>NW_006159977.1:1320819-1342953 GCF_000334495.1 Tupaia belangeri chinensis | reverse complement strand
CAGCGAGTTCCCGATTGATCGCGTGTTAGCCATAAAAACAAGATAAATATTTTACCATGCTATTGCAGCTTGGATGCACCCGCACACGCACTCACTCTGCCGTTGAAAAATTCATCTGCTTCCCTCCTCTCCGGACGGCTCCAGAGACCAGGGCGTCCCTGGCACTCAGAGACTAAATTAGCCTGAAAGCCCTGGTCCCTGGGAAGGAGGTGGTGGAGTGGGGGGGGGCAGGTGGGCTACACCAAGGAGGACATGAGCCATGTCACTCTGTGCCCAGGGCATCAGCTGCCTTCTGGACTGTGCTGGGTGAACACTGCTCATGCCGGCTCTCGACTGTGATGTTTCAGCCTGTGGGAAGGGAGCCTTCACCCCACCCTGAGCCAGCAAAACACCAAAAACCCACCCTGGTCCATAATGAGCCCCCATCCACTCGCCACCACCAAGTGGTACCTGGGTCTGGTGTGCCAGGAATTGCTGCCTGGGGTTCGAAGAGACACAAACCCCATCTTATGAGCTGAGTTTCTGCCGAGACCTGCCGGGCAGGGCTCCCGGTGGCTTTGAACCTCCCCAGCAATTCATGCAAACAGATTCGCCAAGATTGGCAGTAGGTGTCCTTGGCACTGGGGGCGGTAGTGGTGACTCTGGGGAAACGGTGGACTCAGTCTGAAGGCTTCAGAAGGCCATAGCCTGGCAGGCCATTCCCTGAGCCTCAGCTCCCCTATCCGCCCTGTCTGTGCCCTTCAAACACCTCCCTGGGATCCCATGTCCCCTGCAGCTCAGCCCACAAACAGCCCTCTTCACACCAGGAGCCACCTGCTTCTCCACCACCACTTAGGGCTCCCGGGTTCACTGGGAGGTATCGGGGTTGCCCTAATATTGCATGGTCTCTTTCCTAAGGGCATTAACTTCCATTCATCCATCTCATTTAGCACATTTAGTTCCTGTCCAGGTAAGAAGGGAACAAAAGTTAAGTATATTTTTCTAATTACTGCCTTATAATGTTTTGAAGCTGAGCCTACATCAAGTCTATGTTTACACTTTATATTAAATATGGATGAGTTCTGAGAGTCTAGCATTCTTCCTGTCCGACTGAGAGAGACTTTGAGGTGAACTTTATTTCTCCCCATCCCTCCCGCCCATTTCGGAGGTCTGTGTATGGCACTGTATGTGTTTTCCAGGTTACCTCCTAAGAAAACTGCCTCTCACTTGTTCTCCTTCCCTCTCCCTCTCCGTCTCTGTCTTATACAAAGTTATCACTGAAATATTACAATGAGCTGAAGCGTCATTTCTTCCAAATACATGTCAAAGATGCTAGTAGTTTTGTAACTCCTCTGTCCGTTTGCCCGTTGTACATGGTCCTGATAATACAGCTGAGATGGATTTTCAAAAGTAAGTGCTTAGTGCATTAATCCAGCCATTAGAAATAATCGGGAGATTGAAGATTAGATGGCTTCTGCAGCAACTGCGTTTGCAGCTGTGACAGAACTAGATACATGTCTCTAACAAGAACTGGCTTTCAATCTCATAAACCCTGGGAATTACGTACAGATGGTTGAGAAAACAGATAAGTATCTCGTCTATTGCAAAGACATCTTTCCATCAAGTGCTGAATTTTTAAAAGAAACTCAGTATTGATGAAGATCTGAATGAACAACTCTCTTAATTGCCCATGATATTTTAAGATGGATAGTTGAATCAAGAAGCCACATGGCATAGCCAAAACGACATGTTTTCTGGGTCCTGTATGAACGGAGGTGGTTGTAGCCTGCGGAGGGGAGGGGAGGGGAGAGTGGAAGCTTTGCTAACTTTCTGCGTACCGCATTCTGGTGGTATTTTGCAACAGGCAAACATTTTGACATTAAAAAAAAGAAGAAGAAGAAAGCAGAAAAAAAGAAAAGCATTTTGAATTCCCAGTGGATTCAAAGCCCCAGATCTGAATAATGGTGAACGTGTATAAATTACATTTCATAATTTCAGAGATATGTATGCTTTTTAAGTGCCTTTCATGTTTTAATCAATGTTTGCAGAATTAATCTTAAACCGGAAATGAATTAAGACAGCATTTTCTTCCTTCAATAAAAACTGCTAACGGCATAAAACGTACAACTCAGTCTTTCCAGGGTAGAGATTGTCTAGATCGGCAAGGCAGGGAAGAGCAGGGTCGACTTGGACTCACTGATAGGCATCGTGTAATCTCCGGTCTATGGCAGAATGGGGGTTTTCAGATAACAGATACCCACACTGGCTCCCTCGGCTGTGGCTCTCATGAGCAATGCAGAAATTCAGACTCCCAGTCCACTTATTTGTTCCAGCTTTTAAGTAACACACACACACCAAGCCCCATCTCATTGTATTTGGCTACTCTTAACTAAATCCCCAACTAATGGCAGTTTAGAAAAAGAAATGTCTATTCTGTCTTGCAAAATATGTGCAGGGTCACCAATCCTGGGCCAGTGTGGTGGCCCCACAACGTTGTCCATGTCCTGATTTCTTTCTTCTTCTGTTCTGCCTTTAACTCTGGCTTTCTTCCCCATGGTCACTCTGTGGTCACAAGATAGCTGCTGCTGCTCCAGCCATCAAAGCCATATTCTAGGAAGGAAAGGAGGAGAAAGGGGGAGAAGCAAAAATGGGTACATGACATTTAAGACTACTCCCCTTAAAGAACATTCCCAGAAACCCTGCCCTGTGATTTCTCCATGAGCAAAGTTGAGGTACCACATGACTACCCATGGCTACAAAAGAAGCTGGGAACCATGGCACCTCGGGGGCACATCACCGCCCCGACTTGTGTTGGGGTTCTGTTAGGAAGGAAGAGGGGATGAGCATTCGCTAGTCAATCACGCTGTGTACCCTCACTTTCTCCTTCAGTGAGAATAATGAGACCCCCAACTGGAGCTCAGTCTGCCGTCCTCCCCACATCCTCCACCTGCAGAGAGCTCCACTTGCTGAAGGAGGCTTTGCCCCGTCTCCAGTCCCTTCCTCCTCCAGGACCCTTGGACCTGGCTACCCCTCTCTCTTGCATGGTCACTTTCTCGCTTTCCATTACTTTTACAAGGCCACCAGCTCTTTCTCCTGCTTTGGAAACTAAGGGCAGCTGTTCACCCATAAGCGCTCTGCCTCTCGATGTCAAAGTCTCAGGAGGGGGCCGCGTCATTGCCCCTCCCACTCCCTCGCTCCCTCGCGGCGGGCTTCTGTGGTGGTGGGCTCCAGTGTCTCCGGCGGCCACACTGAGGGACCTTGGCCTACTTCTCCACATCCTGAAGCAGCTGCAGGTGGAGCACCTGGTCTGCCCTGAGGACTCCCGCTGAGTGTGCCGGAGAGCAGCGGCCCAGCAGGGCGGTCTCCAAGGCCCGTCCCCTATCTGCACACGCTCTCTCCTCAGCCTGGTGACACGCAGTCTCTATTCCAGTGGCTCTGTCTGCGTCCTGCTCCCTCCTCGCACCCCCTAGGTGACGACGCTTGGCTCCCCCTTCATTCCCTGCAGAGATAACCCTACGCAGTGCCTTGCACTCTCGCTTCTGCTGTGGCCTCCAGACTCCCCACCTCCCTGTCCCCCCAGGCACTGGCCCCATGCCTGAACCCCCTGCCTATGGAGCAGAGAGCCTTCAGAGGCCTCGGTCCATGGGCCTGCACCGGTCTCTTCAACCTCAGGCAGTTCGTACAGTCTGGGCCATAGCTTCCTGGCCTCCAGCTGGGACAGGGGGTCAACATGTTGTCGCTGGCTCCCTGTGTCCACTGAGATGTCCACATTCTCCAAAGGCAAAATCTTCACATGGAATTCCTTGCCTTTCTCCCCAGCCGGCCCTCGGTTCAGTCGCTACATCCCTCATGGACTCCTAGATGTACGCTCTGAAGCGGTCTTGGGCTGTCCCTCCTCTGCACCAGTGAGCTGCTGAGCCCCATTCCCTGCTCTTAGCGCAGCCATTGAGCTTGTCCTGGGCTAGCCGGTGTCACGGTGGTAACACACCAGACCCACAGGAGGAGGTCCTGAGCTCATGCTCCATCCTGGGACCCTCTTGCCAGGTGCGCACAGGTGTGCCCACTCCAGGCCAGCTGAGACTGGGTGGACTGTGGTGTGATGACACTGCTAGGGTGCTGGCTCTCATCAAAGAAAGAAATGAATGAACTTTTTTTTTTTGAGGAGGTTTTTGCTATAGGGCACATGTGCTTGCCAGACAGACAGAGAGAGAGAGAGAGACAGAGAGACAGCAAGCGAGAAATCACCCCCCAGGGGGATGGCCACGCCGCAATCCCTTCTCCTCCATTCTCCTCTCAGGATCTTGGGCACGCACGCACACGCGCCCGGCGTGAGTTTTAAGCCACCAGGTCCAGGAAGCGAACTGCTCTCAACCACATGGGAGTCCAGCGACGGGACAGGGGGTCAACATGTTGTCGCTGGCTCCCTGTGTCCACTGAGATGTCCACATTCTCCAAAGGCAAAATCTTCACATGGAATTCCTTGCCTTTCTCCCCAGCCGGCCCTCGGTTCAGTCGCTACATCCCTCATGGACTCCTAGATGTACGCTCTGAAGCGGTCTTGGGCTGTCCCTCCTCTGCACCAGTGAGCTGCTGAGCCCCATTCCCTGCTCTTAGCGCAGCCATTGAGCTTGTCCTGGGCTAGCCGGTGTCACGGTGGTAACACACCAGACCCACAGGAGGAGGTCCTGAGCTCATGCTCCATCCTGGGACCCTCTTGCCAGGTGCGCACAGGTGTGCCCACTCCAGGCCAGCTGAGACTGGGTGGACTGTGGTGTGATGACACTGCTAGGGTGCTGGCTCTCATCAAAGAAAGAAATGAATGAACTTTTTTTTTTTGAGGAGGTTTTTGCTATAGGGCACATGTGCTTGCCAGACAGACAGAGAGAGAGAGAGAGACAGAGAGACAGCAAGCGAGAAATCACCCCCCAGGGGGATGGCCACGCCGCAATCCCTTCTCCTCCATTCTCCTCTCAGGATCTTGGGCACGCACGCACACGCGCCCGGCGTGAGTTTTAAGCCACCAGGTCCAGGAAGCGAACTGCTCTCAACCACATGGGAGTCCAGCGACATAGCCATTACGCTAACCACTGGTCCCACATGTTATATTTTAAAAAGAAAAGAAAATGGCCTCCCAGTTGCTGCTGTTTCTCTCACTGTCCAATAAGTGACATCCATCTTTAGAAACACAAGATGCTCATCTTTAAAGGCTTTACTAGAAACAAAACTAAAATCCTTAAATTCTGTACTTTCAGAGACCTCAAAACAGTTAAAACTTCCCTTCCAATGCATTTCAACTATCCTTTGACAACAAACTTTTCCTTTATCTTGGGAGCCTTTCAGCCGAGATCATTTTCCAGCAGAAATTCTGGATGACTCAACAGCCAAACCCAACTTGACCAAACATGGAAGACTCACCGCAGGTGGAAAGTTTACTCCTTTATTTGTTAATGCCCTGAATCAAAGCATGTGATGTGTTTTGAGGTATGTCTAGCTGACATTGAACATCATGTCAAAAAAAAAAGTGATTATTTTGTGAAACGTTCCATAAGTTTTCTTTGACCTATTCAATATCCCCTGGAAAGATACAAGGAAGATGAAACCATGCAAATGTGCTTTTTTGTTTTTGTTTTGTTTGTTTTGCTTTGCTTTTGTTTTTGCCATAAGATATGTCCACTCACTGGGGAGAGACGGTGAGAGGGAAAGTGTGCTGGGGGGATGGCCACGCCGTGACCCCACCTGCTCCAGCCTCCTCTCAGAATTCCAGGCACACACACATGCACCTAGCATGATTCTCAAGCCATCAGGTCTGGGACCTGAACCATGGTTGGCCATGTGGGAATCCAGTGCCTTAACCATCATGCCACCTGCTGGCCCCAGTTTAGTTGTTTTTGATTTTTTAAGATGGAATTTCGTCATGTAGTGATTCTCCTGTTCCAGTCTTCCCAAGTAGCTGAGCCATCATGCCCAGCCTTTAGGTTGGTCTTGAAATCGAGCCCAGGCCTCCCATGTGGTCCCAGCTTGCACAGCCCTGTGTCCTAGACGCACGTGCCGCTGCAGCCGGGCCAGCGTGCGGAGGACCCTAATACCCTTCCTCAGAAGTCTGGTCAGCAAACACATCTGTTTATGGCATCTGCATTTTCTAATTGCAGTCCAGGCCGAGGATTGAAATGTAATTAATTCGTGAGGTCAGTCTGGCAGCTGCATTCGAAAACACACTTTCTGGGAATAGTGAGGACAAGCATCTTCAAAAGCCAGCAAAGATTTTTCCATACTCATTGTTCCCATGGAAATGCCTACTAGGATTTTCCATGAACCTCAGTAAGATCCACAGACCAGCTGTGTCAGGGCCGTAGCAAGACCCTACGAAGGGATGCTCTGTGGCCTAACTAGAGTCGTGGGACACCTTGTCTTCCACAGCTGTCTTCCGAAGATGAAGGTGAAAATTAATGTTCTGCAATGAAACCTCACCCCAGAACAAGGTGGGCAGTACATGGAAACATGGCTGTGGGGGCCCTTTCAGGACACGGTAACCACTCAGATCCACCTGCTGCGTTGGTCTGGATCTCTCCACCCATTGCAAGACGATGCCCTAGGGATACCGTGAAGGAGCCCAGTCACCTCTAAACACACTGGCTCTCCTGTGTCTGGCACGTCCTCGTGACCAACAGAGTCCACGTGTCTTCAGGGACGGGCGTGTGCGCTCCCAGCGCCTGTGGCTGTTCTATTTTTAGATTCCATACGCTCCAAAGGAACAGACTGACAGCGGTTTCTGCCAAAGGGCTCCTTATCAGCTCATCATAGGTGGCCTTTGTGGCCGGGGAGTGCCCCTTCGGCCCCTTCCTGAGTACCCTTCACCTGTCAGGAAGGAGATCAAGTCACCTTGAATTGGGTAGGGGTGGGGGAAGGGTGCTTTTTCTAAGAGTGCAGCAAACTAGTTTTTCCTTAAAAAAATCTATTTCCTTTTTTGTAACCCATGGTAACCAGCTGAACTACTTAAACGCTCAGTGCTTTATAGAAAAGCCAGGGAGTGTGCAGAGAGCACACCGGGAGACGTCAGCAATTCTTTGCCTGTAGGAGGCATTCCGAGGTGGTCTGAGCCCTAAGTGACATTGAGGCTCCTCCACTAGGGAGGAAGCAGGTCGTCTGCAAAGCGAGGACCAGGCCCTGTGCGACCACAGGCTGAGCACTCTCACGAGGGAGACTCCTGGCCACACCGAGAGAGAATTCAATATGTACAGTTGCCACTGACTCACAGACCGGTGACATCTGTGACAAATACAATGACGATAAGCCAAGGAACTCTCCCGTGAGTATGTTGGGGGTTTTCTCTTTTTTATTTTATGATAGAGAGCTCGTGCATGGGAGGGCGAGAGGAAGAGAAAGCACCTTTTACAGGGTCTCCTCATGCTCGATCCCCTTTCCCCACCCCCAGCTCCTTGGGATCCTGGCCATCCAGGCACGTACCTGGCATATCTTCAGGCTGGCTCAGAGGTTGAACCTGCAATTGGCTGTGTGGCCTCTAGCCCGGGACTGGAGGGGGCGGGGGGCGCTTGTGTTACCAATATGCCACAGTGACTGGGCCATATTTTATTCTAAGAAATAAAGGTAGAAACGCCTTGCTCTTCCCAGTCACAGAAAGAGCAAATTAGCTATGGCCAAGCCAGTAATCTACAACCCGGCTAGCACCCTGAAAGCTGGTGTCTGTTCTTTGGCTCCCCCTGGTTCTAGGCTTAGACATGGGAATCTTGTTGGAAGTCCCTCCAGTGGCCAGAAATTATATTACAGATCACCTAGCAGCGTTTCCTCCCTTGGAGCCAGTGCCATTCGTGAATCATGAAATCAGTCAATACCTATGTTCAGTGGAATGTGCAGTGGACGAGAGCACAGGAACTAGGGTGGGAGGTGCGGACTCGCTTGCCTGCCCTGGTACCAACGTACTGGGTTGCAATATGAATGCATCTTCCTACTGTGGCCAAAGACAAAGTTTGAAAGTACTGATCAAGTCCACCCACTCCTGCCTCCTCCTAGAAAGAGACCCCTGGGACCAGAAAGCTGAAATGTCTGTCCACAGTTGCAGAGCGGCTGGAATAGCTGGCGCAGAGCGGAGGTCACTGCTTTTCCAGCCATCGCTGATAACGAACCACTCTTACTTTTTTTTTTCAGAATGTCCTATCTGTTGCACATTGATAGTTTTTAAAACAGAAGAAAAGTGAGTTACGAAAAAAAAGAAAAAAAAGATAAGATGTATGCTAGGCATGCAAAAGAAAAGCCCCGATATTCATTACGAGATTCACTGCCATTAAAGAGTCTGTCAAATTCTGCAGACATTTCTTCATTTTTTTTTTTTTTGGAGAGATTTTCGCTATAGGGTGCGCGCGCTCGCCAGACAGACAGAGAGAGACATAGAGACAGAAAGTGAGAAATCACCTCCTAGGGGGGATGGTCACGCCACAATCCCTTCTCCTCCATTCTCTTCTCGGGATCTTGGGCATGCACGCACACGCGCCCGGTGTGAGTTTTAAGCCACCAGGTCCGGGACACAAACCACGGTCGACTACATGGGAGTCCAGCGACATAGCCATTACGCTAACTGCTGGTTCCCAAATTCTGCAGACATCTCTGAGCACATGGACTAGCTTCTGCTCTGAGCTCGTCATGGAACAGTAACCAGCAGCCTGTGGACGGCGCTGGCCTGCACCACACCTGGAGGAGCCCTGTGTACAGTGGAAGACTAGCCTTGTCTGAAGAACGGTCTGGCCTCTGCCCTCTGCTGCTTAAAGGTGGTCTCTGATCCCTTGAAATATCCCCCTGATGACCAGCAGTTAGCGTAATGGCTATGTCGCTGGACTCCCATGTAGTCAACCGCGGTTCGAGTCCCGGACCCGGTGACTTAAACTCATGCCGAGCACGTGTGCGGGCGTGCCCAGGATCCCGAGAGGAGAATGGAGGAGAAGGGATTGCGGCGTGACCATCCCCCCGGGGGGTGATTTCTCGCTTTCTGTCTCTATGTCTCTCTCTGTCCGTCGGGCAAGCCGCACGCGCCCTATAGCAAAAACTTCTCCGAAAAAAAAAAAACGAAATGTCCCCCTGATAAGAATAACCCTGCTTCCTGGTGGTTTGGGCCACACCAGGCAGATTCTGCTGATGGTGCAGCCTATGGCCACGGCTACCAACTTAGCCTTTGCAGGGCCCAGAGACTAAGGTCAGCCTGCCCAAGCCCCAGTAAAACCTCTGCACTTAGGGTTGGGTGAGCACACTTGATTGGGATGTGTCACACGTATTGTCCCAGTTGTTGCTGGAGAAAATGACACGGTCCACACCCCTCCCCTGGGAGCGGACAGCTGGCACTCTGTGCCTGCCTGACCTCCACACTATGCCTGACAAGCTTCTTGCCTCTGTTGGCTTTAACCTTGACTTTCACTGTAGTAAAACTGTAAATCAAATGGTTTTTCTGAATTCTGTGAGTCCTTCTTGTGACGCATTAAAACAGAGTGACCATGGGGTCCCCTGACTTTACAGTTGGTGCCAGATTGAGGGTAGCCTTGGGACGCCCACACTGCATTCTGGCACAGGCAGGTGCACTGCAGTTGTGTTCCAGGGCCCTCCGGGATGACTCCCATCTCTCCTGCAATGCCGTGGGGCTGGCACTGATGGCCTCTCTTCCAGAACGGAGAGCAATAGGAATCACAAGGCATTTTGACTGCAGTACTTTTATTTTAATTGCCAGAGGGCACTTGCACTCACCGATGGAGACAGAGAGACAGAGAGGGGAGAAAGCACCCCCTGATGGTGTATGGTAGCACTGCATTTCCTTCTCCTCCATTTCTTAATCCCACCAGGATGTGGGGCATGCACGTACATGTACCCAGCATGGTTTTCAAGCTGCTGGGGCTGGGATTTGAACCGCAGTCAGCCATCTTACAGCTGGCTCCCTTAACCACTAGGGGTGGGGTCAGCCCATTAGCAAACTCTTTTTTAAATGATTGGGTCCTTGGAAAAGTCGTGGCACATTTTTGCATAGAAAAATACATCGTGACTTTCCCAGTGACCCAGTATATCAACGGACAAAGAGCAAGAAGCAGGGGACAGTGGGGTTTAGTAGGACAGTGGAAAGGAGCTGGCAGGATAAATCACTGTGCGTGTAAGTGTAACCCTCTGAAGAACCATTACAGACCTGGACTCATTTGCCAGCTAAAAAGTAAGAAAGAAATCAAATGTATCTAGTATACTTTGGTTTGCTAAAACCATGGTCAAGTTTAATGTACTTAGAAATATAAAATTTTAGAGAAAATGAAGAGGCTGTTTGGGGCTTCTTTTTCACATTTTCTAGGGGAAATGATAAAATTCTTAATTAAGTATATTGTTGCTGAACCTTTTTGAGAGGTGTTCCAGGCCTTGGCCTGTGCCAGTCCATGACCTAGTGGTTAAGGCAGCTAAATCCTAGCCAGATCCCACACGGCCAACCACAGAGTTTGAGCCCTAGCCCCGGTGACTTCAGAAACAGCCCAGGCACATATGTGTGCCCAAAATCCAGGCAGGATGGAGAAGTAGAAGAGAAGGGACTGCAGGGTGACCAAGACCCAGCGGGAGGTGCTTTTTCCCTCTCCCTTTTCTGTCTCTGGTGAGCGCATGTGCCCTCTTACAATGAAAAGGAAGAGAAAAAGAAAGAAAGGGTGGAAAAGGGAACCAAACCACCTTTAAGGAAGAAGCAGAGTTGGGCCTATCTGTGGGGGTGGAGGGAACATCCTGCCATCTGCTGGGCTGAGATGCTTGGCTGTTCCCCTGCTTCTGCTTTCCCAGAACCACACTCATCCTTACAAAAACCAATAGCATGTGTGACCACAAACTAGGGACTGGGCCACACTCAGGGAGTGAGACTTCAGGGAATCATGGGGGCATCCACCCAGGACATCCAAGTGACTTCTGGGGATCCACTTGCGTAAGGAGTTGTTTCTAATTCTGAGGGTCTTTGGGGAACTCTAAATTATGATTGTGATAGTCACATGCCAACAGCATGAAGTGAGAGACTTCCTGGAGTTGTAAAAAAACAGACTCGTAAGGATGAAAACACAGCACTCGGAGAAAAAAAAAGGAGAACTCTTTATTATGTTAGCAGGCACAGCCCCAGCTGAGAGTTGGACACAGTCTTTTAGGGGTGAGTTGGGGAGAGGCGGTTTCAGCATGCTCAGAGTGTCCTATCAGGGTAAGAGCTCTGTGTTTGCCCTAATCCAGAGCTAGCAGAGGAGCAGGGAGCTAAAGGCCTCCAGCAGCTCAACAGTTCAGGGGAGGGGCAGTTTCAGCATGCTGGGGAACAGAAAGCCCAGGTAGATATCAGCCGGCTCTGGGCTGCTTCAAGGTTATGTGCACATTTCTCTATATTGGAACAGAAAGCTCAGGCAATTATCAGATATGGGTTGTTCCACATCAGAGCAACAGGCAGTAAGTGGAACCGCATGGGCATCCTCCCTGAAATGGGAAGGAAAGAGCAGCCTCCAGCTGGTTCTCCATAGCTCCCTGCTCCTCATGGCTCCCTCTGCCCAGTGCTGATGACAGCAGGGCTGATTGGGAGAAGTTCCAGCAGTCCTTTAAAGCAGCTGGTCTCAAATTTTAGAGGTGTCAGAATCACCCAGACTTGTTAGAGACCCGATTGCTGCCTCCAACCTTGGAGTTTCTGATCAGGCAGGTCTGGGGCCAAGCCTAAGAGCTTGCCTTTCTGATGAAGTGAGGTTGATGCCACTGGTCTAGGACCAGACTTTGAGGAGCACTGCTCTAAAGGAGGGTTGATCTGTATCCATGGAAGAGGAAAGAGAGGCCAGGAAGGTAGAGTGACAGAGCCCATGGTAAGACAAGGAGCAAAAGGTGGGCTCAAAGTCACTCTGAGGGCTGCTATGCACCAAGGAGGTTGACCTGGTTGACCTCACTATGGGAGGCCAGGTGAAAGGACATCCACTTTCCTCTCTCTAGGCCAAGTCTGAGAATCCACAGGTGAACCTCACAGCCAATCCCAGAGCACGGTCACCCAGGTGGGAATACAACACCTTAACCACCATGTCACCTGCTGACCCCGAGACAATGCGAGAGATTTTCTTAAAACTTATGAGAAATCTGTATTATGAAAAAATTAAGCATGGATTTCAGGATTTTTTGCACCAAAACAAACTCATACTTTAATCTCTTAATTCCATTTCCCATGAACTTTTTGAAGTCTCCACATAACATTAAGAGGAAAGCCCTTTGAGTCCAGGTGTAAATGAAGACCTGGAAGGTCCCCCCCAGCAGTTCTCATCCACCACAGGAGGAGAGCTGGAAAGTCCGCCCATACTGAGGGAAGGAGCTCTTCCTAGGCTGGAGACAGACTGATGAAGCGCCTCCCTGTGGGTTTGAAGGAGTCTGAGAGCAGAGCAGCGACTCACTAGTTGCAACGAGTCCAAGGAAGTGTCTCGTCTCCTGTCTGGAAGTCAAAGCAGGTTGGGTAAAGGCAGAGAGACAGCAGAACCCAATCGCCAGATCCCACCCCTCAATCCCAGGTCCCAGAAGGGCTGTGAAGAACAGCCAGGAGTGTCCAGTATCCCAAGCCACAACCGGGGACAGAGGCAGGGAGGCCTCTGTGTACAGATGAGGAAGAGGGTCCTTGGGACAGACTTCCTGCTGTTGGGGAAGTGTCATCACAGGCCATTTTTTGTGAGAAGGCAGCCAGAGCCCTGAGCATGTGCAGGGACTATGAGGGTTACTTGAGGAGCACCTGGGGCAGCTGGGGCCATGCGCACCAGGCCACCAAGCGAGACCTTGGCCAGAACCAACAGTGTCCTCCCAGAGGACGTTGTGACAGACACCACACAGAATGTAGAGCAGGCCAGCAAGAAGGAATCCCAAGGTGACCAGGAAGGTTGCGCCTTGGGCTGAGTTTCCCTGGAAATGCCTCCATAACTTCCCCCACAGCCTGGGGTGGGGCAGTACTGGAAACTAAGTGCTGTAGTCAGAAATGAGCCTTTTACTCCCAGGGTTGTGACAGGTGTTTACTCCTGCCCCTGAGCAGTGCTGGCTCTCCAGCGCCTTCTCTCTTCCCAGCTCTATGCCCTGCCCTCCTTCTCATGCCCACAGCAGGCCCCTGGGTACCCTATATAGTACCCTGGGAGCTGTGAATACTGCTTCCCCTCTGGCACTCTCCAGCCCCATCTGACCATGTTGTGGAATTCTACTTAAAAACAGATCTGGGGGCTGGCCCCATGACCTAGTGGTTGAGGGAGCCAGATCCCACATGGCCTGCCATGCTGTTCAAATCCTCGCCCTAATAGTTTGAAGGATACGCTGGCTGCATGAGTGTGTATGCCCAGAATGCCAACAGGACAGAGAAACGGAGAAGAAATGGTGCCTTGACCATGCCCCACTGGAGGTGTTTTCTTTCTCTCCCTCTCTCTTTGTGTCTCCGTCCCTTCCTGGTGAGTGAACATACCTGGCAAAAAAATGGAAGAAAGAAAAAAAATATTTTGCCTTGATACTGTAGTCCCTATGCCTAGCAGTGCCTGGTACATAGTAGGTGCTCAGTATTTTGGAGGTGGGTGAGGGACCTTCATTCAGAGGAAACTCCCTGTGGTAGCACACGCCTCTACATGCCGAGCACTCTGTCCCTAGTGCCACCCTTCAGGCCCCTAGTCGCCATGGTCATCCTGCTGACCTTGACTGAACTCCGACTTAATAAAGCCCATCAGGGCGTGGGTTCCCTGCTGACCTCAGACCAGTTCAAGAAATACCAATTCCCTGAATTCATAGGAAAACTAGCAGATTCTAGTCTGTGGATTTTTAGCACAGGCATCATAACTGCTTGGGCTTCATGGTGTGTAAATGCTGCTAGCTTAAGTTCCTTAGAGCAACAACAAACAGACATGAAAAGCCAGGGGAGGAATAAAAGCAATGACCCCTTCCATTTTAAGCTGGATTACCTAACCGTCATCACCACTTCCCAGCGAGTGAATTTTGTAGACAATTGACGTGGGCACTGAGTGGACCTTGTAGTCATTGTGGGCCATTAACTAACCAGCATCTGTCAGGATTCAAGTGCAGTGACAGCCCTGGAGAGCTATCCGCACCTGCTGAGTCCCCTTCCCTGCTACCACCCGTCCCTGACTTCTGCCACCTGTTTATGGCCATTACATGTCTTATTGACCCTTCACTGGAGTGTGAGTCCAGGAGAGGGGAACAAATCATCTTAAATCAGCTTTTACAAATGAGTTTGTCAGCAGCTGTGGTCCCAGTTATGAGGAGTTAAAAAGGAGAGGTCAAATTTATTCCTAAACTGGGGATTCCGATCATTTAAGGTGGGAACTTGTGCTCTATAAAAATTTGCAAAATGCCTGAGACATGAGGGCACCCACCCTCAGGGATTCCCTTTCCCACACTGCCCTCCCTTCCTTGTCACTCCCTCTGATCATTGTCCCTTCCTCAAAACGTGGTCTTCTGAAAGGCAAGTCCAGTCATGGCACTTCCCTGCTTGAATCCCTGATTTCTCATCCTCAAATCCTAAACTCCAAAGGCCCCTACATACTCACAGCGTTAGCTCCCTGGGCCTTTGTATTTCCTCTGCCCACCGCATAGTGTCTCTAAAGCCTTCCGTTGTTATTCAGCCTCTGGCCTCCCCTGAGCCACACATGGTCCACCTGTGTCCAGCCTCTCCTTCTCCTAGATAAGGGGCCCTCCTCTAATTATCTGTCCCCTCACCAGTTATTCTCCTCCGTGAGGCTCTGAGCTCTTTAAGAGCAGAGGGGGCATCCTCCATCAGAGAACTTCCCACACCTGGCACTCAAAGCATTTGATTAGGAAGTGAATGCTGTGTGTGAATTGGCTCTGTTACACTTTTCTTTTATTCAAGATGTGGAAATGTACCATTAGAAGTATTTGAGCACTTAGGGACCAGCCGGTGGTGCGGTGGTTAAGGCTGGACATTCCCACATGGCTGACCATGGTTCAAGTCCTGGACCTGGTGGCATGCTTTCTCACTTTCTCTCTCTCTCTGTCTCTCTATGGTCAAAATAAAGTAAGTAAATGAATAAATAAAATTAGAAATAAATAACTCTTTAAAAAAAGAAATACTTGAGTACTTGGGACTAGCAGTTAACATAATGGCTATGTCATTGAACTCCTATGTAGTCGACCACGGTTTGAGTCCCAGACTCAGTGGCTTAAACTCATGCCAGGAGCGTGTGCATGCATGCCCAAGATCCCGAGAAGAGAATGGAGGAGAAGGGATTGTGGCATGGCCATCCTCCCTGGGGGGTGATTTCTCACTTTCTGTCTGTCTTTCTTGCGAGCACACGCACCC
This sequence comes from Tupaia belangeri chinensis, assembly GCF_000334495.1. NCBI lineage: Eukaryota > Metazoa > Chordata > Mammalia > Scandentia > Tupaiidae > Tupaia > Tupaia belangeri. The sequence goes on along the minus strand of NW_006159977.1, from coordinate 1,327,658 downwards.
AATAGCAAAAACCTCTCCCCCCCTCCTAAAAAAAAGTACTTGAGTACTGAAGTAATACTCAGAATATAACTATGAAAAAATACCAGGGCTATAGTGTGGTTATCCTCCCAAAAGTCACGTGTCAGGACTTGGTTGTATTGTTAAGATGCTGAGTGAAAACTTCATCACTTTTTGATGTCCCAGGGTGGAGACTTCTGGGTGTGGTAGGTTATTACGGTGGGACCTTTGTGTCCAAGATCTGGTGGGTTTGTAAGAGGGGAAGGAAGACCAGAACAGGCAGAAACATGGATACAGACCACACTCTGCTCTGCTCATAGTTCTGCTTCCTGCCATTTGTGATTGATTCTTTTGGACTTTCCAGCCACCAGAATCTTAAGTCAAATAAACCTCCATTTCTTTATAAAGCACTCAATCTTGGTTATGTCTGTTGGCAACACTATAACAGACTAAGACAACTGGTTACTACACAGTTACGAAAATGCCCTAAATCCTAAACACTGACAATAACAAATGCTGACAAGGATGTGGAACGACAGGAACTCTCATTCATTGCTGTTGGGAATACAAAATGGCACAGCCATCTTAGAAGATGGTTTGGCATTCCTTACAGAAGTAAGCATGCTGTTCCCATGTGATTTGGCAATTGTGTTCCTTGGTATTTATTGTATTCTCACTAAAACCTACACACAGATGTTTATAGCAGCTTTATTTATGATTGTCAAAACTTGGAAGCAATCAAGATGGCCTTCAATAGATGAATGGATAATAAAGTGTGGTCCATCAGACAGTGGAATGTTATTTAACACTAAAAATAAATGGGCTAGCAAGTCTTGAAAAGACATGGAGTAACATTAAATGCTTGTTGCTAAGTGAAAGAAGCTGATCTGAAAAGGCTGCAGACAATGTGATTCCATAGGACGTTTTGGAAAAGGCAAAACTATGGAGACCAAAAAGATGAATGGTTTCCAGGGGGTGGGATGGGTGGAGAATGAAAATCAAATAAACACAGTACAGAGAATTTTTAGGACAATGAAGCTAATTTTTATAATGCCACTGATAGAGGTAAATCATTATACAGGGGACTTCAAAAAGCTTGAGGGAAATGGAATTAAGGTACAAGTTTATTTTGGCACACAAAAAAAATCTGAAATTCATACATCACTTTTTTCATAATCTGCATCTTCTGTAAATTTGTTTTTTAATAATATGCATTTCCATTGTACATTTTTCCAAATCCATAGACTATACAACAAGAGGGACCCCTAGGTCAACTTGGGACTTGGGGTGAGATGACTTGTCAGTGCAGACTCACTGCCTGTAACACCCGTAACACTTGGGGCACTTGGCGAGGGTTGTTGTCCATGGGGGAGGCTGTGCATGGTGGGGACTTTCAGCTCAGTTTTTACATGAACCCAAAACTGTTCTAAAAGACAAAGTCCTTTAACTTAAAAAAAGAAAGATACATTAACTTTTTCTTCAAGAAAGTAATGATGCTGTATGTCCCCACTTAATATATCCCGAGTGTCCGCACTCTGTAACTGAAACTGACAGGCTAAAGGATGTACAAACAGAAGAGGTGGATGTGAATGCCAGATGTGGTGTGTGGGGGAGTGGGGCCTGGGGAAGAACATTTGGAGGAGGGATATGAAGACAGCATTGTTGAGACAGGGAGGTGGTGTTACTATATTTTGATCAACTAGACCGGGGAGAAATGTTCATATATTGAAATGATCACCTTGTAAGCTAAATAATGTAACTGAATGTATTTTTAAAAATGTAAATAAAAATATTTTTAAAAGTCTTAAACGCCAAAAAATAAAAGGGAAAGAAAGTAATGATGTGATATTAATGATCAAAGCAAATATATAGACATAGCAGGATCAATTGTAAACAAAGGACCCTCCACTGTGTCCCTCCTGTGAAGTCACAGCAAGTGTGAGTGTCCTGCCGGACAGCCCCGGGACAGAGTCTGGCTGAGGGCAGCTCTCGCAGGCTTTCTTTCCCACAGATTAGGCCTCCTTTGTTAATCTGATGACAAGGACATTGGACATGATGTTAAAGTCCATCCACATCTCTGAGAGCTGGGAATGTTCTCGAGTCTAAGCCAGCAGGCAGGAAAACTGGTTCAGGATTTCCTGACTTGGGCCTATTTTAGGCTCACTATCAGTAGCCTAGTTTCCTTTGCCCCTTTTAGGGCCTTTACTCTGTTTTTTTTACTAAAATGCTGCCTGATTTAGAAGGATTTCAAGGAACTTTAAGAGGAAATGTGTTTGAAAAACATAGGAACTGGTCTACTGCTTTGAGAGCAAGATGAAAATATGCCCGGAGTCTTAACACCCTGTGAGTGATTTACTTGGAAGACTGAGAAAACAGGGCCTTCTTGCCCCTTTGTAGTGTGCATCTCCTTACGTCACTTTTTCTAGAACCTTTGTAGTTACCCGAATATTACACAATGGCTTCCACAAGTGACTGGGTTTTCCTAGATGCCCAGCTAGAATGAGAATGACTCTGCGTTGTGTTCTCCACAGTGTCCTGAGGGAGTCCCACCTCTCAGAGGCTGCCTCTCAGAGGCTTCCACAGAGCAAAACATCCAGGCTTCTGGACCTCTGTTCACCTCCACTAGCAAGTGTGTAAGGACATTTAGTCTGTGTGCCTTGAGTTTTGATTAAATGGAGATAAAAGGGCTTTGTGAAATAATAGAAAAATTGTTGTGAAGAGACTGTGCCTTCAAAAGGTAATCCATGATTCTAGCATGTTCCTCAGGGCTAACCCTACCCCGAGGCTCTACAAAAGACTGCTATTACAGTTGGATAATGGTTTGCTCCCCAAAGTTTCTTTTCTTTTCTTTTCTTTTTTTTTTTTTTTCACTGTAGGGCACGTGCACTCGCCAGACAGACAGAGAGAGACATAGAGACAGAAAGCGAGAAATCACCCCCCAGGGAGGATGGTCACGCCGCAATCCCTTCTCCTCCATTCTCCTCTCGGGATCTTGGGCATGCATGCACATGCGCCTGGCATGAGTTTAAGCCACTGGGTCCGGGACATGAACTGCAGTCTACTACATGGGAGTCCAGCGACATAGCCATTACGCTAACTGCTGGTTCCCAACCAAAGTTTCACATTTTGAAATTTGGTGTCGGGAGGTGGTAAAGCCTAGAGGGCAGTGACTGGACTGGCCCATGGTGATCACATGGCGGGCGGGGAGGTCAGCGCTCTCATGAATAGATTAACAATGTCTCTGGAGACCCACTGAACCACTGAGATCAAGCTCTTGTGAGGAGATGTTAGTTCTTTCCGGAGATGGTTTTATAAAAGAAAGCTGCCCTGAGCTCACCCTCTGCACACCTGCCATCCCCAGTGCTCCTCTCGGCCATGTTGTAGACTGGCCCAAGGCCAGGCCTACACCTTTGGACTTTCCAGCTGCCAGAATTGTGAATCAGCAAACCTCTATTTCCTTATAAATCACCAAGCCTGAAGAATGGGAAAGGAGCCAAAAGACTGGTCCCACACTCCATATTCCCTGCCATTCCCTATTCTTCTCTCTAGTTAGTTAGTACAGAAAGTGCCCAGCAAGGTAAACACATTTGACAGGAATTTAGTTAGGACTCATTCAGTTGCAAGTGCAAAAATCCACATCAAAGTAGCTTAGGCAAAGCAAGAGGATTTATTGTTTCACTGAGAAAATCTAGTGTTGGAGCCCTCTTGATCCGTGGCTCAATCTATGTCGTAAGGACTTGGTCTTGCTCTCTCTCAGCTCTGGATTCCTCTAGGCTTCCTTGACACTAGTCTCAGCCCTTAGATGACAAGGTCATCACTGATGGCTCCAAGTGTGCGTCCTTCTTGGAAAACAACCCCAGTGAAGGAGAATGGGACACTTCCTCTCTTCGTGCCACACAGGTTCTGGGACATGATCTCATGAGACCTACGTGGGTCAGCTTCTCAGCCCTGAGCCAATCCCAGGAACTCAGAGGAGGCCAGGAGATCTGCTACCCTAGACCTCAGTACCCACCCCTTCAGGGAGTGAGGAATCTGCCCCCCTCAGCCTCATGGTTTGGGAGTGGGGCAGTGGTGGCTCCAAAGGGAAATCGGGGGGCGAGAGGGGAGGCAGCATGGGGCAGACAGATCAACAGTTCACTTCTCTCCCCTGGCCTCGGCGTGATCCAGTGAGTAGAATAATCAGGCAAGGCCACCGCTTAGCCAATCTAATGAGGGCTAGCAAAGGCTAGCAGCGGCTACCTCTTATGCCTGAGACAAAGAACAGGAACCTATAGAACTCCGGTTCAAGGGCAGGTAAAGGAGGGCTCCTCCGTACCTCCCTCACTCCTCACATCCAGTCACTGAGCTCTTTCACCCTCTAAAGTACTCTGTAGTCAATCCTCCTCCCCGGGCCCCCCACCACAGCCCGAGTCAACCGCAATCATCACGTATGAGTCTCCTAGGGCTGCTGTATCAAAGTACTACAAACTTAGCAGCTGAAGACAACAGAAATTTGTTCTGAGCTCTGAAGACTGGAAGTCCAGAATCAAGGTGTCAGCAGGGCCATGGTCCCACGGAGACTCTGGTGACTTCTTCCTTGCCTCTTCCCAGCTGTTGTAGGTGGCCATCAATCTCTGGCAGTCCTGGCCTACGGCTTCGATACTCCAGCCCAGCCCCCTTCCACATGGCCTCATGCTACTGTGAGAACACCTGCAAAGTCCCCGTTTCCAAATCAGGTCGCACTCGCAGATACTGGGTGTTTAGACTTTAACATATCTCTTGGGGGAGGCATAATTTAACCCGCAACATCACCTCTTGCGTAAACCTAATGGTCCTTCCACTCTTCGTCTTGTTCTATCCAGAACACAAATCTAACTGGGTCCTCCCATTCGCAAACCCTCCAGTGCTCCCCAGATCATCTCTACGGGAAAAGCCACACTCCAGGACGACACATCTGGAGGGTTGTCTGCAAGCAGCCTCTCACTGCTGTTCACATGCACAACTTCTTCATCAAATGGCACCGTCTCCTTCACTTCCCCTGGGATGTGAGCTGGCCCGTGACTGGCTTTGACCAACAAGCAGCAGAAGGGAAACTGGGCCAATTCCTGGTCTCGTCCTTAAGAGTCTTAGCAGTCCCACTTGAACTCTCTTGGAACTATGAGCCAGTGTCGCGTCCATAGACTGCTCCGGTAGAGAGGGAGACCCAGCAAGCCTCTCGCTGGTCCAGGCACCCCAGCTGAGACACCAAGTGGATGAGTGAGTGAGGATGCCCTGTGAGCCCATCCAATCCACAGAAATTCAATTTGTAGGGGCTGGCAGGTGGTGTGGTGGTTAAAGGCACTGGATTCCCACATGACCTACAGTGGTTTCAGTCCTAGACCTGGCACCTTGCTCTCTCCCTTTCCCTTTCTCTTTGTCTCTCTCTGATAAAAATTTAAAATAATAATAATAATATTAACAAATGTAATGAAGTAAATAAATAATTCTTAAAAAAAAAAGAAATGTGACATACAGCAAATCCTTATTTTATGTCACTAAGTTTAAGAATAGTTTGTTACATAGCAATAGTAACTGAGACAACATATGAATTCTAGTTCTCATCCGCTCCTTTCTCCCTAAATGCTCTTCGCTGTCCACACATCCTTGAGAGTGCGATGTTTTCTCGGATCTCCATCCACTTTCCCTAGAACACCCTCCTCCTGATGTTCCTGACAAACTCCTACTCATTCCTCGACACTCAGGCAAACCCCTGCAACCACTGGAAGCCCTCCCTGGTCACTCCCTGTCATCTCCCAGAACCCTCGTCTACCCTTCTCTGGCGCATTTCTCTACCAGAGCCCTTATTTTTTTTAAAAAAAAAAAAAAGGTTTTTGCCATGAGGAGCATGTGCTCACCAGAGAGAGAAAAATAGTGAGAAGGAAAGTGAGAAATCACCCCCTGGGGGGAATGGCCACACCGCAATCCCTTCTCCTCCATTCTCTTCTTGAGATCTTGAGCATGCACGCACATGCGCCCGGGTCTGGGACTCACACTGCGGTCGACTACATGGGAGTCCAGTGACATAGCCGTTATGCCAACTGCTGCTCCCTTATCTCAATAAATCAGTTCCTTTCTTTCCGATTTCTCCCTTTTCACCCATAGGAAAGAAGGCTAAATACACACACACACACACACACACACACGCACGCACGCACACACAATTATCATGCTCTGAATATAAATCACAAATTCAAACCAACGTATACTTGACATGTGACTCAAAGGTTTCCAGAGGTTGTTCTAATAACAATAGTGACCAAAGAGCCTCTTCACAGAAACAAAGATGTTCCCACGGGGGGCATTGAAGAGGAGCCTACTAGCCAACCATCCCCCAAAATTTACTCCTGAGGAAAGAGCGGAGAAAGCAGAAGGTCGCTGTTGCCGCAGACAGACAAGGGAAGCACACGTGCAGTTGGCGTCTCCAGGGTCCCTGGGCACGTGGCCCGGGGATTGCTTCCAGTCACAGATCTGCTCACCTGTGGCGCTGGGAGCACCTGAGATTGGGTTTCCCCCGCACTAACCAGGCAACAACAGGTGGGGACAACAAGAGTCCGTCGTGCATGGGACTCCGTATTAAGACAAACTCCTGAGAAGAAGCCACGGGCCTTTAGGACAAGTTTCCACATGGCTACAGTGAACTAGATTTTTAAGGGAATGAAGATTTTCTACTAATAATTCAGCCTCCGACAAATGAGCTAGCGGTAGGGAGCCCCCCTCTGCACCTCCAGCCTTCTCTCTCTGTCTCTCAGTTCCTGTCTCTCCCTGCTTCTGTCTTCCCTTTTTTTTATTTTTTTGGTAATATTTCCTTTTTACCTTTTTTTTTT
>NW_006159977.1:1284948-1318652 GCF_000334495.1 Tupaia belangeri chinensis | reverse complement strand
CTGCTGCTGATGTGGATAGTAATGCCTTTGTCTTGACTGATATGTATGGTATTTCCTCTGAAAAAATGTAATACACTGTAAAGATATATGTGATTCAATGTAATATGAACAATATTATTATAATAAATAAAATGGAAAAAAAAAAAAAGACAAACTCCTCTGGGAACTTGATACGTTCAGAATGAAGGGCGTGCCGTTTGGGTTTATACTTGACTCAAACTCTCAGCCTTTTCAGGATGGCCTCCCTGAAACCATGCCCTCTGGACAGTGGCAACCACAAGAGGGCATTCCCACTCGGTCACAGATCAAGCTTTGAAGGACATGAAATGAAATGAGAGGGGTTTCCTCTTTCTGAACAAATGGCACTGAAGAAGAATGAAAACAGAGACCTTCTGGGAGAGAAGGATCAGGCGATGAGTACCCCAGTCGCTGCACCCAAGATGGGGCCACACAAATCCTTTCCTCCTGTTCATCTAAACTTGAAGAGGAAAAAACACCAACACTGATTTTTTAAAATCTTCTTTTTTGGGACCCGTAGGTGGCATGGTGGTTAAGACACTGGACACTCCCACATGGCCAACCACGGTTCGAGCCCCTGACCTGGTGGCTTCCTTTCTCACTTTCCCTCTCTCTCTCTTTGTGTCTCTCTCTGGTCAAATTAAAATAAATAAATAAATAAATAAATGAGTGGATAAATAAATCATTTTTTCATCTTTTTTTTTTTTCATCATAGAGCACTTATGCTCACTGGAGAGAGACAGTGAGAGGCAAGTAAGAAATCACCCCCAAGAGGAGATGGCCATGCCACAAGCCCTTCTCCATTCTCCTCCTGGTATTTTGGGCATGCACACACATGTGCCCAGCATTTTTCAAGTCACCAGGTCTGGAACTTGAACTATGGTTGGCCATGTGTGAGTCCAGTGCCTTAACAACCACACCACCCACTCACCCCTACAGACACGGCTTTTTACCATCTGCTCAACTGGGAGTCTACCTGGGAAGAAAGTTAGATCCTTTTCCATCAACCTGTTAAGTCCTAGGTTCCCTGGATGGTAGCTTTCAGAAGAGCAGAGAGGTTGGACCAACAAAACCATAGACTTATTAAAATCAACAGGGCCTTGAACATGACAGTGTATTGTTATAAAATTTATTAAAAAAAAAAAATCTCAGGACCAGCAGATGGCATAATGGTTACATTGCTAGATTCCCACAGTCAACAGCTGTTCGAGTCCTGGACCTGGCAACTTAAAACTCATGCCGGGTATACGTCCTTATGTATCCAAAATCCTGAGAGGAGAATGGTGGAGAAGGGATTGTGGTGTGACCATCCACCCTGGGGGGTGATTTCTCACATTCTGTCTCTCTGTCTTTTTCTGTCTCTCTGGCAAGCACATGTGCCCTATAGCAAAAATCTCTCTAAAAATTAAATGAAAACAATCTCAAACCTACTGGGTCCTGTGGGTCCATGTTGAGATGATAATTATTTCAGGCTGCATTTTCCTACAAACCAGGGACGTGTATATCTATTGCTCTTAGTTTCTGGCCATCTAGCAATAAGGAGCATTTCCACGGTGACTTTGCATAACTCTAGCCAAAAGCAAAAGAGCATGTCCTGTTGGTCTGCCTGGGTGGCACCTGTGAGCAAGCAGGTCTGTGCTATACTAAAAATAGGCCATGAACTCTGGTGGAATTACCCCAGCGACGCCCTACAGTCAAGGGTACGTGCTTTAGAACCACTAGACTAGGAGCTGAAAAAAAATATATATATAGGGAGTAATGAGACCCAAGTAGGTCTTTACCCATAAAATATGACATTGGCTAGCAACTTAGGAGGTTTTACACGGACACTGATAACCTCTTTAGTGTTCCCCGTATCACAAGAAGTATTCTCTGTGCATTGCTTCGTTAATTCTCAGATCAGTCATGAGACAGGCTCATGGACGTGCAGGAACCTGCAGAATGGGAAGCCCGGATGAGGCTTTGGGTCTACCGACTTCCAAGCCCGCGCTCTAACCCCTGGCTGCGGAAAGAGGGCTTTGGCATTTTTCCCTGAAGACACTGTATTAGGGAAATGTCTAATACCATTTAGACATTGACTAATTGTAGACAGTAGTCTGCTCAGGCTGCCGCAGCGTCACAGCACGGGCGGCATGGCTTACGCTGGCACACACTTCCTCACGGCGCTGGGGACAGAGGTCTAAGATCAAGGTGCCCTCAGGCTGGTGTGGTGAAGGCTCTCCTCCTGGCTCTCACTGTGTCATTACATGGCTTTTCTTTTTTTTTTTTTTTTTGAGAGATTTTCGCTATAGGGCGCATCCACTCGCCAGACAGAGAGAGAGAGAGACATAGAGACAGAAAGTGAGAAATCACCCCCCAGGGGGGATGGTCACGCCGCAATCCCTTCTCCTCCATTCTCCTCTCAGGATTTTGGGCACGCACGCACACGCGCTGGCGTGAGTTTTAAGGCACTGGGTCCGGGACGCGAACCACAGTCGACTACATGGGAGTCCAGCGACATAGCCATTACGCTAACTGCTGGTTCCCAACATGGCTTTTCTTTAGTGTCCCTAGAGAGTAAGCTCCAGTGTCTCTTCCTCTTCTCACAGGGACACTGGTCTTCCAGGAGAAAGGCCTACTCTATGAACTTGTTGGGCCCTAATTACCTCCGTAAGGGCCCTGCTCCAAATACCGTCGTTGGGGTTAGGACTTCAGCCTGTGAACTTTGGGGGAGCACAGTTCAGTCCATTACAAAAGTCATTGCACTTCTGTGGACTCACTGGAGAGCGCCTGCCTAGGGGAGACAGGTGAGGTACCCAGGCTATGTGCACCTCCTCCCCATAGAGTCAGACTCACCTCGGAGGTCCAAGACACTGGATCCCCACGCCTATCAATGTGAAAAGGGTGACTTTCTAAACAGCGTTCAGATTTTTCTAGAGTAGCCTTCTTTGTTCTTCTGACTTCCAGAAAAGCACGAGTTTGTGGGCAGAAAAGTCCTCGGCGTTGAAGAGCCTGGACAGAGGTTAAGAATGTGGGTGCTGGTCTCTGGCAGCTCCTTATTCCGCTGCCAGTTCAGCTGTCTATAAGCTGCGCTATCTTAAGGAAGTTCACTCAATCTTTCCAAGCCTCGCTTTTTCCATCTTCAAAATGGCACCAGCAGCCCCCACCTCACCAGGTGGCTGTGACGGAGGTGTAGGCATGACCGTTTGTACAATGCTTGTGCAATGCACCCGACCGTAAAACATTCAAAAACCATTAGGTGCCGGGTTGTCGGTTGTGAGAAACTCAGGACTTGAAGGTAGGATGTTGTGAAGAATTGAGAAAAAGACACAAAGAAACGGTTGAAGCGGGGGGCTAAAGCTCTCCTGGAGCAGAAGCACAACTGTGCCAGAGCAGAGCCCGTTCATTGCAAATTACATCGGACAAGCAGTGGGTGAGTCTGGCCATAGAGAACAGTGTACAATATACTGACATTCTTTGTAGGATACGTTCCTGGTGCAAGGTCGATAGCTATCACCACGGTAGTATTTAGACAACTTCGTGGCTTGCGGAATGTCACCCAACATCTTGAGACACAGCCCATGCCTGGAGCTCCATCCAGTTAACCATGCAGACCCTGCGGCTTTCCGTCCAGGAATGAGGTTGCTTTCTACTCCGTCCTGCTGTTGGTTGTACCTTTGGTCCCTGATTTAAAACTTCTCTCACTTGGTCAAGTGCTTAGATAACCCCCAGCCGCAAACCTGGGGCCCCTAGCATGAGGGACCCCCAGAGCATTGCTATAAATGCAACACCTGTCCATTTTGTGAGCCTTTGGCTGTCAAAGTTCAACTAAGTTGGAGCCACATGCATCCTCAGGCCTGCAGGGTGGAGGGCAGAGGTAGCCTGCCCTGCAGAGCAGGTCCCGGTGCGGCTAGACAGCCTGAGGGCCAGCACTGTCCTGAGGGCAGGAGCAGAAGCTCCAAGTTGAATAACTGGTCCTGTCACTTCCCTCGGGGTGGCTTGACACTGGCCATTTCTCTCTCAGGCTTCTGTCTCGTCTAGTATAAACAGCACTGAGGTCCCTGTTTCCCGGAGCTGGGAGGTAATGTGTATGGCTAAAAATACTGCTCCCCAAGAGCTTTCCAGGGCAGCTGACTGATCAACCCCAGCTTCCCAGCCTCTCCACCTTCCCACCTCCCAGGACGGACCCCAAAGAGGAGCAGGTGGGCAGGCAAAGTGGGAGGTGGCGTTGCCAATGGAAAGGGGTGCGAGTCATGGACCACCAATCTCTGATGGAATCTGAGCTCTATCTTGCTGTGTGTCCCTGGGTGGGCACCTGCATACCCATGGGCCTGTTTTCCTTATCTGCAAAATTGGGCATGATGTCACATTCTCTGCAGCATCACAGGAATAGAGACGTCCGTGCAGAGCACGGGGCCAACGCGTAGCTCCTAATAAACAGTAGCTATTGTTCTCTCTTTTGTTGGCACTTAACTTACAGTTCAAGAGAGGAGCTGCCGGGTGTGAAGAGAACGAAAACCCAGTCCCTGGAGTGGTCCAGGACTGTCAGCCGCAGAGGAGGGCGAGGCTGGGCATCCCGAGGAGTGTGAGCCTCTGTGAGCTGGCATGTCCTGGAGTACAACGACCAGGTCCTCTCCAGCATGGGATCCCTTCTTGAAATCTCTAGAACAGCCAGCAAACAGACACACCGGCCGGACGAACATTCCCCTCTGGCAGTCGGTGTATTTCCTTCAGCAAGAGGGACTTTCCAAGCACGCTAACCTCCCTTTGCCGACCTCTTCACTGGGGAACCGGCTGCTGTGCTGGGGGAGGAAGGAGATTGGGAAAAGAGAACTTCTTACGCGTTCCTCCTGACCTCCGCTAGAGTCCACAGGTGCTTCCTTAATGCCGACGAATTACAAAGACTCTAAAGGAACCTCAGAGACCTCGAGCCTGGGGAGTCAGCCAGAGCAGGGGCTGACCACAGGGTGGCAACCGGAAACAGGTTGACTGCTGGCCATCGCTTATTCCTCGGTGGGGGGAGACAGACAAGGCGAGTGTGAGGCACAGTAGAAACCCCGGCTCAAGAACATCCCTCCCAAAATCTGTCCCCATTAGAGGGTCTTCTGCCCAGAAGGTGCCCCTGCCCAGCTGAGCCTGGACTGATGAACCAAGCACTGATGAGCAGCAGAGCTAGGCTTGCTGGAATCCTCCCTGAGACTGGATTCTGTTACGGAGGAGGAGCGTAGCCTAGGAACCTCTTAAATCTGAAGGGAGTCGTTTTCCGCCTGATTGCTACACAGAAGCACGTGGTAGCCAGAACAGAGCCTAAGGGGAGGGCAGTCCCAGGTCCAGGTCACTCACACCCTGGAGGGAAATGCAGGCTTGGGTCTGGGGCGTGGTCTGGGAGGACCAAGTCCTCATCGGCTCTGCCAGGAGGCCCAGCAAACTCGACCATGCGTGGCCCACCTGCCCTTCAGTCCTGGCTACTGACGGAAGCTGAGCCCCAGAAGACAAGTTCTGCCAGCCCAGGGCTCTTTCGGATTATCCTCAATCTCATGAAGGTGCCAGAAGATAGAGATGTCCCCCTGAGGGACCCTAAACAGCCACCATCCTTAATGACAAGAGTTGCCTTCATCCTGCCTGCATGCGTTTGGTTTTGCTGGCTGATCTGTGTCGTCTCTGGTGTCACAGTGGCTTAACTCACTGGGGATGCGTGGCTTCAGAGACAATTTCGCCAGCCCCTCTCTCCACAATGGTTTTCGGGCAACCACTATGTGAGCAGCAGCTGGTAGTTAGTGTTTTATGAGAGAATGAGTCATTCATTCTCTATCCCAGCATAGCTGGCAACATCTCCTAAATCCAAGCTCACATGACAGGCCGACCCTCAGGATGACAGCCCAGACTCATCCCTCATGTCCATGATGATGCATGGTTGGTGACTGCCGAGTACTGGGTTGGGAAGGGTTCTGAGGCTGCACCAGAAAGAGTGCCATGTGCCACCCGCGGTGTCTGCCATGAGCTAAGGACAGGAAGGACACAAATACCACTGAGTGCAACCAGTTACAGGGAGATCTTCAATGGACCCCACCATATTCCCCAAGGTAAGGAGAACAGGTGCTCAGCGGCCTGCAGGCTAGAGCGGGATACGGACAAACCTGTACCCGGGCTGGGGGAGCTGAGGCCACGCTTCAGTGTTCTTTCTGCCTGTGCTTTTCTCTCTCTCTCTTTGTTGTTTTGTTTTGTTTTGCTTTTGCAAGAGAGATATTTTTGTTATAGGGTGCATGCGCTTGCCAGAGAGACAGAGAGACAGAAAATGAGAAATCACCCCCCTAGGAGGGGATGGCCATGCTGCAATCCCTTTTCCTCCACTCTCCTGTCTGGGCTTTGGGCACACACGCACACGTACACACACCCGGTGTGAGTTTCAAATCACCAGTCTGTAACTTGAACCACAGTCAGCCATGTGGGAGTCCAGAGCCTTATCTGCTGTACCACTACCTGCTGGTCCCTCTTCCTATGCATTTCTTATGCCCAATGACAGAGCCAAGAATGTCTTTCTCAATTAAGAGACTTCCTGCTCCCTAGAACACCACTGCCATAGAGAATGTCAGCTTTATCTGTTGGGTTTTTAAAATCTCCTTTTATAAAGATTTGAAATAAATGACTTATAAACATAAAAAAAGGAGCCTGAGAAATAGAAGCCCAGCTGGCTCTGGTCAACTCTTGTTTATTTGCCATGTGACCCGTCTGAGGGAAAAGCTCAAATTACATTAAATTTATGAGTAACTTGAAGGTGTATAAACCAAGGAATGACAGAATCTTGCAACGGAGTCTTGTTTTCCAGAGTGGAGTTTCCCAAACAGTGAGTTACAGCAGCCTGCGGGGCCAAACTGGCGGGTCCTGGAATCCTGGCCGACGTGACCTAGGCTCTGCAGGGAGAATTCTGATCCCTGAGCAGCAAGGGTCAGCCTCTTTTATTTCAGCCTACGAGATAGCCCCAATTCAAGGAAACAGCCAGCCATTCCCCTAAAAAAGGGAGCCCAGGATTTTAGGGCCCCGTCTCTAGTCAGAAGTTCGACTGAAACCAGAGCTGGGTGGACCCTCTTCTACCAGGAATATCTCCTAACAACATAGGGTCGCTGAGTGTTCTGCTATTTCATGAAGCAGAGGCATTCTTCGTGGTTTCGGTCCTGGTCATAGGTAGAAAGGAGGAAAGGTGAAGAAGAAATGAAGCAGCCATGGCATCTCTGTCCTCTGAGACTCCAAGAAACGTGGCGAGAGCGCAGGGGGCCAGCATTTAACCTAACAGCCGTGATGGCCGCCATGTTTAAATGAACCTTGAAAGGCAAGGGCCCTCCTAACTTTTCTGTAGCTTTTCTCATTTATAATCACAACAGTCCTACGTGCGTTGGAGGAACGAGGAAACCGCGGCTCCCAGCCTCCTGTTGTTTGCTGAGGTCCCACAGCCGGACCGTCAGGGACAGGTTCACGTCAAGGCAGCCCATGTTCTGAGACCAGCGTGAGTCTGTGATGGAGAGACCACAAGGAAGAAGCGTGCGAGGAGGCCTTGTAACGAGGAGGAAGGAAAGCTTTTAGCGTGAAGGATGTTACTTCCAAAATGTCCACACGTACGTGGTTTGCTGGAGAGTCCCCCTCCTGCCTCCCTTAATGCATTACATTCTAAATTCAATGCCCTGGAAGATATTGAATAGACAGGACAAAATCCATTAGGCCTGTTGATTTATAGCTTTTCAGCGTTTGGAAGGAGCAGCTCTCGATCCGAAATTGGCTGCACGCACTAGAAATTTGTTGTTTTGCCTGTAAGTGATTTATGCCGTGTTGCCATTTTTGCCGCTTTTTGAAAAGGGGGGAAAGTATTACACAGAGCAAATGCAACGCACAGGGTTTTGTGACTCCTGCACGACACTCCCATGGCCACACCAGCTGGGCGGCTTGTCGCTGACTGAACAGCAATGACTACGGCATCCGTTCATGGTCAACCAGGGGCTCTAGCAGGGTCCGTGCACATGCATTTCCCGGAGTTAACAAGAGGAGAGCACCTGGGACTGAACAGGAGCCGGCCGCAGTCGTCGTGTCAGTCCTGCTCATTTGGCGAAAGAAGCGTGTGCCCCTCGGGGGCCTTTCTCTGGCTAGCATACCTGTCTTGCTCTGCCCTCCCTCCCAGCCTGGGAAGCAGAAACTCCATCTTCTCCCCTCAACAGCTCCCAACTCTGCCATCTGCAGAGTAATCGCTCCCTCTGCATTATCATTCTATTTACTGCCTGGCGCTCACCGGGCGGGGAGTGTTCAGAAAAAAGCAAGTTTATAATGAGCAAACTTGCCTCTCTAGCTCCTACTGCAAGGCCTTCCAGACAGTAGGTGCTGCATAAGTGTTTTATTAAACGATAAGCCACATGCAAGTAACCGAGGTCTGTTTAAGGATGGAGCCTTGCACTGTGGCTACAGAGACACCCCTGGAGCCTTTTGCGAGCTCTTTGAGCTCAAATTCTACGTCCCTCTTTCTCTCTGTATTCCAAACGGACATCACAGTGTGAAAGATGTAAAGGACTTTACCAGAGAAAATAAATTCTACATCTATGGGTTTAGAGGTCCTGAACTAAAAAAAAAAAAAAAAAAAAGCCATATTTATTTAGCACAATTTATTCCAGACATGCGTAGTTAACTACTTTATTAGACAAGCTAAACTTGGTATTCAGCACTAACAAAAATGAACTTGCTTCGTTTTCTCATTACTTTCAATCCCTTCATGATCTATCCTGACTCCGTGTCTTTTGGATGACACAGGGTTTTGCCGTTGTGTGTGTGTGTTTTTAAAGTCTTGTCCAATCCATCTCATTCATTTCTATTTTGTAACTTCATTTCCTATTAGCGCTGATGACACACAGCCTCAGGGACCTGGCATGAGGAAGGACATCTGCCCTGTCACCACCCTCTTGGCCTTGTCACCTTGTCCTTTTCTTTGTATTGTGAAAGGGAGGAGAAGGCAAAGGAGGGAGAATGTCTTTACTCAGTGAGTGCCCCTGTGGTCCTTTGTTAGTCATCTTTTCCTGCTGGTGGCAAATGCTTTATCTAGAAGGTTCTATAGGAGCCTCTTCACCCACAACTCCCTGATGAGGCAATGTGGTGTGGCCTGGCTCACTCTGACCACCCCCAGGTCCTGCCCACAGGCACGGCCCACACAGCTTCATGCTTCTGAGCAATGGCAAATGGGTTCAAAGATGGCTGCCCCAGCTGTTTCCCTTGGCTGGCTGGAGACTCACTTCTTGGAAAGAGGGCAGTGGCTTCACATGGATCCCTCTCTCCACCATGCCAAGTGGTCATCTGGAATGATGTCTGGCTTTCCAGAGTGCTCCAGAATATGAAGAAACATCACCTACACCTCTTGCAAGCTCAGGGCAAAATTATCTCATTCTTCCATGAAAATTCTAGGATTAGCTATTATTTTCAAGAAGGAGAGCCAAAGTCAGAAACTATAAAGTAATGGCCAATTCTAAAGCACTTCTATGTCATTTTGGAATTAAATCAAGAGTTCAGACAAAAGCAAACACATTTAAAGTCTAAGAGGCAAACCTGACTCCAATCTCTCCTGGAACTGAAGGAGGTTGATTCAGATGATAACTCAGTTTAGAAGAGAACTCCTCAAATGTAGTGTTTTGAAGTCTGAGTTACTATTAGGGTATTACGTGTGCTCACACATGGGGCACATATGCACACAAGGGGATTCTTCAAAAAGTTCATGGAAAATGCACATTTTTGGAAAAGAAATACTATATTGATTTCTTTCTTTCCTTTTTTATTTTTTTAAATTTGCACCAGAATAAACTCATTTTCCATAAACTTTAGAAGTCCCTTCATATAGTCAGGAGCTCAGCGATGTTTAAAACAAAGAAAGAAAAGGGTAGAGACAAATGTGAGCTTCCAAAATGATTCTACAAGACTTAAGTCTCCTCATTTTCAGATGATTTGGATATTCTTGAGTATGTCTGCTCTCAAAAATTTGCTATAATGAAATGTGTGTAGAGGTGAATTTTGTCCTCCTTTAAAGATAAAGAACTCTCTTCTAAAATGCGACAGCCCTGAAACTCACAAAAACAGAAGCACCCTGATATCCTAACATCACCAACTCCCTAATGTTCATGGTCAACATGTGTTGATTTCATCATCCTTTTCTAAGAGGGTTCAAGCACCGAATATGGCATTTGGATAGTCACAGGACTGGTTCGGCAATGGTCTGTGACCCAGCTGGACAAGTGGAGATTTTGCAAGAGATAGATTCTGCTCCTGTGGATGGCATATTATATAGATTTGAACCCTAAGGCTTGCTAGGACAATGCTGTCATGACGAGCAAAGTCAGGGAGGATGACACTGACCCTCTGGGAGACAGAGTAGAACAGCAAGGAGAACCCACGATGTGAAGACACCATGGAGCCTATTAACCAGCCGACTCTCAGCTGCCCTGGCTCTCTAGGCAGTGAGGCAGAAGTGCCCTTCCTACAAGCCAGTTGTTTGGCATTGTTAGGTAATAGTATTGTTTTTTAATCTTCTGGCTAGACTGATGATGTAAGTCATTGCCCAAACTCAGACACTTTTGAGAATGAAGGCACAGTCTTAATTATTATAGCAAGGGGGCAAGATGGTGGCACAGCAGTAGAACCTGATGCTCTGCAAGGCTGACCCACGTGGGAGGGTTCCTATTTTGTGTCTGGAGACTTCCCTGAGTACACTGGGCACTTGTGCCCTGATGCAGGGCTGGGAGTAGACTGCAGTGTTCACCCTATTGGGGGTGCCGTCTCTCTCATTCATGGAGGAAATAAACTTTTAAAAATTATTGTTATTGATATTATTACAGGAGAAAAATAGGCAGGAGCTGTCCTAGGCAACTCACAATGCAGCACTGCTGCATTCTCTAAATCAAGCGCTTTAAGCCATAAGAAAAAGTAAAAGCAGAGGGAACCAGCAGTTAGCATAATGGCTATGTCGCTGGACTCCCACGTAGTCGACCACGGTTCCCATCCCGGACCCGGTGGCTTAAAACTCACGCCGGGCGCGTGTGCGTGCGTGCCCACGATCCCGAGAGGAGAATGGAGGAGAAGGGATTGCTGGGGCGAGCACTGCATACAGAAGCCACCTCGAGCTATCCGCCATCTTGGAAACCATTAGGCTTCACTTCCTCACTGAGCAAATCGTTTCTCAGAAATCATGTGACCAACCGTTCTCCCCGGAAGTGATTGGGTTTCTAGGCAACGGGAGAGATCCACCCACATCAATGATTGGTTAATGCTGTTCTATCTCATTTGCTTTTGGGGCAGCCAATTGGTGCCCACCAGCTGTATATAACTCGCCATTTTTCCTGAATAAATGGAAGTAGACGGAAGACGATGACTTGAACAGCACCTCATAGTGTGTGAGCGTGTTTTTGTCCCATCTCTCACTCCCTCCCCCAAGGAACCTGTTCCACTGTCTCGAGGGCCAGGACAGATTGCGGCGTGACCATCCCCTCTAGGGGGTGATTTATCACTTTCTGTCTCTATGTCTCTGTCTGTCTGGCAAGCACACGTGCCTTATAGCGAAAACCTCTCAAAAAAAAAAAAAAGTAAAAGAGTTAGTCAAAGGAATCGAATAACCTGATTCAGGCCCTTCTCGCATTCATTTTCCACATCGTGGCCAAAATGATCTTTTCAGAACTCGATCCGACACCTCCTGTCCTGCCTAAAACACCACTATGGCATCCCACTTTTTGTAGCCCAAGGTTTGTCATCTTTATGGGACCTGTCGCACCCCCCGCCCCAGCTTCCAGCTTCGTGACCTCCCCACCCCCATGTGTCTCCGCCTCTGCACACCTTCTGCAAGGAACGCTCTTCTCTGCCCTCACTCACCTCTTTCAGCCTTACCTTCTACTCCTCCACTCCAGGCCTCATCTTCAGGGAAGCCTGCCTTCACCCCTCCAGCCTCCACCTGGGCCCCAGTTGGGAGCCCCTTTGCTGTACCTTGAAGACTCGGATTGTCCCTCCCTAGAACGCCTCTTGGCTCTTCAGCATGGTGGAAGGTTGAGCTGTGACTATTCCTGTTCTTCCTTATCCCCTTACACAGTGCATGGCCAGCCTCACAGGTACCCAAACTCCACGCTGACCCATCCTGGCTCTGCGAAGACGAAGGCTGCCACAGAAACCCTGAAGGCCCGTCTTCTGAGTTCAGAGTGTCCCCTGCTCTGAAAATGGAGCCTTTCCAAGTCCTCAGGGGTAGATCAGCTCTCCCTAATCACTGCTCTGGCTCCAGGGGCTGAGATCGGCAGCGCTTTTCACAAAGTCAGCTCCGGCTGAGCACACAGTTTCAGACTGGCCCGCTAGGCTATCGGGGTGCTGGCAGAAGGCCCTTACAACCACCCAACCTGCTTCAGGTGCTCTCGGCTCCAGAGTAAAGTGTTTTGAGGTTTTCTTCTTACACCCTAAGCCACAAGGGGTCATTCATCTTCTGTGCTCATTATCTGAAGGTCATTTCTATTTCTCCAATAATTCTTTTTTTTTTTAACTGATATAAGTGAAGGTAAAAATCACTTTGTCATCTCAGCCGATAATGAGTTCCTACTCACAATTCCTCTCCCAATATTGATGTAAGTGCTCCAGATAAAAAATGAAGGGAACCCCATTTTAAGTCCTGAGTCTACACCCACAGCCATCTGCAAAGTCTGTAATCTAGTGGTAACCAGATACTACACCCACTGCCGTGACTTTTCTAGCAAATTCACTTTTCTTCTTGTTCTTAGCAAAGGCGTCTCTGCCTTCCATTAACTGGTGAGCAAGGCAGCGTGGAAGGGGCTGGGAAATAGAAGCTCAGAGAAATATTTAGAAGCTTAGAGGAAGCACAGGACTTGAGTCATCCTGCAAGGGATGCTCACTGAAGCTCACTCAAATGTCTTGGCCTATTTTTTTGTATGTATTTATATCTTTTATAAAATCACTACAAATCCTCATATGAGGATTCTTTAAAAAAAAAAAATCCTCCCAAGATTCAGTACCTAGAAAATATTCCTCTTTAGCAGGTTTTCTTTAATCAGGTAATGTGAATCGCCCAATCGACATAGCCACTTGTATATCCTGAGTTAGGAACTTCTAGAATGCACACTAAATTTATCCCTCACACCCTAGGCCTCTGGCTTCCAAGTGCTTTCTTATCTCTATGTTCACTGTCCTACTTTATATGTGCTTTACTATTTTAAGCCACCTCAAAGTCTTTTTTAAAAGTAGACAGGGCATAAATGATAAAAAAAATTCTAATATTAAAAATGTCCTTAATCTTATGAAACCACATTCCCTTAAAAGAGTAGCTCAGAATCATATTAAAAAAGGAAAAAAAAAAAATCCCAGAGCCTGTCAGAGCTAAACTCTTGCTGTGAACTAATAACTGCAGGTCTGTTCCATAGAAAACCTAGTTTCTTGTCATTTCACTGCCTCCGATTCTGGGCTTTTCCCTCTGTGCCAAATCCATCATTCGAGGGATCAAGCTTTGGAGATTTTTCTCCAGGCATTGAGGAAACCAGCCTCACAGAGGCTGCTGGAAGCCTGGCAGGCTCTTCCTGTAGGGCTCTGGATGAATATTTTATGTGAAATCTCTGAATACCCTTCAGAAATAGAGCCCGAGGACTGCAGATGGAGGGAAGGAGATTCAGCTGCCGATACAAGCAAACGGCAAGGACATCTTGGCCTCGGGAAGCTTCAGACCACCTCAGGGACGAGTGCCAGCTGACACCTCACTCCCTGCATCTGAAGCGTTTTTACTCACAGCCCTTTTGACACCAAATGTGCAGGTGTTTTCCTCACACCAATTCCCAAGCTCTCCAAGCGAGTGTCCTCTAATTCAATCCAATCCTGGCATTAACTATGTGGAGCTAGCACAGAAATGTCAGCCTACAAAGGAAGACTGAGGCTGAAACCAAAGTCATTGAGTTAGCTGAGGGCTTAGGATGAATCGCCCCGGTGACGCAGATTCTGGATGCCCCCAGAAAGCGGGCACTGAAATGGCTGATGGCTTGTTACAAAGAGCAGGGCAGGAAGAAAGGCGGTTAGGTGTTATCTGTCTGGAGTCAACATTAGTCCATTGAAAATAATGCAGGCAATGGATTGTCTGATGGTTCTTCTTTACATGGTGGAGGATTCCAGGAACGCTGCAGTGAAGGAAGGGCGGGGTCGTGCTGTAAACCATCTGTGCGCTGGTTTACCGTATGGATGTGCTTTCCGGGCAGTAAGCCCAGCGGGTGTGAGGCGAAGCCAAGGCCGTGAGCTTTACCTCTTGGGATTTTAGCAGATCCTGCATCCCAAGGACTGCTCTCAACTGCTTTTCTTTCTCAGACCCCACAGGTTAAGGGCCCAGTCCCACAAGATCACCCCCGCTTCAGAATCTAGTCACCTATGCTTGGGAACAACTGTCTGTGATGCTGGGAGTGCTTATCTTTTTGTTTTTGTTTTTGAAGAGTCTTTTTGCTATAGGGCGCATGCACTAACCAGAGAGAGACAGAAAGACAGAAAGCGAGATATCACCCTCCAGGGGGATGGCCACGCCGCAATCCCTTCTCTTCCATTCTCCTCTCAGGATCTTGGGCACGCACGCACACGTGCCCAGCATGAGTTTAAACCACCGGATTTGGGACTCGAACTGCATCGACTACATGGGAGTCCAGCGACATAGCCATTACACAAACTGCTGGTCCCAGCACTTTTTTTTTTTAAGAGAGTTTTTTGCTGTAGGGTGCTTACTGGAGAGAGAAAGAAAGAGATAGAAAGAGAGCAATTATCCCCCAGGGAGGATGGTGATGCCACAACCCCTTCTCCTATATACTCCTCTCGGATTCTTGGCTACTCATGCACACATAGCCCAGTGTGAGTTTTAAGTCACCAGGTCCAGAATTCAAATCTCAGCCAACTATATAGGAGTCCAGCAACATAAACATTACACCACTGCTGGTCCCAAGATAAGTATTTTTGATACATTTCCCAGTGTTCTAGTTCCAGGCAATTCTATAACTAACCTTCCAAGTGGCCTGAGTCAAAACTCCCTAAGTCTCACACCTGTCCCTGTTCTATTCAGCATAACCATTACGAGCACAGACATTAACCCAGGTAGCCTGGGTTCAATGTTGTCTTATTCATTACTGTGTGATTGTAGGCAAGTTAACACACGTGTTACCCAGTTTCCTCATCTGTAAAATGAGGATAGTCATAATATTTACCTGTGGTAGGCTGTGAGAATGACCCCAAATTCTTCTCCTTCCATCCACACCCTTGGTGGTACCACACAGACTTTGGGCTGGCCAAACATCTTACATCAGCTCACAGATGGCGACAATGTGAAAGTAGCAAGCAGAGACTCAGAAAGTACTTTCCCATCGGGGGTCACTCTCCGGTGGCCTTGCAAGCCCACGCTATTCAGTTAGCCGATGAGAGACTATGTGGACAGAAGTCCCTGTCATTCTGCCATGCCACTGAGGCCATCATAAACTAGTGAACCTTCAGTCAACCACAGGTGTCTAAGCAAGCCAAGTCAAGATAGGCCAACCCTAGCTCAGACAACACAAACAGCTGTTGTTCCAAGACGCTGGTTGGGGAGTTATGGAGCAGTGTTAGAATATGGCTCAGCATTCTTTGACAGTGTTCCCATGAAGAGGGAATGTCTATATCCCCTCGCCTTGAATCTGAGTAGGTTTTTTCTATGTCAGCCAACAGCCCTCTAGGCATGCCTTTTTCTGGAACTCCAACCACCACACTGTGAGAAGCTCAAGCCATGCAATAAGCCACAGATGTGCTTCAGCCAATAGTCCCAGCCAAGCTCAGTTTAAAGACGTGAGTGAAGAAGGACATGGCTGAGTTTAGCCCCCAGCCAGGCATGTTTTCCAGGCTGAGATCCCAGCGGAGGCCAGCTACCCCCTCCCCATCTGTTTTGTCACGTGGCTATCCTTTCTAGAGTTCTTTCTTTCTACTGTAGGTTCAAAACAATTTTCCCCTGTCTGAAGGACTTCCTTTGACATCATGCAGGTCTACTGGTAATGGAGTCTTTCATCATCAATGCCTTTGAAAAGGTACTGTGCCTTCATTTTTTGAAAGGTATTTTCACCATCTGCAGCCAGAGCCCTGGTTGATAGTTTTTTTCCTTTCAATACTTTAGATGTTGCTCCACTGCCTTCTCATTTGCATTGTTTTTGATGAGACTCTGCTGTTATCTTGCTTCTCTGTAATTTTTTCTGGTTGCTTTTAGGATTTCCTCTTTATCACAGGTTTGAGCAATTTGGTTTCGACGTGTCTTGTTGTGGTTTTCTCCCTATTTCTTCTACTTGAGGTTTGTGGAGCTTCTTGCTAGAACTGCTGGTTGATAGTTTTCAACAAAGTTGGAAATTTTGCAACCATTATTTCTTCAAATATCTATTTTATTTTTCCTCTCCTTCCTCCAGTTTAGGGACTTGATTACCATAGATTAAGTGGACTGACGTTTTCTCATGGCTTGCTGGGGGTCTGTTCATTTTTTTTCCCTCTCTGTGTGTTTCCTTTTCAGAAGTTTTGACTGCAGTCTTGAAGTTTACTAATCTTCTTTTCTGTAATCTTTGGTCATTAACTCCATCTGATGTATTGTTCATCTCAGTGTAACCTTCATCTCTAGAAGTTCAATGTGGGCCATTTTTGTATTTTCTGTGTTTATCTTTGACTTTATTTTCTAATTGCTAGAGGGCATGTACACTCACCAGAGTAAGAGAGAGAGAAAGCAACCCCTGCCCCAACAACGCATGCTCATTCAGGATCCTTTTTCCTCCATTCCTTCACCCAGTCAGGATTTGGGGCACATATGCACACATGCTGGGTGTGTTTTTCAACCCGTGGGAGCTGAGATTTGAGCCACAGTCAGTCATGTGCAATTCAGCTGCCTTGACCACTGTTCCAAGGGACCAGTCCTCTCTAACTGTGTAAACATACAGAATACAGGTATTGTGATTGTTTTAATATCCTCATCTGCCAATTCTAACATCTGTGTTAGTTTTGAATTGATTCGGATCGATTTCATTTTCTCTTCATTATGAATTGTATTTTTACGCTTCTTTGAATGCCTGGTAACATTGGCTTAGATATCACATATTTTGGATTTTTCCTTGTTGAATAATGGATATTTTTGTATTCCTATAAATATTCTTAAACCTGCCTTCGGACAAGCTAAGTTACTTGGAAACAGTTTTATCCTGTCTTGCTTGTAAGATTTCTTAGGTGGATCCAGAGTCAGTTTTATCTAGAGCCCATTATCTCCCCACTGCCAAGGGGAGACCTTTCTGAGTACGCTATGCAATGCCCAGGAAATCATGAAGTTTTCTGGTCTGGTTTATGTAACAGGTGCCATTCCTTGTCCTATCTCACTGTTTAGCTAAAATATTTTTAAAATAACACAGGAGTTCAATTCAGAACTATCATACGTTCTCATAGTCAGAAATTACACATGTGTCCAACAAAGTATTTTACCAGCTAATACTAGAGGTCCACTTGGGAAGAGAATGTCCTTTGTTTCTAAAATGCCTTGGGGCCAGCAGGTGGCATGGTGGTTGGAGCGCTGGACTCCCACATGGCTGACCACAGTTTGAGTCCCGGACCAGTGGCTTACTTTCTCACTCTCTCTCTTTCTCTCTCTCTCTCTCTCTCTGTGTGTGTGTGTACGTGTACTCTTTAGCAAATTTTTAAAATAATAATAATAATGAAAAATAAAAATAAATAAGTCATTCTTAAAAAAAGAGAGGGACCAGCAGTTAGCGTAACGGCTATGTGGCTGGACTCCCACGTAGCCGACTGCGGTTCACGTCCTAGATCCGGTGGCTTAAAACTCACGCTGGGTGCGTGTGCGTGGGTGCCCAAGATCCCAAGAGGAGAATGGAAGAGAAGGGATTGCGGCGTGGCCATCCTCCCCGGGGGGTGATTTCTCACTTTCTGTCTCTCTGTCTCTCTCTGTCTGTCTGGTGAGCACACATGTCCTATAACAACAACAAAAAAAAAAAAAAAAAAGAGAGAGAGAGAGAGACAGAAAGAAAATTCCTTGATGGCTCACTGTTTGGGAGGTGAGGCCTCAGCAGTTTGGAAGAAGGCAGTGAGTACAAGACTGCCAGAGTAACCTGCACAGGAAGACAGAAAAAGTTTAGGTAAGGTGGAAAGAAGTGAATTAGGCCATCAGAGAAGGTCAGGGAAGGGAGACAAGTGGCCAGACGGCATGGAAGAAGTTTAGGAAATGAGACAGAAATCTGGACAAGAGCAAAGTAATTTCTAGTATTCCATGTGAGGTTTAATTCGGATTTAACATCAGATTTAGATATTCAGATGTTGTGATACCAACCTTCCCATTTCTTCACACTGTCAGTAAAAGTCAGCTCTTGGGATCAGCTGATGACTTAATGGTTACGTCCCTGGACTCCCACATGGCCAACCATGGTTTGAGTCCCGGATTCGGCAGCTTGAAACTCACACCAGGCATGTGGATGGGCGTGCCCAAGATCCCAAGAGGAAAATGGAGAAGGGATTGTGGTGTGGCCATCCCCCCAGGGGGTGATTTCTCACTTTCTATTTCTCTGTCTCTCCATGCACCCTAAAAAAAAAAAAAAAAAAAAAAAACCGACTCCTCATAGTCCTGGCTAATTAGGGCAGTGAAATGCACGTTGGGATGCAGAAAACTGAACTGACTTTTGCAGACGCGATATTAGAGCTGGAGGCCACTAGGAGACACGGAATACATACAGTACCCATCCTATGCATCTCCCAGAGTCTGAAAGGAGTAGCGAGTTCTCTAAGGACACCCCGGGTAGAAGTGCAAGTCAATTCCGCTCAACCCCTGAAGCAGAGTCACCTTCGGGGATTAGGAGGTTAAACATGAATTATTTTCAAATTAGTGGCATAGAACGTGGCTGGTAAGAACTGGAAGAGAGCGGGTGTCCACATGGCATGCTTAGTGGCCTCATCCACGTGTCTGATACAGATTTCTACCTCGCCTCTCGGCCGCCCTTGGAGTGACGGGTTTTCAGTACCCTGGGGTGAAAGATCGCAGCATCGTCTGTTCTCCGCAGCGGAAATGACGTCATGCAACAGCCAAGCAACATTATCCCTTCTCAGCCAGGCGAGGTCGTGCCTGTGATTCCTCCTTCCATCCCAGAGCCGTGGGCTTGCCGCGTCTACTGAGGGTGTCTACTGCCCAGCCGTTCCCAGCAGCAGCACCTGCTGCCTCCCCAGCAGCCTCGCCACGGTAGGGAGGCTCAGCTCACACCGGGTTCTGGCAGGTTTTACAGACCTCGGGGCCTCTAATCGGCAAACCCAGGAACCAAGTTTAAACTTTGCCCTTGGTTATTTCTCCTGGAGAGGATGAAGAGTGATGACGTTTTCCCACTTGCCTGCTGGTACCCACACCTCCTCCTCCATTGTCTTTAAAATGCCTTTGCCTTTTTTTTAAGACGTATTTATTTAATTTTATTTATTATTATTGTTATTTCCCTGAAGTTAAAACTTTCCGTTATCTACTTTCACCTAGCCTTGAGCGATCTACACCTGAAGTCAACAGTAACTGCGCCTCTCCCCACCACCATGCTGAAGGAGGATGTGGGATCAAATCCCAGCAGCTCTGCGTCCCAGGCCTAGAAGATGCTGTGTGCAATCCTAGCCTTGCCTCCCTAGTTCTATTATTTTTGTTTTGTTTTGCTTTTTGAATTTATGCAATAGGCACCAGTGCTCCCCAGAGAGAGAGAGAGAGAAAGTAAGAAAACACCGCAGGGGGTATGGCCACAATTCCTTCTCCTCCAGTCTCCCCTCAGGATATTAGACACACACATACTCATGCCTGGCATATTTTTCAAGCTGCTGGGCCCAGGATTCAAACTGTATAGTTGGCTATGTAGTATCCAGCCACCTTAACTGCCATGTCATCAGCTGAGCTGCCTAGTTTTAAGTTGGATAAAGAGTATAGAGTATCGCCTTTTGGCTGGAACCGCCATCTTCCAGTAATTCACCAAAACGACGAACACAAGGGAGAGAGGAGAGGCCCCCATGTATGTTCTCTAGGCCTTTTAGAAAACATGGAGTGGTTCCTTTGGCAACATATATGTGAATCTACAAGAAAGGTGATATTGTAGACATCAAGGGAATGGGTCCTATTCAAAAAAGAATGCCCCACAGATGTTACCATGGCAAAACTGAAAGAGTCTACAGTGTTACCCAGCATCCTGTTTGCACTGTTGTAAACAAACAAGTTCAGGGCAAGATTCTCGCCAAGACAATTAAGGTGGGTATTGAGCATGTTAAGCATTCTAAAAGCAGAGACAGCTTCCTAAAACATGCAAAGGGAAATAATCAGAAAAAGAAGGAAGCCAAAGAGAAAGGTACCTGGGCTCAACTGAAGCACCAGTCTGCTCCACCCAGAGAAGCACACCTTGTGAGACCAGTGGAAAGGAGCCTGAGCTACTGGAACCTATTTCCTACGAATTCATGGCATGATGGGTGTTAAAAATAAACTAATATATGGTCTATTAAAAAAAAAGAGTTTAGAGTGTTGACATGTACCCTGGAATTCATAATATGATATAGAATTCTTGTCTATGGGGAATAAAAAGTGCCAGCCGCTAGAAGGTGCTAGAAAAACTGATGGTGACTTAAGTAAACAAAGCTGCAATCCGAGGCTACTTCTTACTTAAAATAAAGCCCAGGCCCAGCCTGCATGGTACTGTTGGTAGTGTGCCAGACTGTAGAGCTGGAGGTCACATGCTGAGCCCAATTCCAAGTCCCCAGCCCGGTCAACCTGAAAACACACCAAATGTGCACACGCGCCCAGGATCATGGTAGGCTGGAGGACGGGAGGAAGGGGACCGAGGTGCGACGGGCCCTGGGGAGGGCGTTTCTGTCTCCCCTCTCTCTTGCACATACACATACTCTGTCCAAATAAAAATTTAAAAAATAATTTAAAAAATAACAAAATCCCCCAAAGGATGTTTAAACATTACAAATTAAACCATAATGAGATTAGAAAAACTCTTAGATTCTTCTGGTAAGTTGAGAATTAGGAAGGTCTTTTTAAGCATAAGCTAACCACCTCAACCCATGCTTCAACATGGGTAAACCTCACACACATTAAACTAGGTGAAAGACACCAGCAATGAAGAACCACGTAAGGTGTGGCTCCTTTGATGTGAAATATCTAAAATAGGCAAAGAGAATTAGTCATTTCCTAGGGATGAGTATGGGAGTGGGGACCTGGGTGAGGTTTAAGGAGTGCATGTGAGGGGTTTTGTTGTTGTTGTTGTTAGTTTTGTTTTTGTTTTTGTTTTTGTTTTTCGTAGTGGAAATATTCTTTTTTTAAAAATTATTTTTATTTATTTAAAATTTGCTATATGGCATGTACACTCACCAGAGGGAGACAGAGAGCAAGAGAGAGACAGCCTGAGAAAGTGAGCTACTAGATCCAGGACTTAAACCCTGGTTGGCCCCCAACCATCATGCCACTTGCTGGCCCCAGGGTAATAGAAATATTTTAAAACTGTAAAAATGAATGCAATTCTGTTAATACACTAAAAACAACTGAAGTATACATTTTCTTTTTTTTAATTAATTTTTGAGAGGTTTTTGCTATAGGACGCATGCGCTTGCCAGAAAGACAGAGACAGACAGAAAGCGAAAAATCACCCCCCAAGGGGGATGGCCACACCGCAATCCCTTCTCCTCCATTCTCCTCTCAGGATCTTTGGCACGCACACACACACGCCCGATGTGAGTTTAAGCCACCGGGTTCGGGACTCAAACTGTAGTTGGCTACATGGGAGTCCAGCGACATAGCCATTACGCTAACCGCTGGTCCCTTAAATTAATTTTTTAACATTCATTCACTGTATACCATTGCAGCATACAAAATGAGTTTTCTCATCCAGAATACACTGTATATTGGCTCAAAGATAATATCATACATGTTATCTTCAACAGATAGTTTTCCATTTTGTGTTTCTTATATATTTTACTTCTTTTTTCCTCCTCCCCTCCCTCTCATCCTCCACCATTTCTCACCCTCCTCCTGCACTGTCTCTGATATCCACAGTTGCTCGCCATGCCTTATATTATCCAATAGTTCAGTTTCTGCCATAGAGTGCAGACATTCAGTATATACGAAATAGGGATATACAATGCCTCTCTTTCATGATTTGGCTTGCTGCACTAAGCCAGTTTTCTTCTATATTCACCCACTTTCTATCAAATGCCAGGGTTTCTTTTTTATTTATTTATTTATTTATTTTTATGGCTGAGTAGGATTCCATCATGTAAATCTTGGCTATTATGAATAATGCCTTGATAAATATGAACATGCAAGTGCTTTTCTGATTGAGTGCCTTCATATCCTTTGGGTAGATACCCAGGGATGGAATGACTGGATTGCATCGTAGTTCTATTTGTAGGTCTTTAAAGAATCTCCATACTGTTCTCCACAGTGGCTATACTAACTTACATTCCCACCAACAGTGTAGGAGAGTTCCCTTTTTTCCACACCCTGACCAACACTTATCATTCTTTATTTTTTAAACCTTAGCCATTCTGACTGGGGCTAGGTGGTATCTCATTGTGGTTTTTATATGAATCTCCCTTATGATGAGGGATTACATCAAATTAAAAAGCTTTTATACAACAAAGAAACAATAATTACAGTGAATGGGCAACCCTCAAACATATATTTGCAAGCTATGCCTCTGGACTGATAACCAGAATATACAGGGAACTCAAGCAGTTCACCCCTCCCAAAAAATTAACCCAATTAAAAGATGGACAAATGAGCTGAACAGACAACTCTCTAAAGAAGGCATATGAACATATGAATTATACATTTTCAATGGGCAAACTGTAGGGTGTGTGAATTACATCTCAATAAAACGGACTTTTTGTTTGTTTGTTTTTTGGGGGAAGGGGGAGTTTTTGTTATAGGGTGGGTGCGCTCACAAGAAAGACAGAGACAGACAGACAGACAGAAAGCAAGAAATCTCCCCCTAGGGAGGATGGCCATGCCTCAATCCCTTCTCCTCCATTCTCCTCTCGGGATCTTGGGCACACACACACGCATCCGGTATGAGTTTAAACCACCGGGCTTGAGACTCAAACCACGGTTGACTACATGGGAGTCCAGTGACATAGCCATTACGTCAACTGCTGGTCCCAATAAAACTGTTTTTTAAAAGAAAAAAAAAAGAATGGAAATACATAAACCCAAGTATCAATAGTAGTTACCTCTAGGTAGAGGGCTGGTGGATGCTTTGCATTTTCATTTTGTTAGTTTATGTTTTCAGATTTTTTCTCTAAGAAACAGGCGTTACTTTGGAGAGAAAAAAGGGAAGGAGGGGCAAGTTTCTTTTCCTGAGAGGCAGAGTGGGAGCCGGGCTGAGTGCTCATGGCTCTGATGATGCCTGCTCATTGTGTTGAAGTGCTTCTTCTTTACCTTGGTTCCTGCATGAGATCGGGTTGGTTTCCAGCTCACATTCGCAGTGTGCTAAGATGTTTGTTCAGACTTGAGTTACTGCTTATGGAAAGTCCCAGTGTGAGTTCCTGGGGCTCATCTGGACTGCTCAGACCGAGTGGTGGAATTCTAGGATGATCCCCTCTTCAGTTCATCTCTCTGAATATTTAACATCTCTTCTAAGTGCAGAAATAGTCAATCTGCTGAATCTTTTGTAAAAAAAGAAAAAAAGAAAAAAAATAGTGCGTCTTTACTCAGAGACCCGCTTTCCCGTTTATAGGCCTTCTTCCATGCCCTGCATTTAACTGGGCCCTCCCAGTTTGGAGCCAAACTGGGTTGCTACTAGAGACCTCAGTCCCATGATGGCAACATAGAGTGATCCCTGTCCCCGCAGCGTGAGCAGAAGACACAGAATGCAGGGCGGTGCCAGGTAGGAAGCAGGAGCACAGCCACCAAAGGCCACGAGAGCCAGACTGGAGAGCTTAGACTCCCCCTTTGTCAAAGGGTGATGCAGGCTGCTGCTGTGGAGTCTCAAGCAGAGACGTCCTGCTGATACTTGGAAAGACCGCCTTGACTCCTGGGGGGAGATGGACGGGTACAGGGCAAGCCAGGAGGCAGTGAGGAAGGCTACTTAGGCTTTCTGGCACTGAGGCCGGATTGCAGATTGGTAGGAAGACCCCATTCAACATATTCAATAGCAGTAAGCCACCAACTTCCTTACCAGGAGTTGGGGATTTCAAAAGTGTTTTCCTATCATAGGAACCAGCAGTTAGCGTAATGGCTATGTCGCTGGACTCCCACGTAGTCGACCACAGTTCGTGTCCCAGACCCGGTGGCTTAAAACTCATGCCGGGCGCGTGTGCGTGCGTGCCCAAGATCCCGAGAGGAGAATGGAGGAGAAGGGATTGCGGCGTGACTATCCCCCCTGGGGGGTGATTTCTCGCTTTCTGTCTCTATGTCTCTCTCTGTCTGTCTGGCGAGCGCACACGCCCTACAGTGAAAATCTCTCCAAAATAAATAAATAAATAAATAAATAATAAATAAAAAAGTGTTTTCCTATCATGTGGTACCTCTTAACATTCTATACCACACTGTATTTGCCACAGTGCCCTAACCGGCTTAGGCCTGGGTCACCCGCTTAAGCCAACAGAGTGAGTACACCCCCATTTAACGCTCTTATTCTTGGTTTGTTTTTGTTTGTTTGTTTGTTTGTTTGTTTTTTACCCTATTCATTTTATTTTGTTCTCAGTTTTACTGAGGCATACTTGACAAATAAAAGTTGTATATATTTAAGTTGTACAATGTGGTATTTTAGTATATGTATACATCATGAGATAATTACAACGATCAAGTTACTTAACATATCCATTAGTTCACACAATTGGGTTCATTTGTGTGTGTGGTGAAAACACCTAAGATCAATTCTAGCAAATTTGAAGCATACAGCACTGTTATCTACAGCCACTGCTAGCATGTGATCTCCAGAACTCCTGCCTCCTGCATAACTGAGCCTCTACTCTGACCAACTTTCCCATTTCCCTCATCTACCACCCCCTGCCCCGCCTCGAACTCTGGCAACTTCTGTTCAACTCTTTGCTTCTATGAGTTTCACTTTTTAAGATTGTACGTGTAAGTGAGACTGTGTGGTATCTGTCTTTCTGTCTTGGGTTTATTTCACGTAGCAGTACTTAGTTTGTTTCCGTGTCTTGCTACTATGAATAATGGTGGAATGAACACGGGAGTGTAGATCTCTCTTTGAAATACTGATTTCATTTCCTTAGTAAATATATCTGTGGACAGAAGTCTGACTACTTTTTCTATTTTTCCAAAATCTTTTCAAAAGGGATTGGAGAAGACATGCCACAAACATTAACAGACCATTTATTTTCTATTGACAGGATTCTTCCTACTTCCTGTCCCTGGCATAGTATCTTCGAGATGCATATTTCAATCTATTACAGTATATTCTTGTGCTTATCTTGTCCTAAGACACAGAACTTCCCTTTCCTTGAGATGTAGATTAAGCTTTTCTTTAACTAATCTCTTCCTAAGACACCGATCTTCTCTTCCAATAACCAACCTAAGAATTGTGGAACCCACCTATAACCTACAAGCTGCCCCCTCCTTTTTCATGTCCCGCCTTTTTGGGCCAGACCAATGGAAAATCTTTTCACTAAATGTTGTGTGTCAATCTCAAAAACAAATAAAAGGAACCTCTGTACATGATCACCCCAAGAAAGGCATGTATGCCTCTGCTCCGGGCCTGGGTCACTCATATTTGGCTTGGAAATAAACCACATTAATTATTAATTATTAATTTTACAGTTGGTTATTTTTCCATCAACAAAATGGCGACCACGAAAGGGCCAGAGATGAACCGACGATCTTCTGAGGGGGCGCTTCAAACCCGGTACCTGGTACCAGCAGGGCACAAAGGGCCCTCTCTGGCTCCAAGCCTCTCCTCAGGGGAGATCCTGTAAGTCCTCTGGCCTTGAACCTCCCAAAATTTAGTAGACAGTCTGGTTTCTTTCTAAGCTGGTTTGCTTGTTCGTCTGTCTTATGTTTGTCTGTTTTGGGTAGCCCCGGTTTGCGTGTTCCTCAGGCGAGGGGTCGCGGGCGAGGGGTTGCGGCTGGTGCAATCCTCGGGTGGGAGGAAAGGGGAGGTCACGGTTCACCAGTTCCCTGGGCAGGGGGCTATGGTTTGCTCTCTGAGCAAGGTGCAGTATTTTGTTTCCTCTTTGACCGAGTAGTTAAGAAACTAAAAGGTTGAAAGTACATTAGTTAGGGAAAAAATAAAAAAGGGAAAAAAAGTAAAGGAAAAATAAAGTAAGTGTTCTAAGGGGTCTTCCACCTTTGCCTTCTTGTACTGCTTCATTTGGCTGCTATGGGTTTACAGTGGAGAAACTAAACTGTCTTATTCATAGGCGAATGAGAGACTGAGTATCTCAGCTCTGAAGATAAAAGGGTACTTGCTCCTCCCTGCTACGTAGGCACCCCAGGCAACTGAGAGCCATGCTGGGAGTGCCTGGAGGGAGGAAAATTTCCTTCTCTTAGGACTAGTAGCAACCCTATAAGAAATCCCAAGCACAATAATAACAGGCCCATCCAGTAAACACAAAATAAGAGCTGACCACTCAAGTGTTTTGAGCCCCCTTCAAGAGTGCTAGATTCTTGAAGGGAACTGAGACATGTAAGACGAGTGATCTCAACACTAGAGTGACATTTAGTGGAGAGATGCTCAAAAAGCAGCACGCTGGTCCACTATATTAAACTCCTTAGATTTACACAGGCCGGTTTCGCATTTAAAAAAAGGATGGATTAAAAAAAAAAAAAGAAAAAGAAAGAAAGATATGTACAGTTCTAAAGAGCAAAAAGGACGACCCCTTTTGGACACCACTGCAAATTTTATGTCATCTATAGCACCTTGAGCTGCAGGTATTTAGGTAAATGGGAAAAATTACAAAAGGAGATCTTGGTTAAAATTTTCTCAGTCAGAAACTTCAATAAGTCTTTGCATGCTAAATTAACAAAATCTGTATTTCATTTAAAAAATGAGGTTGCTACTTTATTAGTATAAAAATATTTCATTAAAAAAAGAGAAATAACAAAATTAACTCCTTTTAAAAGTTGAAAAGAATATATTTGAGACTATCTCAAAAAAAAAAAATAAAAGAAGCTGCTTCTAAAATTATTAAAAAGGAGCCCAAAACTCCCCTTGTCTGGACAATTTCTGTCTTTTCTTATTCGTTCTCTTACCAGAAATAAACTTGGAAAAAATACACATTTAGCAGATTAGTCACCATAATGAATCTATAGGAAGAAGAGAAGCCTAGTCTTGTCGCTAAGTGCAGGGGCAAAGAGCAAGGCAGCTCATGCCAAAAGGGGCCATTCTGTTAGAGTTTTGTTTTATGTAATCTTTGTATTTTTGTTTAAGCGTATAAGTCTCTACTGAGTTTAATCATGTACTTTATCAGTTTTAGAGGGTGTGTTCATCTGGTGGGCCTCTTTAATTTGCAAAGACCTAGATAACATTTTCTATTTTAGTACAAAACAAATCATCAGTTTTCTGGCAGCAGTAGGCCTGGGGTCTTCTTCTTTCTTTTCCCATTTGCTAGCAGACAGCAATGTTCTATCTTATAAAACATCTTAAAATTTTGTTATTCCTTTAAAACCTGTATATTTTCAGTGGTCGTTTTCTCTCAGCCTTTGTCTCATTATTTTTTTTATCATAACCAAAGTCTCAGTTTTTCTTTTACTGTGAATCATTGCAATGTAAATAAACCTTAGATTTCCAAGCCCTTAGAAAAGTTTTGCTTTGTTTCGTTTGTTTTTATCCCAGTCTTAGCCATTTTCAAGTTGAATGCATAGTTTTAAGAAGAATGCAGGAAGTTGGAGTACACGGGCCCTGCACGCAGTACAAATACAGTAAATAAATTCCTTTATTTCATACTCATAAAGAAATAGAGACATGGTCACAGAAAAAATACTAAAGTAGAGAGTTAACAGAGGGAAAAATATCAGAGCTCCCAGGCAGGGAATGAGTCTATCCTTAGTTATCTATACCTAGTTTCTTTGTTTTGGTTTCTTAATTTTTTTTTCTTTCTTTTCCTGCACTTACATATCTCACATGAAAAATTAAATGTCATCACGCATGGCCAGGGTAGTCTTTAAAGGAATTAGCATCCACATGTGGATGCACTTCCTGGGTGTTTTCCATGTCCCATTCCAGTGGTAAATTTTCTGTATATGTATCTGGGATATCAGGAGGATGATAACAACCTTCCTGTTGCCAAGAATCAAATACAAAGGGTGAATTCAACACAGAGATACTTTTTAACTCTCTTATATGTTCATTTATGTTGTACTTATATGTTGTATGTTATGTTTATGTGGCAAAGGCCTTAAGGAATTCTATTAAAATTAACACGTAAATAAAGAGTACTCTTGGCATTTAATCCAAATATTTTCAAGTTGATGTGACTTAAGTAAATAAGTATACTACAAATTTAAAAATAAAGGTTAAAGATGACTTCATAATTGTCAGCCTAGGTTTTACCAATCAAACTATAAAATTGTTTTGGTATTATTAATTTAACAAAAATTAATTTCAGACTTATCAACAACTTAAGATAAATATCTAATATCCATATGGTCTATATATTTAACATGTTATAAAAAATTAAATAAAAAAATAAGTAACTAACTTTCTAGTATCTTTTAGTATTTAGATAGCCCAGGCATAGATTTTTAAGATCTGGTTATTGTAAGTATAATGTTATAAAGTTTTCAGGTAATTTTAGATCTTAAAAAAAATTAATGCTATGTTAAGTTACTATTAGTTAATATAAACTATAAAGTTTTTCACTTGGTTTCTGACTCTTAGAGTTATTTTGTCTTAATAGGAAAATTGTTAAAAATAAATGACAAGTCAAATTACTTATAAAAAATCAAGGTTCAGAGGACTGGCAAGTGATATGATGGTTAAAATACTGGACTCCCAAATGACTAACTATTAAGATACTGGGCTCCCACATGGATAAAAGTAGTTCAAATCCCAGACCTGACAGCCTCCTTTCCTGCTCTCTCTCTGGTAAAATTTAACATAGTTCTTAAAAAAAATTATTAAGGTTACAAAAGGGTAAAAACTAAAGTTAATATATGTTATTCTACATACATACAAAGTTACAAAGCATTAAAATCTCATTTGAGTAAAAAACTACAAGTTAGACATACAAATATTTTTCTTTTTAACATTTTTTTGTAAGGACAATCTAAATAAAAAGTTATTAAGGTTATATTTAAATGTATTACGTAAAACCCTCAAAGAGGGATCTAAAAGCCAAAAACTGTTAAAGCCCATCTTACCTAAAAGGCTGTCTTAGTATGGGATGAGTAGAGTCACACAAATGGCTGACGCCTTAATTAAATAACATGCCATTGTGACCTAAGCCCATCTGTGGTAATAGGATAAAACAGTTCTGTAGACTTGCTTGACAATAAATACAAGGCTCTAGTCAAAGTTTGTTAAAAGCATCTCTCATTTATTTGTTTATTTTTTCCTTTCTGAGGGGAGGTTCCCAAAAGTCTTCAATCTAATCCAAAGTAACAAACAAAAAAAAATTGTTGTTGTTGAAACCAACTGTTAACGTAATGGCTATGTCACTGGACTCCCATAGTCGGCCGCGGTTCAAGTCCTGGACCAGACCAGATGGCTTAAATTCACACAGGGTGCATGTATGTGTGTTGCCCAAGAACCCGAAAAAAAAAAAAAAAAATGGACAAAAAGAGATTGTGGTATGGCCATCCTCCCCGGGGGGGATGATTTCTCGCTTTCTGTTTGTCTGTCTCTCTTTCTGGCAAGTGCATGCACCCTATAACAAATTTTTCCAAAGGAAAAAAATTTTTCTTGTTTTTATTTGTAAAAAAAATTTTACTGTATGGTAAATAAAGTATTTGTGCTAAAGCCAAATGACTAAAACAAATACATTTTTAATTTAAAAAAGGGACAAATACTAAATCAAAAAATATTAGGTTAAAATTTGAGTTAAAAAAATAAAAAAACAAAAGCAAATTTCAAAAAAATAATAATAATTATAATTAAGTTTTATATAACAAGTTGACTAAAATTAAAAAAAAACTATATATGTTTTCCTGCAAAAATAAACAATAAATAAATAAAAGTTACTTTTGGTCCTGTACTTAAATCAAGTTTTTAGTACTAATCTCTCAATAAACTACAAAAGACTTCTACAGCTTAATACCATGCTTAAAAAAATAAGAAACATTTTTATACTTAATGTTTATATTTAATAAAATTTCATTACAAATAGAGCTTTAAAAGATTATAAATTTTTAAATTGTGTAACTTTTTATAATTATACTCTATGACTTATAATCCTGTTGTATCCCAATACTGTATTGAGTTTTCTGACATGTTCTTAATATAGCTTTTCTTTTATTTCTCTTCTTTCAAACATTATTTTCTTAGACCCAAACGTTCATTTTTTGGGTTTTTCCAGTAGGGCCCCGGGAAAATCTCAAAAGATGCATCTCATTTTTGTAAAAGCTAATCTGGTATATCAGTTTATGTAAGAGTTATTTGTCAACTGTAATTATTATTATTATTTTACATATTATTAGTACTAACATGTTCAAATCATTAATTTATGAAATTAATGCTCTTAAAATGACACTCAGTTATAAGTTTATCTCAAATTACTATGTATGACAAAAAAAATTGTTTCCTCATTTACCTCTATTATACTAAACTGCTGTCAAGTTATTTA
The DNA here is from genome assembly GCF_000334495.1 of Tupaia belangeri chinensis. Classification (NCBI taxonomy): domain Eukaryota; kingdom Metazoa; phylum Chordata; class Mammalia; order Scandentia; family Tupaiidae; genus Tupaia; species Tupaia belangeri. The sequence goes on along the minus strand of NW_006159977.1, from coordinate 1,287,887 downwards.
TACTTTTTTTTTTTTGCCATTTATACTTCTAAAAATTACTTCCCTCCCCAATAAACTTTTAGGCCTGTCTTTTTTCCTTCACCCAGAGATAAGTGGCTATTGTGTCAGACATGCCCTTCCCCCAGGACTCCACTGCCTGTAGCTGTGGGACCTGACTCCTAGGGATGAGCCTCCCTAACACCATGGGACATAACTCCTAGGGATAAGTCTCTCTAGCACCATGGGACCTAACTACTAAGGATGAGCCTCCCTAACACCGTGGGACATGACTCCTAGAGATAAGTCTCCCTAGCACCATGGGACCTGACTACTAGGAATAGAGCCTTCATAACACCATGAGACCTGTCAATTTTGTGGCCTACACATGCATTCAAAGGAATGATTTTTCACCAACAGGGGGGACTGTGGACAGAAATCTGACTACTTTTCCTATTTTTTCCAAAATATTTTCAAAAGGGATTGGAGAAGACATGCCACAAACATTAGCAGACCATTTATTTTCTATTAACAGAATTCTTCCTACCTCCTGTCCCTGGCATAGTATCTCCGAGATGTATATTTCAATCTATTACAGTATATTCTTGTGCTTACCTCTTCCCAAGACACAGAACTTCCCTTTCCTTGAGATGTAGATTAAGCCTTTCTTTAACTAATCTCTTCCCAAGACACAGATCTTCCCTTCCAATCACCAACCTAAGAATTGTGGAACCCACCTATAACCTACAAGCCCCCACTTCTACATGTCCCGCCTTTTTGAGCCAGACCAATGGAAAATCTTTTCACTTAATGTCGTCTGTCAATCTCAAAAACAAATAAAAGGAACCTCTGTACGTGATCACCCCGAGAAATGCATGTATGTCTCTTCTCCGGGCCTAGGTCACTCATATTTGGCTTGGAAATAAACCACATTAATTATTAATTTTTAATTATTAATTTTACAGTTGGTTATTTTTCTGTTGACATATCCATAGTGGGGTTGCTGAGTTTTATGGTAGTTTCATTTTTAATTTTTTGAGAAACCACCATATTCTTTTCCATAATGGCTATCCCAATTCACAGCCCTACCAACAGCACACAGGGGTCCCTTTCCTCCACATTCCTTTTTTTTTTTGGAGAGGTTTTTGCTATAGGGTGCATGCGCTCTCCAGACAGACAGAGAGAGACAGAGAGACAGAAAGCAAGAAATCACCCCCTGGGGGGATGGCCACATCGCAATCCCTTCTCTTCCATACTCCTCTCGGGATCTTGGGCATGCATGCACACGCGCCCGGTGTGAGTTTTTTAAGCCACCGGGTCCAGGACACGAACCGCGGTCGACTACATGTGAGTCCAGTGACATAGCCATTACGCTAACTGCTGGTCCCTCCTCCACATTCTTGACACTTGTTATTTTTGCCTTTTTTGCAATAGCCATCCTAACAGGTGTGAGATGGTTCTGATTTGCATTCCCCTGGTGATCAACAATGTGAGCACCTCTTCACACACCTGCTGGCCATGGAATGTTTCCTTTGGGGGAAGTCTCCATGGGGCTCTTTAGGACAGGTCATTGTTACTAGAAAGGAAATCAGGGTACTGTTTACACAAGAAGGAATTATCATTGCTGATTAACAAAAGAAGGAAAAGTACTCCCTCCTAGGCAGAAGAAATGCTATTTTTTTCTAAAACAAATCTATTTTAAAATAGTCTTGCTGCGGACCAGTAGATAGCATGGTTGGTTAAGGCGTTGGACTCTCACATGGCAGACCGTGGTTCAGGACCTTGACATGGCAGCTTGAAAATCACACCAGGCCATGTGCGTACATGCCTAAAATCCTAGATAAAAATGGAGAAGGAATTGCAGTGTGGCCATTCCCCCCAGAGGATGATTTCTGACTTTCCCTCTCTCTGCCTCTCCAGTGAGTACCCACACCCTGTGGAAAAAAAAAAAAAAAAGAAAAGAAAAACAAAGGAGTGTGTGTGTGTGTGTGTGTGTGCGTGTGCGTGTGTGTAATTAATGTGGTTTATTTCCAAGCAGAATATGAGTGACCTAGGCCTGGAGAGAAGGCATACATGGCTTTCTCAGGGTGATCACGTACTGGGTTGATTTTGAGATTCAGGCAAAATTAGCGAAGATATTTCCATTGGTCTGGACCAAAGAGGTGGAACATGTGGAAGGGGGGGAGGGGGCTTGTAGTTTATAGGGGGCTCTGCAATTCCTAGGTAGGTGATTGGAAGGGAAGACCAGTGTCCTAGGAAGAGATTTGTAAGGAAATTCTTAATCTATATCACAAGGAAAGGGAAGTTCTGTGTCTTGGGAAGAGGTTAGCAAAAGAATAGGCTGTAATCAGTTGAATATACACCTTAAAGATACTATGCCAGGGACAGGATGCAGAAAGAATCCTGTTAAATAATAATAATAATAAAAAGGCCTGTTAATGTTTGTGGGTGTGACTTCCCTTAGGCCCTCTGGAAAGGACTTTGGGAAAATAGGAAAAAGCAGTCAGGCTTCTGTCCACACCACACACATCCTTCATGAGCAGCGGCAGCTCCCAGGCTCCGACTCTGTCCTCAAAAACTTGGGGAGTGTGTCCTGGTGGGAGGTGAAGCCCTTCTCTGCCATTCCAGAAGGAAAGGCCTCCACGTTGACCTAGAAAACTTAGTATTGGACCCGTTTCTCTCAGAGGCCCTCGCACCTGGCTTGCAGGTGTCACATTCAGCTGCTCAGACCATGGGGACACGGGGCACTTATAAATGTTTCCATAGGCTCAGAAAGGGACAGATTGACCTTCCCAACTGTCCCCAGCAAGCAGGAGATATTCCCTGTCTCTGGAAGGGACTCAGAAAATTTCAGAAGGCTCAAACTTTGAAGAGACCTAAGGCAAAGCAGTCACAGCCCCAGAGCAGCAGGGAGATGTGCACTTAGGTCTTTTTTTTTTTTTTTTTTGGAGATATTTTCACTT
>NW_006159977.1:1264865-1284755 GCF_000334495.1 Tupaia belangeri chinensis | reverse complement strand
GGGCGCCGGGGAGTTGTGCCTTTGGGTTTTTTTTTTTTTTTTTTTTTGGAGAGATTTTCACTATAAGCCACGTGCGCTCGCCAGACAGAGACAGAGAGACAGAGAGACAGAAAGCGAGAAATCACCCCCCAGGGGGGATGGTCACGCCGCAATCCCTTCTCCTCCATTCTCCTCTCAGAATCTTGAGCACACACACACACACGCCTGGCATGAGTTTTAAGCCACTGGGTCTAGGACACGAACCACGGTCAACTACGTGGGAGTCCAGCGACATAGCCATTACGCCAACTGCTGGTTCCCTGCCCTTAGGTCTTCAGGAGAATCCCCAATCACCCACATTCGACCAGACACCCTTTGCAAATGGAGAAATTCTATTCAGTGTCACCCAATAACAGCCACAATAATCACCATGGTAAGAACAATAATAAAAATAATGGTGACTGACGACAGTAAGAATCACAATGATGGTCGTCATGATGTACATGGGAATCATTTAAGGGTGACAATATTAAACTAAGGAAATGACAAATATATACATAAATAAGATGTCATCAGCGGTTGCCTCCTGGGATCAGGATTATGTTTGGTTTGGGTTTATCTGCATGTGCTCTCTGGCCATTTCCTCACCCTCTGTGCTGGCTGTGTAACTGCACTAGCTGAAGAGGAATGGTTATTTTCCAAACCAGTTCTAACTGCTTGCTCGATTGCACTATGTTCAAAGAAAATGATCAGCACCTTTGAGAATTTCTGAACTGGATTCAGGTTAAGACTCGACCCACAGTTTGGCTGAGGCCTGCCGGGAAGTCGAGAGGTGGACTTCTGTGATGAGATCAGGACGAGCCTCCTTCAAGTGGAGACAGGAGGGACAGAGGTCACTTCCCAGAGTCGTCCCCTTCCTGATAAAGTAACAGGACAGCGCCAGCTGAGGAAGTTGGTGTTTCAGGATGACAGTCCTGAAGAAGTCCACAACTACCAGCCCAGGGGAAAGGAAGAAAGTTAAGCCCTGCAGCTTTGCAAGGCTTTGCAGTCTGAGCAGATGCTGTGCTCAATTCCCATTGAGGCTCCACTGCTGTCATCCAGTGGCCTGGGCCACTCCTTTCTAGGCCGCGTGGTCTGCAACTAGTCCTTCAAAGCTGCTGGGATCCCATCCGAGTCTCCCGGAAATTCCAGACTGAAGATATTTATCTTCTCACAAGAGCATCGACATATACTCTAACTTGGAGAGACACTAGACTGTGGCTTTCATTAGAGAGCAACTCAACCAGAAATCTCTGTGCCAAGACAGTGTTGTGTTCACAAATCCTTATTCATGCCCTTGCTACTTGCTGCTAAGATGCTGTGCTCCATAGTCTGGAACACATGGAGGCCTGAGTTCAATTCCCTTCCAATCCAAAGGGCAGATGTGGTGGCCTGGGCCTGTAATCCCAGCCACCAGGAGGTTGAGGCAGGAGACCATGAGCTCAAGGCTGGCCTGGGCGACATCAAAGACCCTGTGTGAGAGAGCTGGGTGTAGTGGCACATACCTGTGGTCTCCACTGGGAGAGTGAGGCAGGAGGATCACGGCATAGAACGACCCAGCCTTAAAGATAACTCATTAAACATCTTTCATCAATTGATGTTGACCTGTAGACAAGGCGCTAGAATTCCAAGTGGCTCAGGTGTATGGGGAGGAGGTCAAGTCATCCTCTGTGCACAGACATGTCACCTGCCTTGTGGGGGGTACTCTTCACCTGGTTTTCTGTGCATCCAGTTTCGAAAGGCTCTGCCACCAAGAGCCCCAGGTACTGGCCATGTTAGCCCAGTTCTTCCTGTACAACAGCTTGGGTGGCACTTCATTTGTTTGTTTGGTTGGTTGTTTTTAAAAAATTATTTTATTGGGATTTATTTAATTAATTAATGTATTTATTTTAATTTGAGCAGAGAAGGACAGAGTAAGAGAAAGAGAGGGAAAGTGAGAAAGTAAGCTGCCAGATCTGGGACTTGAACACTAGTCAACCATGAGGGAGTCCAACACCTTTAACCACCATGCCACCTGCCAGCCTGTTTGTTTTTTAAGACAGGATTTCCTTTTTGCAATCTACCTCAGCCTCCCCAAGTTGCTGGGGTCACAGGCGCACACTATTCCCATACCCAGCCTTCAGGATGGATCAGAAATCGAACCTGGGCCTCCCACCTATCCCAGCCTGTAAGCACAATGTCTTGGCAGCATGCCACCAGGGCAAGGCCTGGACAGCCCCTGGTAAAGAAGCAATGTCATTCAGAAACCTCCCAGCAGACTCCTCACGTCTCACTGGCAAGAAAGGGTCCCTTACCATTCTGATTCTCTGGCAGCTAGGGAGAGCTCCCAGTGCAACTGAGATCAGGATTCACACGCATGGGCTGGAGGGGCAACTGGGCCAGGAAGGGAGAAAATGAATGTGCCTTGGGGGGGGGGAGGATTCCAATAGCAGCTGGTGCACGTTGCTTCTGGACACCGAATTTCCAAAATACATGGGCGTCCAGGGCCCCTCTAGGAGCCATGAGCCACAGTAGGGGAGGAGAGCTCACGACCACCACTGGCTCCCACTATGTTAGGGCCTCTTCCTGGGATTCTGCCTCCTCACTGCTGCCTGCAGCCGCCTCAATAGCCCAGCAGATAGGGGCTTGGGAGCACATGGGGACTCTTCAGAGAGGCACAGGCCTTCAAGTGAGATGGGTCTCAAATCCTGACTTAGCCATTTACCTGCCATGTTAGTTTGGAGATATTTTTCCAACTTCTATAAGCTTCAAATGAAAAATGGAGATACTTTTACTGCATTGTAAGATTGTTGTGAAGATGTTTTTTCTAATCAGATAAAGTCTCCACCTATCAGAAATAGGTTCTCACTTCTGCAACTCTTAAATGTTGGTGTACTTGGGAATCACAGAGGTAAAATATGACACTCTGCAAGGCGACCCCACATGGGGAGGTCCTTGGTTCAAGTCTGGAGACCTCTCTGAGTGGGCCAGGCAGGGGCTTGCCCGTGATCTGAGGCTGGGAGTGGATCGTGGCACACACCCTGTCAGGAGTGCTTTCTGTCTCTTTCTCTTACTCACTCACTCATGGAAGAAAGAAAGAAACTTTAAAAAAAAAAATCACATGAAAGTCTAGCTACTCAGGCAGATTCCTGGGCCTCACACCCCAGACATTCTGCTTGCCTGCATGGAGCCCAGGGACATGTGCATTAACAGTCCCCCGGGAGATTCTGGGTAAAGGGGTCACCGCACACTGAGCACACTGCAGGGGAGTTTGCTGCCGCTGTGAGTATTATTACTGTGCTGTTGTTAGGTGAAATCTGAGCATGACAAATATTTCAAGCAATAAGAAAATTCATCTTCATCTTAATTATCTACCTAAATCAGCCACAGTCCATTAAGAGTAATTAAGTCTGCAGCTTTTGAGGTATGCTATGGCCCATTGGTAAATGCTAAATAATTCCAGTAGCATTCAGTAGCATTCTCCCCACAGAAATCAAGCACACAGCCTTTGAAAGGGGAGGCCTCACCCAAGGAAGAAAGGCCTCCACCCCAACCTCTGTAGCCAAAAATGACTCTTTCAAAATTACCGAAGCATCACATTTCCGGCCCAGAACCTCTTTCCAGTCTCTGGCCCAGATTAACAGAGTCGGGTCCCACCAGGCTTTATAGTCCTGTCCACCCAGCTGACTTCCAGCAAGAAGGCACAGCGGCCATGGTGAAGGGGGGCTACTTTCTTCCTGTCCTCCCTCCCCTCCCCAGGACTGTGGCCTGCTCGTGGTCCCAGGAGGCTGTGACTCAGTTGATTTCCTATTTCCAGGCTCCTGGCCTCGAGCAGCAAGAGCCCCGCAAACTCGGAAACCTCTGCCTGTGGTTGCAACTCTGCGGGGGAGACGACCTGCAGAAGCTGTGACTGGGAACGAGCACTGGGAAGGGAACGGCATCTCGGCCTGCATCTGGAAGCTGAAAGGAAATTAAGGGTGATGCAGAGGATGAGAGAGACTGGGGGAAGGCCGGGCTGGGAAGTAAGTCGGTGTGGGGTGGGAGAGGTCTGCGGAGGAGAGTGCCTGCCCCTTGGGAACACTCGGGGCCCATCCTGCCAGGCTGAGGAAGACTTGGCAGCCGCCAAGTTCTGGAAGAATGTGGTCCAGATGAGACCGAGCAGCTGCTCTTTTCCAGAAGGACAAGCCAAGCGCCAAAAGAAATGCCAGGAGACGAGATGGGGAGACCTCTGGTTGGCGTCCAGTGGCCCTGAAACCTGGCCGTTGTCGGTGCCCTGGACACCAGTTCCCAGGCACCACCCTGACTCCCTCCCCCAGCAAGCTGGACAGTCGGGCCGAGCAGGGGGACTGCTGGTTTGGTGGTTCCCAGGGCTCCTGCCCTATGGTCTTTTGGGACAGTGATCTTTCTCTTTTTCTTCCTTTCTTGTGCACGTTGCGGGGAGGGGGTTCCCTGCTTTAGATATCTGTACACGTGATTGTTCAGAGTAATTCATACGTTTTTCTATAATGCAATATTCATGTTGGTAAAGCACCTCATCTTTACAGCCATGGCCCCTTGAACCTCACCGGGACTTAGGACTCTGATGTGGGGCCTTGTAGCACACCAACCACACTGAACAAACCCACGCCCCACCTGAAATGAATGTGATCATCTTACTCTGAAGTTCTTTTGATTTGCTCTCAGTAACTCAGCAGGCTCCAGCGTCACTAAGGGGCATGTTCCCACTGCACCTCCCCGGCTGGCCCATCAGGTCTCCGTCATTTCTGTGAGCCTCTGTACAAGTCCCAGGCACAGCGCTAGTACCTGGTGGACCGAGCAGCCCGGCCGACAAAGACGCTGAGATAATACGCCTTCAACAGGAGAGCCTCGCAGCGGCTGAATTAGAGGCGTGAGTCCTTTGCTAAAGACAAGCATGAGAATGAAGCCATCGAAGGCTTGGTGTTGTAAGAACCACAGGTTGCGAGACCAGCAGTTGACGTAATGGCTATGTCACTGGACTCCCATGCAGTCGACCACAGTTCAATTCCAGGACCCGGTGGCTTAAAACTCACATCAGGCGCGTGTGCGTGTGTGCCCAAGATCCCAAGAAGAGAATGAAGGAGAAGGAATTGCAGTGTGGCCATCCTTCCTAGGGGGGTGATTTCTCACTTTCTGTCTCTCTGTCTCTCTCTGTCTTTCTGGCAAGTGCACGCACCCTATAGCAAAAACCTCTCAAAAAAAAAAAAAAAAAAAAAGGAAGAAGAAGAAGAACCCCAGGTTAAGAGAGGAAACCTGACGAGGCTCCCCATTCTTACCAAGGCTCAGTCATTTGTCTGAATAAATGACCCTGGTGTTGTCGAAAGCCTTAAGTTTGTTTCCAGAGTTCCGAAAACATTGATTTTGACAGTTTTTTAATGATGTTTTTGTGGCTTTTACAGAGACAATTTTTAGAAGGCTTTACCATTCCAAAGTGTTTCTCAAAATTACCTATTTCAATCATAATTTTGTTTTTTGAAAGAGTGAATTGGGTCCTTTGGTGTGAGCCACAGAAGCAGAGTGAAGAAGGGAACGAACGCCACGGTTGGAGAGTGGCGGGTAAGACGCACACGTGCCGCCGCTGTGGCTCGAAGGCCTACCACCTTCGGAAGCCCACCTGTGGCAAATGCGGCTGCCCTGCCGAGGGCGGGAGCAAGAGTGACTGGAGTGCCCAGGCTACGAGACGCACTGCCACGGGGACTGGTCGGTGAGGCAGCTAAACGCTGTCTACCACAGGTTCCGGCATGGACTCCAGACGGAACAACAGCCCAGCCCAAGGCGGCAGCTATGCAGCACCCAGCTCATCGGAAGGATTTCAACCGTCAGGCGATGCATGTTCTGGTCAAAAAACAAACAAAACAACAACAGAGCGAACTGGGGCTGGGTAGGGTTCCAGTGACGTAATGTGACACTCAGAAAGGCTGGCCACAGGGGAGGGCTTTGGTCACATCTGGATACCTCCCCAAGTATGCAAGGCATATGCACCTGCAGTCCAGGGCCGGCTGCTGCTTGGAGTGGGTCATGGCAGCAAGACCCTGCTGGGCACTGTCTCTCTCTCTCTTTCATTCATTGAAGAAAAAAATAAATAAACTTAAAAAAAAAAAAAAAAGGATGAATTGGGAGCTGGCAGGTGACGTGGTGGTTAAAGGCGCTGGACTCCCACGTGGCCAACCGCAGTTCTAGTCCTGAACCTGGTGGCTTGCTTTTTCACTTTCTCGCTCTGATCCAACTGGAAAATAATAATGAGTAAGTAAAGTTAAACAAAAATAATTCTAAAGAAAGAATGAGTTGGAAGAGTGGACATAGAAATTAAACGCTGTGTTGTTTGTAACACCATGAATCAGATGCCTATGGGTTGCTAGCTGTCCCATACCAAAGACAGCAGCTTCCTCTTTAAGTGACTCCTGGCTGAACTGAGAGGCTGAGGAGCTGAATGGCAGAGCAGGGCCAAGACACAGCTCTGACTTCCAGCCCAGAGCTCCGTGCATGCCCCCACGGCCCCCTCCCCTCAACCTCATCACTAACGACCGAAAGATTGAAGAGGCTCAAGATGCCGTCCCGTGTATAATCTATAATATTACTTAGGACACGGCTCGCAGGACATGTACTGAAACGTGTAAGAAAATTCCATTCTGGCAACCTCACGTGGTTAGGAGAGCCAGTGATCAGCACGTTGGTTTCTCCTGCTTCCAGTGTTGACTCTCATGCAATCGACTCCCCATGGGACCCCTCTTCCTGACACCCTGATTCCTCCCTCAGCTCTCCCAGGCCGTGGAAGATGTGTCTCCCCACTACTTGGAACCAAATGAGACAGACCCACTACCGTGTTCTCTTCAGCTCTCGTTAGGGTCCCCACATGGATAACAGTGGGATTTCCTGGCTCCATCTGGACGTCTTTCTAACTCCCATGTGGAGGAGGAATTCTGCAATAAGTCAGAGAGAAAAAGAGTAAGGTTTGGAGCCACACAGAACTATAAACCAAGCCTAGTTTCATCATTACTGACCGTGAGATCTGACCCAGAGCCTCTCAGAGCCTGTCCCTTCATCCACAGAGTTGGATGAAAATGACCTTGCCTGCTAGGTGACTGTGAGGAGTAGAAACGGTGGCTATGTCCAGAGCCTGGTAAACAGCAGGTGCTCAGTTAGCAGCGGCACTTACCACCACGCCCAGGTGTCAGTGAAGGCCAAGGCTCTCCTGGTGAGTAAGTCTTTATTTATTTATTTATTTATTTATTTTAATGCCAGGCAGTGTGTGTATATGCACTAGAGAGAGAGGAAAACATCTCCCCTTCCCCTTCAGGTCTCCATCTCCTCAAGATCCTAGGGACACCCAATGTGTCTTCTCAAGCTACCACGGCTCGATCAGACCGTGAGACCCAAATTCCTCTGTGGGATCCAAATTCTTACAGGGCAAGACTAATAAGCCATTTTTTAGCTACACTAAATGTCTAGGCCTGGATGTTTGTAATTTTTGCTTCAGAAACTTTTCTTCACTCTTTTATCTCATAGACAAGCCTTGTAAACTCTACCCCGGCACAGACACCCCCCTGGGTATTAAATGGCATTGCAATTGCTCTCTCTGCACTTGACAGAGCCAGGAAAGGGAGACTTGATCCTTCGCAGCCCTAGCTGAGTTTTGCTTAGGAAAAGCTGACTCAGAAAGTTTGGCATTTCTATTCTGCCTGGGGAGTTTGACCTTAAATTTCACTTTCTTGAATCAAACAGAGCAAATCACTAAGAGAGTGTGTGTGTGTTTATATATAGTATATATGTGTGTGTATATATATATATAGTATATATGTGTGTATATATGTGTATATATATATATGTGTGTGTGTGTGCGTGTTTGTGTGTGTGTGTGTGTGTGTGTGTGTATATATACTCTTAACAAACCCAAGGACAAGAATATGAAAGATTAATTTATGAAGGAACTGAGTCCCGTGGTCAGATATCCATCCTAGACAGAATCAGAAAGTGTCCTCACACTTCGAGCTACTCCAACCTATCCAGTTCCTCCAGGTACTACTTTGACCCAAATTGCCCTTTTTTCCTTCTCCAACTGTGCTGTTCAAAGTGGGAACAAATACATTTAGAGAAGAATGTTTAATATCATTGCATAAAGACTACCGTACATACACACTAAGTCTTCATTAAACTCACCAGCCCTGGAATGCTGCTTCTCCTGTATGCATGAACACAAGAAGACAGACATGAAATCCCAAACAGGAACCAGGAGAAATGGACAGAGGCTTGGAATCAATAAATGGCATCTTTCAAGTAGAACCCCAGGAACACCATGTACTGAGAGTGACTTTTTAATTTACAGGTTAGTTACCAATTGTTATGTAATGCTCCGTGAAACCTTGAAACATATGAAGAGCATTTCTCCTAAAAGCTGAAGTATTCTAATGCTGAGCTTACATATATTTATGACACGAGTTATTTGTCTAAAAAAAGAAAAGAAATTAACATTAGGGCCAAGCCTACAGCCCTGTGTTTAGGCACCATACAGAACAAACCAGACCCCACATGGCCGGCCAGGGTTTGAGTTTCAGGCCCATCGACTTCACACCAGTTGTGCATGTCCAGGATACTGACGAGATGGAGATTTGAAGGAAGAAGAATTGCAGCATGACCAGGCCCCATTAGGAGATGCTTTCTTGCTCTCCCTCTTTTTCTCTCCCTCTCTTGCAAACATACACACACACACACACACACACACACACACACGTGCACACATACTCCCAGCACTAAAAGATACACATTACAAAGGAAAATTAAGAAAACATCTAAGCGGTGGTAGTCTGTAGCCGCAGGGTGCTGGACATGGTAATGGTCCCAAGCCTCTGTCGCCAAGTGGAAGACCACCATCACTTATCATCCTGAAATATTAAGTGTCCAGGGGCCATGTCTCTGCCCAGTGGAGTAATCTGCTTTCAGGAAAATGAACAAGATAGGGCTGGCAGGTGGTGTGTTAGTTAAGGGATTGGGTTCCCACATGGCCAATTGTGGTTCGAGTCCCAGACCTGGCAGCTTGCTTTCTCACTTTCCCTTTCTCTCTTTCTCGCTGTCTCATTCTATCACTCTTTGGTCAAATTAAAATAAATAAGGTTACATAAAAATAATTCTTTAGGGACCAGCAGTTGGTGTAATGGCTATATCACTGGACTCCTATGTAGTCAACTGTGGTTCAAGTCCCAGACCCGGTGGCTTAAACTCATGCCAGGCACGTGTGCATGTGTGTCCAAGATCCCAAGAGAAGAATGGAGGAGAAGGGATTGTAGTGTGACCATCCCCACTGAGAGGCGCCTCCTCTCTCTCCTTTCCTCTCTCTGCCTTTGTCCCTTACTGTATCTGGTGAGTGTGCAGTCCCTCTAGTAATTAAAAAAAATAAATAAAAGTAGTTGAAGAACTGAGATTTCACATGCAGGGAAAAACTCAGTGATCAAATGTTGTCAATAACTGAGTTTTCTGTCCCATCTTCATTCACATCAGCTTACAGTAGGCCAAGAGTAAAATGTTATTCTCTTATTTCAGCAAAAATAGAATTGACTACTTGCTTAGGCAGCGCTGCTCAAACTTAAACCTATATCCAAATAACAAGGCAGCCTTATCTGTTTCAAGTTGAGCATCTCTATTCCGAAAATAAAAAATAAAAAATGTCCCAAAATTCAAGCTTCTTGAGTACCGATATGATGTCAGAAGTGAAAAAGTCCACATTTGACCTCATGTGGCTTGTCATAGTCAAAATGCTACAATGCAAAAATAGTGCAGAAAATTACCTTTAGGCTATGTATATAAGGTATATATACCTATACACACACACACACACACACACACACACACACATATATATAAATTTTGTGTTTAAACTTGGGAGTACCATTGCTAAAATATCTCATTATGTATATGCAGATATTCCAAATCCAAAATCAGAAACACTTCTGATCCCAAGCAATTTGGATAAGGGATACTGAAATTGTATTAAGTGGTACTTCATCAAAACTGGCTATCAAAAATTTCTCATAATAGAATTTGGTAAAATATAAGGTTGGATCATCATGAACTAAAAAACAAAGTATTGAAATGATTAATTCCATGTAAAGCATACTTTTAGAAAATATGAATTCTCTTAATCAGTATTAGTGAAGTAAAACAAATAATAGTGTGATAATGACTAGTGTGTATTGAGTCACTATTATGTGCTGGACACTGTGACAAATAGCTGGGAGATGTTGCCAGCAGTCGTCTTTGCTTGAGCTATTTGAAATGAGTACTATTCTTGTCTCCATTTCCAATTAGGAAACTGAGTCTCAGAGAGATTAAGTAACTTGCCCATAGTCACGCAGCCAGCAAGAGGCAGAGTTGGGATTTGAACCAGGCAGTCTGAGTCTTAAACATACAGGTTGGTATCTGTGGTACAGGTGAATGGCAGTGCAGGAAGCCACATGGCTACCTGTGAGTTTGGATCTCTGGCTTGGTCAACTTGAACCATCTGGAGTGACCCAAATGCTGATGAGCTGGAGAGCTGGGGAAAAAGGATCAAGCATGACCAGACCTTGATCCAGACAATGCACACACATTTTCTATCATGAATAAAAGAAAATAAACTTAAATATTAAGTGGTCAGGAAAGTCATGACTCATTTTTGCATAGAAAAACTTGGAAAAAATGTCATGACTTTTCTGATAATCCAGTATATATATATATATATATATATACACATATATACACACATACAATCTCATTTATATATATATGCCGTTAAACCAAATATTTTATTTCAAGAAAGCAACATCATCTCTTATGTTAATATTACTAATCTGGGGACCAGTAGTTAGCATAATGGCTATGTCGCTGGACTCCCACGTAGTCGACTGCGGTTCAAGTCCCGGACCTGGTGGCTTAAACTCATGCCGGGCACATGTGCGTGCGTGCCCAAGATCCTGAGAGGAGAATGGAGGAGAAGGGATTGCGGTGTGACCATCCCCTCTGGGGGGTGATTTCTCGCTTTCTGTCTCTATGCCTCTCTCTGTCTGTCTGGCGAGCGCACGTGCCCTATAGCAAAAACCTCTTCAAAAAAATATATGTATTACTAATCTGAATTTTATTGGTTTGTCATTTTATTTTTATCTAATTTGTAAATTTATCTTGGTTTTATGGTTATATTAGATCTACCAGCATGAGGATTTTGTACCTAGTTTTACTTTTGTTCATATTTAAGTAGCATAATGAAAAGATAATTTAGATCAACATTGTATATCTGTGAGAAATGTTTCCTATAAAAAAAGAGACTATACTTCATTTATGCCTTAAAATGCCAATTTTGTCAGTTGTAAAATAAGAACAACTACCCTTTTACACAAACTTATCTTCTGTCCAGTATAGTATTTTGATGATGAAAAAATATTTTACACAGCTAATAACTCACCATTTTCATAATAGTCATCATAATAACTTTAATTTTCCTCTTCACAGAGCCTTTTCTCCTGAGAATTTGAGGAACTATGTGGAAAATTTTCAGCAAATCAATATGCTTTGTTTTATTACCAACATCCTGAGAGTTGGGAGGAGTTATTAAAATCACATTAATGATAGCATGGTTTTCCATGGTATCTTTCCTCTCGATTTTGCAAAATGCTTTTAGATGCATTATCTCAATTATCTTCTCACATCCTGAGGAAGTAGGTAGTGGAAAATCTCTTTATCATGAGCTCACAGAAAATCTAAAGCACAGAGGTTAAATAAAAGTCACGAGAGAATTTATGTCAAGCAGTGAATTTTATGTAATCAATTACATTTAGATTCTAAATTAGATTTCACATCTTCCGGGGGAGCTCATTGTATTGATTCTGTGAAATGATCAGATGAAGCCCCACATGTCTGCTATTCCAGCGATTAGAGAGGGAGAAAGTTCAAATGATGAGCAATGGAGCATGGCCGGAATCTGGTCTGACTGTTAGATTTTAGACTACCTACCTTTAGAACCATGGAGAAATGAGTTAACTTTTGTGGGCCTGTCTCCTCAGCTATAAACTGAGAATACCTCATGGAGTATCTACCTCACGGAGTCACTGTGATAATTAGGATAATGTACACAAACTGCTTAGCACTGTCTTCACACAGAATACATGCTGAAACTAGGGGACTAAGAACCATCAGTAACAGCAACTGTACTTACATTTCTGCTCAGAATCAATGTAGATTTTGCTTTCAAAGTGGGCATAAGGAATTGACATGATCCAAACCTCAAAAGAACTCCAACTTGGGAACCAGCAGCTAGTGTAATGGCTATGTCGCTGCACTCCCATGTAGTCAACCGCGGTTCGCGTCCCGGACCCGGTAGCTTAAAACTCACGCCGGGCGCATGTGTGTGCGTGCCCAAGATCCCGAGAGGAGAATGGAGGAGAAGGGATTGCGGCGTGGCCATCCCCCCTGGGGGGTGATTTCTCACTTTCTGTCTCTCTGTCTCTCTCTGTCTGTCTGGCGAGCGCACACACCCTATAGCAAAACACCGCTCCAAAAATAAAAAAGAACTCCAACTCAAATGGAGGGTAGAAGAACTGATGACTAAAAAGGAAACTGGGGGGGGATCCCATTTATAATAACATCAAAAAAAACAAAATATTTAGTAACTTAGCGAAAAACTTAATTAAGACGATGGAAGATTTGTATGCTGGAAACTACAAACACTGATGAAAAAAATTAAAGACAAAAATAAATAGAAAAACATCCCATGTTTATTGATTAAAAGAGTATTGCTAAAATGTTCATACTACCCAAAACAATATACACATTATCTGTGATTCCTATCAAAATCCCAGTGGCATTTTTCCACAAAAGTAGAAAAAAAATCTAACATTCATATGGAAACACAAAAGACTCCAGATAACCAAGAGAATCTTGAGAAAGAAAGAGACATCATGCTTCATGATTTAAAAAAATATATTACGAAACATGGATAATTAAGACAGCATGTGCTGGGACCAGCAGATGGCATAATGGTAACATCGCTGGACTCCCACGTAGTCAACCATGGTTCAAGTGCCAGACCTCTTAAAACTCACACCAGGCACATGTGCGTGCATGTTCAAAATCCCAAGAGGAGAGTGGAGGAGAAGGGATTGCAGTGTGGCCATCCCCATTTACTATCTGAGCCTCACTTTCTGTTTCTCTCTGTCTCTCTCCGGCAAATTCTTTGCTTTCTGTTTGTCTCTCTCCAGCAAACATATGTGCCCTATATCAAAAATCTCTCTCTAAAAAAACAAGAAAGAAAGAAAGAAAGCAAGCAAGAAAGAAAGAAAGAAAGCAAGCAAGAAAGAAAGAAAGAAAGCAAGCAAGAAAGAAAGAAAGAAAGCAAGCAAGAAAGAAAGAAAGAAAGCAAGCAAGAAAGAAAGAAAGAAAGCAAGCAAGAAAGAAAGAAAGAAAGCAAGCAAGAAAGAAAGAAAGAAAGAGAAAGAAAGGAAGGAAGGAAGGAAGGAAGAGCGAGCATGTACTGGCATAAGGCATATAGATAAAGAAATAGAGACCAATGAAACAGAATAGAGAACTCAGAAATAAACACACAAGAAACTGATCATCAGTGAGGGTGTCAAATATACACAATGGGGAAAGAACGTTCTCTTTGACAAATGATGTTGGAGAAACTGGATATTCACAGATAAAATAATGAAGTTGTACCCTTACTTTACACCATACACAAAAATCAACTCAAAATGGACTAAAGACTTAAGTAAGACCTAACATTGTAAACGTCCTAGAAGAAAACCCAGGGGGAAACCTTCATGACATTGGTCTTGGCAATCAATTATTAGATATGAAAACAAATGCAAAAATAGACAAGTGAGAATAGGTCAAACTAAAAAGCTTCTGCACAGCAAAGGACATAATTAATAGAGTGAAAAAGCAACCTATAAAATGAGATAAAATATTTGCAAACCATATGTCTGCTACAGAGTTAATTTCTAAAATTAAGGGACTCCTGCAACTCACCAAAAACAATAAAAACTTAATCACCCAATTTAAAAATGGGGAAAAGACTTAAATAGACATTTGTCTGAGGAAGATACACAGCTGCTCGGCCTCTCATGATCTCTAGACTCAGTGTCCAAAATGGTGGTCAACTTCCTGGAACCTCTTCCACCCCTAAAGAATCATTTAAACTGCTCAGGGTAAACCATTTCCTCTGGTCAGTGGGTAGCATAGATGAAATAGTGATGTCACCAGCTCTGACCCTCCTGATGTGAAGGGAAGCCAGCTGGAGACTCCTAGGAATGGTGTTTTCTCTCCTAAAAGGAGGATTTCACAATGTTTTGGGAGAAATTTCCTCTCTCAGTCATCTGTCCTCGTGGCCTCTTTTGGCATCATATTCCTGAATGTTAGTCACTCCCCATTCCTGGTAGGGAAGAGAATACATCTGGAATAGAAAAATACTAGCTCAGAGTATGGAGACATTTCTCTTTGAATATGTGCAACAGCAAAGAATACTGCCAGATTGCTTAGCATAATTTTTCAGTTTTTCTTTGTTTCTCAAAGATAAAAAGGAAGAAAAGAACCCTTTCTCATTATGCAACAGAACTTGCACATTATAATGTGACAATGTCACCGGGTTAAGCTTGAATGAGAGATATTTAAAAGCAGTTGCTTGAGAGACCAGCAGGTGGCATAGTGGTTACATCACTGGATTCCCACATGGCTGACAGCAGTTCAAGTCCCAGACCTGGTGGCTTAAAAATCACGCTGAACTCGTGTATGCATGCCCAAGATCCCGGGAGGAGAATAGTAGGAAGATACACAGCTGCTCGGCCTCTCATGATCTCTAGACTCAGTGTCCAAAATGGTGGTCAACTTCCTGGAACCTCTTCCACCCCTAAAGAATCATTTAAACTGCTCAGGGTAAACCATTTCCTCTGGTCAGTGGGTAGCATAGATGAAATAGTGATGTCACCAGCTCTGACCCTCCTGATGTGAAGGGAAGCCAGCTGGAGACTCCTAGGAATGGTGTTTTCTCTCCTAAAAGGAGGATTTCACAATGTTTTGGGAGAAATTTCCTCTCTCAGTCATCTGTCCTCGTGGCCTCTTTTGGCATCATATTCCTGAATGTTAGTCACTCCCCATTCCTGGTAGGGAAGAGAATACATCTGGAATAGAAAAATACTAGCTCAGAGTATGGAGACATTTCTCTTTGAATATGTGCAACAGCAAAGAATACTGCCAGATTGCTTAGCATAATTTTTCAGTTTTTCTTTGTTTCTCAAAGATAAAAAGGAAGAAAAGAACCCTTTCTCATTATGCAACAGAACTTGCACATTATAATGTGACAATGTCACCGGGTTAAGCTTGAATGAGAGATATTTAAAAGCAGTTGCTTGAGAGACCAGCAGGTGGCATAGTGGTTACATCACTGGATTCCCACATGGCTGACAGCAGTTCAAGTCCCAGACCTGGTGGCTTAAAAATCACGCTGAACTCGTGTACGCATACCCAAGATCCCGGGAGGAGAATAGTGGAGAAGGAATCGCAGTGTGGCCATCTCCCCTGCAGAGTGACTCTCACTGTATCTTTTTGTCTCTCTTTCCAAAAAGCACACGTGTCCTATGGCAAACACCTCTTTCAAAAACAATTCCATGCCTATGAAGTTGTTTTGTGATTTTTCCATGCCTATGAAGAAATGAAGCTCAATGCTTTTAATCCTAAAAGTGCCCTTTTCATAACTTCTGGGATTGTCATTGCAAGGCAGAAATTGGAAATTTCCCATAGATGCCTCTCAGTAATCCTATTTGTCTACTCATGCTTTGACCTTCTCAGATATTACTGGTGAGGTGGGGTGGAAAGCTCAGGTGCTAAAGACAATGCGGTGAGTCATGCTCACAAATCTTTTTTCTTCTGAAACTAGACATCGTTTCAAGTGTGGTCTTTGAGATAAGACCTAACATCAGCTGCCAAGGTGGTTACCAGGAGTCACATCTGATGGCAGTAAATGTCAGTCTCCCAAGATCATATCTACTTTATTTCCTTGATATCACCCTCACTGGTGTGACTAAAAGGGTTAACTTAGAAAATCAGTCACAACAGTCTGTGGGCTGCCGCACTCTACGCAAATACTATCTTCCGTCTTCAGCCACTGCCATCCAGAGCACCGTAACTCCAGCCACGTGCTCTCAGAGTTCTTCCAGTTTTCAGTCCCGTCGTCTGACTTTCCAAGATTGTCAATATGTCTTGGTCTTTGGATGTGGACTTTGAGGATGGAAATCACTTCTCTACCCGTGTCTTTCCGCACAGCACACAGCCGATAATCCAGCCAAGTAAATCCTCTGGAAATGGGGCCCAGCAGACCCAAGGAGGATCCCTAGGGGGCAACACAGCCCAACACATCGGGAAGGATCTACTCCAGCCAGTAGGGGCGCTGAGATAGGAAGCGGAGGATTTCTGCCCTGGGGGGATGAAGACAGCACCCCATTGGAAAACATCAGAGTAGGCTAGCTTTGATGGTCTTTCCTCTGGATCTTAGCTGTGACATGTGCATGTCCATGCGATACACTCTCACGTATCACCACGCTACATTTTTGGGACAGCAAAAATCTTGCACAACTTTCTACCCAGGAACTAGCAGTTCAAATGCTTATCAAAGGATATTGCCTTTTCTCTAGTGAAAAATCAGGAGGATTAAACTGGTAAACAAACCAATGAAGGGAGTCCAGAAAAGTGAGACTATGAATCACAAGGTAAAAGCCACTTAGGCAGCTAAAATATTGCCGTTATAATAGTTATCGTGCACTTCTTCCCTGTGTGCCAGGGGCTTGGCGGCCACATATCCGCGTAAGCCTCACACTTGTCATGTGAAGTGGAGCAAGGCAGCACCAGGATTCGGACTCAGGATCCAGCCCTTAGCCGGCCACTCTATTACCAGTGACACATTCACTCATTCAGCAAAGCTACCGACTGCTCACTAGGGGTCCCGCACTGTCCTTGTGGCCAGGGACTTGGGATTCAAAGGCTCAGTTCTCTCCTTTAAGAGGTCATTTTCCAACAAACCATAGAGACTAATGACCATAGAGTACAGTCTGGTGTGATGTGCCGTGACAGAGACGAGTCACCCAGCACAGTCTGCGAGGGCCAGAGAATGCTTCTGGCCAGAGGTGACAGGTTGCCCTGTCGATCACCTTAATGGCTCCATTCACTTTACCACCATGTCCCAAAATGTTGCCGTCACCTACGGTGACTGCAGATGTGAACGGCGCCCCTTCCCAGCCCCACTGGCAAAGCTGAGTAGGAGAAGCAGGCACTCAGAGAAGGTAAGGAGGGTGGGGTGGCTGGTGGTGGAGGTGGAGATGGGGACAGGAGACCAGTCCTGTGTCTGGTGCACACGTCTGAGCGGGAGTGCTGGCCGGAAGAACCAGCTAAGACAAAGCCGGGTCACCTGCGAGACCTCGCACACCGTGCCGAGGAGCACGGATGGCTGTAACTCGGAAGGCTGGGAGGAGGTGTGGGAGTGTGGCGTACAGGGAAACGTGACCCCAGGTCCCCATTACTCCCCCATTAAGGATGGATTAGAATGCAGCGAGTCTGGGGATGGCGAGAGCAGTGCGGACTTCCTGCAAATCCAGGAGAGAAATGACAAGGCCCCGAGAACAGATGGTTCTGGAGAAGGCTGAACAAGGGGGGGATCCCAGAATCGTTTAGGAAATATTCATAGAAGATCAGATCGATTGGCCAAGAGACTGAACAAGCAGGAGGGGCAGGAGTCACGGATGACCTGAAGACTCTGGCTTGGTCACTGGGCAGGAGGTGACATCATGTCCCCTGAGTAGGCTCCACGAAGGATGACACTGCTGCTTATTCAGCGCTGCTCTGTCAGCACTGGTGCCCCAACCGGGTAGCAGATGTTCAACAAATACCTGCGAGGTGAACGAGGCCGAGTAAGGAGGAGTGTGAGGAGTGAGCTGGGAGGGGTTGGAATGAGGAGTTCGAGAACGAGATGCTCAAGAGTCAGTCCGGTGAGTGTGCTATGGAAAGTTACATGACAGGATCGGAGTTCTACCGAGGGATGGGAACCGCAGGTGAGGGCTGGGGAGACATGGCACTCGTGTTCAGAGTAACGTGAAGGGAAGACCAAAAGAATCGCCATCAGGTCCTGGAAACACCAGTGGTTAAACAGCCAGTGGGAGAACACGAGCCCTTAGAAAGGGTTTGAAAAGATGGCAAGAGTGATCGTCTGAGTTTCTGAAGGGGAGAGCATCAGGGGCCCCTGGGTTGGCCAAGTACCCAAGGGCTGAAACGTTGCCATTGAATCCAGCATGTGAGCTCAGGAGTCATGGGGCCCTGGCCATTGGAAGGCGGAGCGCCTGCAGGCTCCTGGCCTGGTAAGATGAAGAGGAGCTGCAGCCAGGAAGACGGGGTCCCTGAGACCCACCAGGCAGTGACACGCCAGTGCTGGCCTGGACAGGAGCCAGAGGACTAGCTGTTAAATTTCTAGAAAGTTTGCAAACTGGTGGTTAAGCACAATCATTACAAAAGTTAAATGATATAAACTTACAAATTAAATAAATTACATAAAAACCAAAGTAAGCACTTAAATCTCATCATTTCTTAAGTCTTTCTGTGGAGTAGGGGGTCATAAGAAAATAGACAAGCAAGGGTTAAAGAAGAGGGCTAAGATGAGCCTTACCTAAGGAAATAAGTAAACTAGCTCAGGTTGAGGGGCCAAGATAAAGCTCCCTCCCCCAGATCAACGTTTGACAGGGAAACATGTCCCAGACCCCCTCTGGCGACACCTCCGGCAATCACCTGATTCTGACAGACACTGCATTCCTGAGAAATAACCAGTCCCCTCATCCAGAGTGTGTCTCTAACTTCCCCCTGTGTGAGGGGACCCTCCCCACCAAAAAAAAGAAGACCCTCCCCACCCAAAGGCGAGCCTCCGAGCGAGGTCTTTCCCCAGGACTTTCACCTGGTTTTGCCTGGTCTCTCCTGGGCACTCTTGCTGGTGCTCTGAGCACTAATAAAGATTACAATTTTTTTTTCTTTTTTGAGAGATTTTTGCTATGGGGAGTGCACTTGCCAGAGATTCAGAGAGAGACAGAAAGCGAGAAATCACCCCCCAAGGAGAGGGCCAATCTGCAGCCCCCTCTTCATTCTCCTCTCGGGATTTTGGGCACACATGCATATGCATTCAGCATGAGTTTCAAGCCGCCAGGCCTAAGACTCGAACTGCAGCCAGGTATGTAGGAGTCCAGCACCTTAACCACTAATAAATAAATAAACAATAAACTTTCTACTTATGCTCACATATGTTTCTGTCTCTGGTAAATTCTTTTACCCCCTTCCCAGCTGCCCTATGCACTCCTGCCCCCCAGGCAGCTGCCCTAGTGCCCCCCCACACCCCTGATCTTCCATTTCTCTATCACCCACCCTGTTGAGGCTATCTCACACCTACGACATCTGTATGGAGGAAATACTGCATAACCGTGCATGGCTTGCACATTGCTTCCCAGCTGCGTGCTCAGGAACATCGTGTCTATAGCTTAACCCTGGCCATGGTAGTCTATTTACACCACAGCAATAGGCAGAGGCGTATTTCCGGGCTCTTGTTTTCCAGAGAGCTGGTTGATAACATTTACCAACATGCCACTGAAACCAGGTCAGAGGTGCGGACTCTCCACTTTCCTCACCAGGGTGTGTCTGATGGTTGGAATCACAAAGTCCAGAGAACTCTGGTCTGGCCCAGAGCAGCATCCATCTCAGCCTGCTGAGGCTGGTGTAGGAGACAGGGCCATAGCAGGTGTGGAGACGGGGCCATAGTGGGCATAGGAGACGGGGCCGTAGCTGGTGCAGAGACAGGGAGACGGGGCGGGAGCTGGGGGAGAGACGGGGGCGTAG
>NW_006159977.1:1257443-1264767 GCF_000334495.1 Tupaia belangeri chinensis | reverse complement strand
GGTAGAAGGAGCGGGAGACGGGGCCGTAGCTGGTGCAGAGACAGGGCCGTAGCTGGTGTAGAGACGGGGCCGTAGCTGGTGTAGAGACAGGGCCGTAGCTGGTGCAGTAGTGAGTGCAGGAGACGGGGCCGTAGCTGGTGCAGTAGTGAGTGCAGGAGAAGGGGCCTGCAGTGTCTCAGCTCTAGAGCACTCTCTGTTCAGGTGCAGGGACAGCCAGAAGGACAGAGAGGATTTGGTGCTGGAGGAAGTAGGTTTGGGGCTAGATTCAGGCCCAGAAGAAATCCAGATTCAGTGCAGAGGCCAAGCCGGTGGCCAGGTCACCTGCACGTGCTGGGGGTGGGGCGGAGCAGATGACCCCGGCCCCGCTCCCCACTCCCCAATGAGGAGGGGTCTTCGTAGACCTGCAGGCCTGCTTCTCATCGCCTCAGACCTGGCCATGTGAGCTGCAGGCAGCTGGGAGGAGCCAGGCTGGGCAGGCAGTACCTGGCAACCAACAGTGGGAAGTGGGATTTAATGTTTAAAAATCAATAACAATAATTCTGAAAACTCCTGGTGGATACCATGAATCACTGATGTATGACTCACTCGTCACACTTGGCATTGGCCCAGAGGGGAGCCTGGCAGCTGGTGCGTTGTCTGCAGAGATTTAAGACAAGAAGAAACCTCCATAAGCGGCCTGCTTCGTTATCACCACATGAGGCAATTCTCGACATTGGGGACGGCAACGGCGGTGCCACCCCGCACAGCGGGCTCCCCCGCAGAGCAGTTTTGACTGTTCTAGGTTACCAGTCGGTGGTGTCAGTACAGCTGACACGGTCTTCTTGACTTCCCTTTTGTGGCATTAGTTTCAAAGAATCACTTATTTTTAGGGTTGGCAGCGAGTCTTGTTTTTCCATTCAGATAACAACATGTATCAAGCCGTCCATGATGCTGTGTTGTCAGTCAGTCATGCTTGGAGTTTAAGAGTTTAAAGGTTTTTTTTTTTTTTTTTTAGAGACACATTCTCCCTGTGTTACTCAGGGTGGCCTTGAACTCACAGTCCTCTTGCCTCAGCTTCCTGAGCAGCTGAGATTACAGGTGTGCCTGGCTCACGAGTATTCGTAATGATGCAATCCATGCTTTGGATGCACAGGTAGACAGCTCGTTTGAGTGCAGTGAGATAAGTTAGAGGTGGCTTGTGAGTTTCTGCCTTGCTGTTATTCCAGCATTGTGCCCAGCACAGCAGAAAGCAGGTTTACACATTACAAAAGAAAAGAGAAGAGAAGAGGAGAGGAGAGGAGAGGAGAGGAGAGGAGAGGAGAGGAGAGGAGAGGAGAGAAGAGAAGAGGAGAGGAGAGAAGAGGAGAGGAGAGGAGAGGAGAGGAGAGGAGAGGAGAGGAGAGGAGAGAAGAGAAGAGAAGAGAAGAGAAGAGAAGAGAAGAGAAGAGAAGAGAAGAGAAGAAGAAAAGAAGAGAAGAGAAAAACTCGTGAGAAAGCTACAAGCATGCGGGATGCGGGAGGCCAGCTGGATGCAAGCGCTGGTGTACATGAACTGTCCCCCTGAACTGCTTAGAGTCTCAAGAGCCCAGCTGTAAAACAGGGTCACGTTACCCAAGTAGTTACTCTGGGTTATTGCCAGGGTCCACTGAGAGCAGGGACAGGAATGCATGACACCCATGTGAGCTCTGGCAGCTGCCTTAAAGTCTTCGGATCCAAGAGAGGGGACACGGGAGCCCAGAGCGAGTGCGTCTGACCAGGTTAAGTGTTAGATCTGGAATTTTGATTTCCACTGCAGATACGGTGTGCTTGGGAAAGTGTGAGGACAGGCCCAGCCACAGCATGCTGCTTAGATGGTGTGTCCCACAGGCTGGGACCACGTGGGAGGCCCGGTGTGTCAGTGACCCAGACAGACACCAGCTCTGTGCTCCGCCATGTTTCGGCTGTATCCAGAACTCACTCAGTACCAGTCCCAGGACGGACCAGCTGCTTGAGTCAAGTTCTTACCTGGGCTGTCACTCAGCCCCTCTGACCAGGTAACAGCGCCAGCCACTGTCTTTAGCAAGCAGAAAGGCTAAGGCTCTCTGATCTCTGATCTCTGATCTCAGATCTTCAACCCCAGCGCTGTCAGGACCTCTTCCCAGGTAACCTGCTCCTCTGGCCTTACCAACAAAAGAGATGAAAATCCTTCACGCTGGAGTGTTCACGACTTCTTCCTAGGTTTGTCCCTATTGTTGAGTCCTTTACGAAGCTCCAGCTCACAGGGGCAGGGGTGTGGAAAGGGGTCTGCGGCTGCACACATGAGAACCAGAGCCTTCTCCGTTTGTAAGTTATGCTCTGGTAACACGCGCTCATCAGATCGCCTACGGCATCATCGCTTTGTTTTGCAGTCTCAGAGCCCAGTGGGACACTGGGTTTGATTGCCACCAACCTGAAGTCCGGGTATAAGGGTGTGAGCTTGTAATGTCTGACTCGGTGAGGCTGAGGCAGGAGTGCGAGCCTGATGGGCCTTAAACCAAGAGGCCAGTTAGAGGTGGCATATTCTGGTCTCCACGTGACTCACGGTTATACATTCCATGTAAAACACGAGCTTTGTCTTCATACTTGGTGGAAAAGTCTGGGTGTTGGAAGTGCGATGTTGCCATGGTGATGATGGAGGGTGGAGTGTCCCCTCTCCCAGGCCTGCTCCACCTCTGCCCTCTCTAAACTGAGTGGGGGCTGGGCTCTTCCGGCATGGGGAAGGAAGAATGCGAGGGGGCTGAGGAAGCTACTCTCTGCTTCCCACCTAGACCATCCCAATGAAAGGAGTTTTCCACACAGAGCTCCAGCCTTCTCCATGAGATTCTGTAAAGACAGAGACACATCACCACGGAAAAGTACCTGCTCCCTCTTCCAACGAGTGCATCAGAAAGGGGCGAGCCTGGGAAGGAACAGCCAGATGGAACACAGGTGGCCCTGGGGTTCGTATGGTTGACCCAGAAACAGGTCAGGCAGAGAGTCATGGATCTAGTGCCTGGCTCTCCCACACGGAAACGCCAGGTGGATTCCACCCCTGCTCAGTGAGTCACCTCCTCTATGCACCTGCCCACTCAGGTGCAGGGCCCACCCTCGCACAGCTCCGTCTCCCCTGCGCGGGGCAATCTTCTTTAGGCCAGTCCTCAAAACACCCAGGTGCAGTAGCAAGCAATTTTATCCTGGAAAACTTTGCGGGCTAAGAAATGTGGCCAAGTGCTCCCAGTGGATCACTGGCAATCCTAGAACCGGCCTCACTAGCTTCCGGAATATCACACAAACCCCCCAGCGGCACAGCTCCTTTCCCACCGATATATCTGGAGTGCGCCACTTCCCCGCCCGCAGCCCTTTCAAGGCATAGGAAGAAAACACCGCAAGTATCACGTTTCATTAATTCCCGTTCTGGAAATCGCCAGACTGAGATGTTGGGTTGCCCTTTAAAGTTCCCTGAACATATAATGCAAATTTATACTTGCTTTATATTTGCATCTTTGGGACTATTTGTGATCCAGCTGCTGCACTGAATTGAGTTATTTTTAACTGTGACGTTCTAAATATAGAATAGTCTGCCCACCCTTCCCAGTCTGGGGGTACAGCTGTGAAGGCACTGTACTCTGTGTCCTAGGGCCATGGAGGAGACCAATTCCTGGGCCAGGCTAGCCCCAGGCATGGCTGTGCTCCCCTGTAGTTCCAGCTGGAGGCCTGAAACAGGACTGACAGAGATGCTAAAAGAATGGGGCTGGTCCACTGTGTGGTAGTCAGGGCAGCTGGATCCCACATGGCCAACTGTAGAGTTCGAGTCCTGGACCTGGCAGCTTAAGAAACACACATGTGTGCATGGCAAGAGTCTCAAAAGAAGGGAGAAGTGGGGCCATACCCCATGAGGGGTTCTCTCTCTCTCTCTCTCTCTCTCGTGAGCACATGCACTCTCTGGCAAATTTTCTTTTTTAATAATTAAAAACCATTTGCTGTGGTGTTTGCCATGCCTGTGCCCCTGGCGTGTGCTTCCCGATCGCTGTCCTGTTCACGCTCCTTGGCTTTCCCATCGGAATGGCGCACAGACACAAGAAAACACAGCCTCCATGTTTAATTGAGCCACTGAGCCCTCTTCCCTGGTGTTACCAAGGGGAAACTAGAAATTGCAGAAGCAGTAGCCAGCACACAGGCCTCCTCTCAACTGGCAGCACTGGCTGTCCCCCCCAGCCATGATCAAAACCTTTGCTCTAAATGTGCAGAGGAAGTAAACCTTAACCACACTGGGACTAAAATAACGACACTGGTTTCTGTATGTGGCTTTTGTAAATCAGTTTAGTTACGTCACATTTCCACCTCAAACGTCTGATAACATGGTCAGGCTTACCCATTAGAAGGCAGAAAAAACCCCGGATGTGTGACCATATGGCACCTTCCCACAGTCCGTTTCCCTTTGGGCTGACAATGAATCATTTGTTGACTTCAGCAGGGCTGTCTCACAGCAAGCGTGAAACTCGCCTGGGAGCGAAACTGAAGCCAGTCTGGGCCGCAGTGTGCCCTGGATGCAGGGGAGCAGCCTGCACGTCGTCTGGAGGCAGAGAGGACTGGGCTCTTGCTCTGCCTGGGACGGAATTCAATAACCGTGTGTCAAAGGCACAACCCCCGCCTTGCACCACTAACCTGTCAGATGTGCTGGCAGCACCTAATAGCGCTCGCCAAATACAATTACAGATACCAACGCTCTGAGAGTCCACTGGCAGTCATTCAAATCCCCTAAAAATAGCCGCAAAGGCTGAGCGTGAGCCTGTGGCATAGATTGTCTGAGCAGGAACAGGGAGAGAGCCGAGCATCCAGCCTGTGGGATCAGAAGGAGACTGTCGGCTCCACAAGGGATGCTGCCCTTCCAGGCAAATAACCCCCACGCTGGCCCGACTCTCCCCTTCAAAAAAGTAGATCCAGAGCTGGCCCCGAGGCCTCGCGGCTAAAGGAGCCAGATTCCTCAGTGCCAACTGTGGTTCTAGTTCTAGCCCCATTGGCTTTGAAAATCATGCCAGGGGCTTGTATTTAAAAAATCCCAATAGAATGGAGAAATGGAGGAGAAGGTATTGAGGTCTGACAACTCCCTAATAGGGGGTTCATTCTCCCTGTCCCTCTTTCTCTGTCTCTGGTAAACACATGTGCCCTCTGGAAATTTTTTAAAAAGTAGATCTGAGGGACCAGCAGTTAGCATAATGGCTATGTCACTGAACTCCCATGTAGTTGACTGCAGTTTGAGTCCCGGACCTGTCGGCTTAAAACTCACGCCAGTTGCGTGTGTGTGTGCCCAAGATCCCAAGAGGAGAATGGAGGAAAAGGGATTGTGGTGTGGCCATCTCCCCTGGGCGGGGTGATTTTTCACTTTCTGTCTCTCTGCCTCTCTGTCTTTCTGGAGAGCACACGCACCCTATAGCAAAAACCTCTCCAAAAAAAATAGATCTGAAATCTTTATGGGCAATTGTTTACCCATCGATATTCCTCCCACTGCAAAAATGAATAAAGACACACGGTAATTACTGTGGGGGCTTGGGTATGAATTTTTTAATGTGTCTGTTTTACTGAGCCAGCCCGCGCATGGTGGTTAAGGCACCCTGTGTCTGAGTCTCAGACCCGGCAGCTGGAGAAACAGGCCAGGCGCGTGTGCACACACCCCCCTAATCCCAACAGGAGGGAGAGAGAACTGCAGCATGACCATTCCCCATGGGGAGGTGCTTTCCCACTTCTCTTCTCTCTCCACGTCTCTCTCCAGTGAGCATGCACGCCCTCTGGCAAAAATTTTGTTTCAATTGTTTTTCCATTTGAATATAATGCAGTAATTTTCCAGAAAGAAAGGGCCTGGAGTATATTAAGCAGCATTCACCCTGGAGAGCCAAACATTTCACATCTGCTAATGTTCTATCCTGATTCTCTTGCAAAAAGCCTGTAATATTTCTTCACAAAGGAGCTTTGGAAACAAGGAAGACGTTAGCCAAGAAGGTTCACTGTAGCAAAAGGTCCACTTCACCAAAAACCTTATAAAAGGTCCTGAGAACTTTGAACATAGCTGAATGGGGGTACATTTGCCCACTAAATTATCCTTACAAAAAAAAAACTATTAAAAATGTTATAAAAACAGCTCATTGTGATCACAAGACAATGTTTGTAAACACATACATATTTTCCAGATTTTAATCATTACTTGCTTAAGCATATTGTCACTGACTCAGGCCCTGTCGAGTGGCTTCATGGCTTGTTTCTGAGTGAGGTCATAATGCTGCACTTGAACTTGTCTGAACCCTGACACCTGCACACACACGGAACACCCACCGAGTCATCCATCCAGCTCAGTGATGCCAAGGGGTCAGGCTGGCCTGGTCTAACCTGTCACCTGCCTCCTGTCTACAGCAGTGTGAACCAGGGCGTCCACCCTACCCAGGCATGCATGGCCACTTGCTGGTCCTTCTGGAAGATGAAATGGAGCAAGGAAAGCTTTCCTGTTGCTGGACTTAAATAAGTAAACTGTGCTCCATGCCTACCCCTTGTGTTGGAAGTGGGTAAGCTACTGTCCAGAAAGGGAGACAAAGCCCAGTGGGTTCCCAGACTTTGGTACTGCCCTTCCAGGACCCTGGCAGCAGACTCAGCCCGGTTCTGACTACTCATCTTTTCCCTATTTAACTCTGGATGATTCTGTCCCACACAACTGAAAGGTTCCTAACTAGTACCCATTCGTGTCTTGGATCTTCTCCCATGGAGCTTCGGCTCCAGGCCAATTTGCACCTGTGTGGTGTCTCCAGTCACCACTGCCACCCCCCCCCCCCTATTTCTTTCCCCTCAGGGACCAGCCTCTGGCCAAAGCTGTACTCGGTGATGTTCCAGCAGTGAGGTGTAGGGTACAAGCTCCTCAGCTGAGCAAATGTAGTTAAGCTGATCAGAACTGTATTCAACGGCATATAAAAAAGATTATTCATCACGACCAGGTAGACTTTATTCCAAGGATGCAAGGGTGGTTCAACATACACAAAACCACAAATGTAATACACCATATTAACAGAAAGAAAGATAAAAACCATATGATCATTTCAATCAATGCAGAAAAAACATTTGACAAAATACAACATGCTTTTATGATCAAGACTCTCAGTAAAATTGGCATAGAAGGACTGTTTCTCAGCATAACAAAAGCCATCTATGAAAAACCTACAGCTAACATTATACTGAATGGGGAAAAGCTGAAAGCTTTTCCACTAAAAACTGGTATAAGACAAGGCTGGCCACTATCTCTGCTCCTATTCAATATAGTACTAGAAGTTCTAGCCAATGCAATCAGACAAGAGAAGGAAATAAAAGA
>NW_006159977.1:1255900-1257413 GCF_000334495.1 Tupaia belangeri chinensis | reverse complement strand
GAGGGAAAGAAGAGCTGAAATTATCTCTGCAGATGACATGATTGTTTACATAGAAGACCCAACAGTATCCACAGAAAACCTCCTCAAAGTAATAAATGCATACAGTAAAGTGGCAGGATACAAAATTAACTTACAAAAATCTATGGCATTTCTATACACAAACAACAAGAAGACAGAGATAAAACTGAAGAATGTAATTCCATTTACTGTAGCCACAAGAAGTATAAGATACGTAGGAATAAAATTAACCAAGGAAGTCAAAGGCCTCTACAAGGAAAACTATGAAAACCTTACAAAGGAAATTGAAAAGGACACTAAAAAGTGGAAGGACATCCTATGTTCCTGGATTGACAGACTCAATATAATAAAAATGGCAATCTTACCCAAATTAATCTACATGTTTAATGCAATCCCTATAAAATTACAATAGACATTCTTCACAGATCTAGAAAAGACAACCATAGAATTTGTCTGGAACCATAAAAGACCCTGTTTTCCACCACACGTGTGTGCATGCATGCCCAAGATCCCGAGAGGAGAATGGACTGCAGTGTGGCCATCCTCCCTGGGGGGTGATTTCTCACTTTCTGTCTCTCTGTCTCTCTCTGTCTTTCTGGCAAGCACACACACCCT
The DNA here is from genome assembly GCF_000334495.1 of Tupaia belangeri chinensis. Taxonomy (NCBI): domain Eukaryota; kingdom Metazoa; phylum Chordata; class Mammalia; order Scandentia; family Tupaiidae; genus Tupaia; species Tupaia belangeri. The sequence continues at coordinate 1,256,780 of NW_006159977.1, read as the reverse complement.
ATAAAAAAGTTTTTTTTAAAAAGACCCCATTTTGCTAAAGCAATCCTGCACAAGAAGACTGGAGTAGGTGGCATCTCACTTCCTGACCCCAGAATATATTATAAAGCTGTGATAATCAAAACGGCATGGTATTGGCACAAAAATAGACATGAGGATAAATGGAACAGAGTAGAGACTCCAGAAATAAACCCCCAAACATACAGCCAACTCATCTTTGACAAAAGATACCAGTCAATCTAGTGGGAAAAGGGAAACCTCTTTAGCAAATGATGTTGGAAAAACTGGATATCCACCTGTAGAAAGATGAATCTGAACCCCTATCTGTCACCATTAACAAAAGTCAACTCAAAGTGGATCAAAAATCTAAACCATAATGCCCCGACCCAGGGGGACAGCCGAACAGGTTTCCTGAGTGAAGGAGTGAGAGCCGGGACAAGCGGTGTAGTGTTACAACACGGAGACGACAGTGTCATCCGTTTATTGTGGGCAGCACAGTACAGCACGGAGACAACGCAGTGTCACAGCTCTTGAGGGTCGTCCAGAGACGATGTAGTGTTACAACTCTTCAGGGTCTCCCAGGTCGTCTGGAGACGATGCAGTGTCAGCTCTTCAGGATATTCAGGGTTGTCTGGAGACTGTGCGGTGTTTCAGCTCTTCAGGCTCTTCAGTCGTCGTCTTCCTGGTCGTTGTTGTTGTCTGGCTACTGTGGGCCAGGCATCCTGGTTATATACACGCTGGTGGGTTGTAAACGGTGGGCCCTGATTGGTTGTAAACGGTGGGCCCTGATTGGTTGCTTTTGGACCAATCATGAGGTGCCGGATATGCAAATTTGAGGGATTCTAGTGGCCAATCAGAGCAAGGTTTCGAAGGTCAGGTTTTT
>NW_006159977.1:1215732-1255590 GCF_000334495.1 Tupaia belangeri chinensis | reverse complement strand
TTTTTTCTTTTTTTGGAGAGGTTTTTGCTATAGGGCGCGTGCGCTCGCCAGACAGACAGAGAGAGACAGAGAGATAGAAAGCAGGAAATCACCCCCCAGGGGGGATGGCCACGCCGCAATCCCTTCTCCTCCATTCTCCTCTTGGGATCTTGGGCATGCACGCACACGCGCCCGGCGTGAGTTTAAGCCACCGGGTCCGGGACTCGAACCGCGGTCGACTACGTGGGAGTCCAGCGACATAGCCATTACGCTAACTGCTGGTCCCCTGGCAAAGACTTCTTAATCAATACCCCCAAAACATACAACAATAATCCCCTAAATACACAGATGGGATTACATCAGATTAAGGAGTTTCTGCACAGTAAAGGACACTGTAATTAGTGTGAATTGACAACCCTTGGGAATGGGAGAGACTTTTTGTTAACTGTGCCTCAGATAAGGGACTGATAACCAGAATACACAGGGAACTCAAGCAGTTTACCTGGAAGAAAATGATTAACCCAATTATTAGATGGGGAAATGAGCTGAATAAACAACTTACTAAGGAAGACATATGAACAGCCAAAAATCATATGAAAAAATGCCCAACATCCCTCATTGAAAGGGAGATGCAAATCAAAAGCACAATGAGATACTACCTAACCCCAGTCAGAATGGTGAAGATTAAAAAAAACAAATAATGATAAGTGCTGGAGGGGATGTGGTGAAAGGGGAACTCTCCTACACTGTTGATGGGAATATAAATTGGTTCAGCCACTGTGGAGAACAATATGGAGGTTCCTCAAAGACCTTCAAATAGAACTACCATATGATCCAGCAATTTCTCTCCTGGGTATCTACCTAAAGGACAGAAGAGCACTCAGTCAGACAAGTGTTTGCACATCTATATTCAGTGCAGCCTTATTCACAATTGCTAAGACATGGAACCAACCCCAATGTTCACAAACAGATGAATGGATTGAAAACGTGTGGCACATATACTCCATGGAATATTATTCAGCCATTAAAAACAACAAGGTCCTGGGATTTGATAGAAGGTGGACGAATATGGAAGATTTGTTGCTGAGTGAAGCAAGTCAGGCTATGAAAGAGAGACATTGTATGTCTCCACTTAACATATCCCGACTGTCTGCACTGTATGGTAGCGATTGAAAGACTGGAGAACATAAAAGTATTAAAAATTGTAATGGACACTAGAGACAAAGTGGAAAGAAAGTATGGGAGGGGATGAGCATAGGAAATTTGGGAGGAAAATGGAGACACTTGTGGGACACTTGTGGGACACAGATAAGGTTTATTATCTGTTGATGAAGATGTGTATGGAGGTCTCAGCTGGTCTGGACTGAGGTGTATATCATGCTGGGTAAAGTCTCTTCACAATCTAGATGATGTGTAGCAATTTAATGTATGAATAATAATAAGAAAGAAAGAAAGAAAGAAAGAAAGAAAGAAAGAAAGAAAGAAAGAAAGAAAGAAAGAAAGAAAGAAGGAAGGAAGGAAGGAAGGAAGGAAGGAAGGAAGGAAGGAAAGAAAGAAAAGAAAAGAAAATCCTGTAAGGGTCCGAGGAGCCTGGGTGACTCCAGCGCCCAAGGTTCCATAAAGTGCTTGCTGCACCACATTGAGGGGCAGACTTTTCACCCACCGGCTGCCATTACTGCCTCCCATAAATCAAATAGACTTATGTCTTCACCTTCTGGACTTCTGGGTACCTTCCTGGGAGTAAACATTCCCCCAGGCCCTGGCTTTGGGATTACCATGCTGTACCGTCATGGTTTCTGAGCTCTCTGTCAAGAGGCTTCCAGAGGCTTCCGTGTGTGATCTGCCCGCTAATACTAAGGATATGAAATTAGCAAGTCCTACAGCCTCTGTGCATTTTGATTTCCTCAACAGTAAAGTGAGAGAAGCCGATAAAAAAAGAAAATGTAATTAAGTATAGAAAGCTTGAACTGGTTAGCTTTGGGGTGAAGCCCCCCTCAACCACCTCCCAGACCTAAGTTTCCTGTTTAGAATATTTCAAAAATAAGAAGTAACATAGGTAAAGGCACCTGCGTGTGTCAAGCCCCGAACAAGGCACCTCTGCTGTTACTGTTATGTGTCCTCTCACTCCCACCGTCCCTGCCACAACCGCTGCTCTTTCTCTTCCCAGTGAACGTAGAAGTTCTTTGCAGGCTCTAAAGAATAATTGCCTAAATAGAGGGGCGCGCTTTGAGAATGTTCCTTAAATAACAAGCAGCCTCTGACTAGCTCATCCTTCTTGCTTAGCTGGAGGCACTTAGCTCTTTGTCACTAAAACCCCCTAACCCTGGTCTGGTCATAGAGTTCCAGAGTTATGGAGAAGGAAAAAATAGACATTTCCCCCCTCTTTGAAAAACACAAGAGACACAGCAAAGCTCTTTCAGGAATGCTGTCAGCCTTGGAGACAACTGGACCAGACATCTGGCCTTGGGGCACTTCACTGCTCAGAGCATCCCATCTGCAAACCAAGATGATGAGGGCACCCACCTCAAGGGACGGCTAGAACATTAGGGTCACATGTATACAGTGGTGCTTTCTACACCAAGTTCTTTTTTTTTTTTTTTTTTTGAATGGTGGAAGGGACATGCATGAGAGAGACAGAGGACATAGCTCCAACTGGGCCTGATCACGCCACAACCCTTTCCCCTCCAATTCCCCCTTCCATCAGGATCCTGGGCTTGTGTGCATTTTCCACAGGAATGGGATCTGAACTGGGATTGGCCATGTGGGATCCAGCTTTTTCTACACAGCACTTAACCACTGTGCTACAGGGCTCGGTCAGATAGTACTGGGATTCTTTCTTCTTTCTTTCTTTTTGAGAGAGATTTTTGCTACAGGGTGCGAGCACTCATCAGAAAGACAGAGAGAGATATAGAGACAGAGAGCAAAAAGTCATCCCTGGAATGATAGCCATGCCCTAATCCCTTCTCCTCTGTTGTCCTCACTGAATTTTGGGCACACACACACATGCCCGGTGTGAGTTTTAAGGCGCCGGGTCCAGGACTAGAACTGCAGTCGACTACATGGAAGTCCAGCGACATAACTGTTACGCCATCTGCTGGTCCCAGGAACTGTGTTTCTGACAACCTGCTAACAGCTATGCAGTTTGTCTGTGTTAGCATGAATCCTGACGTGTTTTTCCCCCATCAGCAATTTTCCTCCTAGGTCATCATTCTGAGAAAAGTGATAAATCAAACCTCCTTCCTTTAACATTTATTACCTTATTTGGGCTTTTGGGGAACTGAAATTTGCATTTAATGCAAGTTAAAGGGAACAACTTTGACAGTTTGAATGTATCGAAATCTCAGTTTCTACTAAGATCCTTTTTTTATGACAAATAATTTTAAATCAAAAGTTAAAGATGTTTCATTCTAGAAAATAAAGTGACACACTAAAGATAAACATATGGGCTGGGTTCCCAATTTTGGACTAGAGTTGATCCTTAAAAGTGCACTGGGGAATGCCTGTGCTGGGAGGTCCTCGGGTGGTGCTTCGGGCCGGTGGTGCTACGTAACATCCTACTGGAAGCTCAGGGACACAGGTGGGCCCGTGTCTGCCACCTCACGGGCCATCAAGTAGGTGGCCAACTCATCCCGGTTTGTCCAGAACAATTCCAACATTTTTTTCTTTCTTTAGATTTTTGCCACAGGGCGCATGCACTTCCCTGAGAGAGACAGAGAAAGAGAACATGAAAAATCACCCCGCTCCGGGGGGTGGGGGGATGACCACACCATAATCCCTTCTCTATTCTCCTCTCAGTATTTTGGTCATGCACACACACACACACACACACACACACACACTCGTGGCGTGTTTTCTCCAAGTTTGCTGGGTCAGGAACTTGAACCATGGACGGCCATTGATAATCCAGCACCCTAACCACCACATCACCTGCTGGTTTGACGATTCCAATTTTAAAACAGAAGTCCCAGGTCCAGGTAACTCCTCAGCAAACATCTCACCCTATGAGATGTTCATCTCAAATTCATCTAACTGTTCAGTCCCACGCTGCACTCTAATCTACTCCTTAGACCTCTTTTGTTTTTGCTTTTAAGCTTATTTATTTTATTCATGTAGAGAGTGTGTACACATGCAGGAGAGAGAGACAGAGAGAAGCACCCTCCATCAGGTTTTCTAATGCTGCAATTCCTTTTCCCCAGCACTCCAGCTTGTCAGAATCTTGGCACACCCACACACTTGCAGGTTTTCAGGCAGACCTGAGGACTTGAAACAACCCTGGTCACCTCTTTGGCTTCCAGCACTGTGGTTAATTTGCTACCAACTATGCCACAAGGCTGGGCCCTTAGAGTTTTCGTTTCTTTTCCTTGCTATGTAGCAAAGACCGACATAATAGAAGGAAGGTGACTGAGGACAGATAGTATAGGGAGGCTAGGGACCCTGGGATAAAAGGCCATAGCCCTGGAACTTCTCATAGCTCAGGCCCTGAAGCATCGAATGCCATCCATGGTGACCAGTCGCACTCACGCTTTACCTTGATGGCCACGTTTGCTTTCTTAACTTGATTTAAAGTTTTCAAGCGTAATTAATTGGCAGCATTTCTACTACTTCCTCTCATACCCTATTTTTCCTATGGTGTGTGGAGCATAGGAGGAAAATTTTTCCTCCTTTACATTCAGAGGAAATGCCTTTGCAAAGAAAATGAACCCTTACCGCAAATTGCTCTTGCCTGGTACATTTTTAAGAGTAATTTCTGGGACCAGCAGTTGGTGTAATAGCTATGTTGCTGGACCACAGTTTGAGTCCTGGACCCATTGGCTTAAACTCATGCTGGGGGACCAGCAGTTGGCGTAATGGCTATGTCGCTGGACTCCCATGTAGTCGACTGTGGTTTGAGTCCTGGTCCCGGTGGCTTAAACTCACACTGGGCGTGTGTGTGTGTTTGCCCAAGATCCTGAGAGGAGAATGGAGGAGAAGGGATTGTGGCATGGCCATCCTCCCAGAGGGGTGATTTTTGTCTCTCAGTCTCTCTCTGTCTTTCTGGTGAGTGCACGTGCCCTATAGCAAAAACCTCTCCAGAAAAAAATAAAATAAAATAATAAAGAGTAATCTCCTGGGCTGGAGGATTGCTTGCCATAATTACCAAAGTAATACATGCGTATTGTCACAAACCAGAAAACCAGTTGGAATCAAAGCCTGACACAGATCACGTAAAAGGTACACAGAAGGGCCCTTTCAAGATCACACGCAACACCAATGCATGCGGTGGACACCTTCCACCAGCAGCGCTTGTTCAGGTGAGTCACAGTGGAATGCAGCAAGGCAACTAGAATGTTCTATGAGCCTTTCGCGCAGTGGCAGCAATAACAAGCATGACTCCCTAGTGGCTAACTCACAGCACTTCACTCTCCATCTCAGTGAATACTGAGTCCACTCGTGGGAGCCTCCTGTCCATCCGTCCATCTGTCCATCCACCTACTGGTACTTGTAGAGTTCTGCTGGTACAGGCGAACAAGGCAGGAGCAGTCCCTGTGCAACACAGGTTTAAGCCAAGACCTGAAGGCTGAACATGAGTTAGCCAGGCCAAGACAGGAGAAAGGTTGGTGCAGGCAGAACGAGCAGGCTGAGAATAGTCAGAGGCCGGAAAGCATCCCTCCTTCAGGGGCAGATTGGAAGAGGACAGGCTGGAAGAAGGCCAGGGTGGCAGAAAGTGTGACCTGTGCCCAGGATACTGGAAGAGGTGGACAGAAAGTGGTGACGCCTGCATTCAGGTCTTTGTCCTTCTGCCCAAGAGCAGGAGAAAGTGATTCTAGGTGAGAGCCATCCAGAGGGGGACAGGGAGACGTACATGTTGCTTTAGGGACCCGGGCTAGAGACTCAATAGAATTTGGAGGCTGGGTACAGGGAACAAAGACCCAGGTGACAGGCTGCAGACAGAAATCCCAGTGTTCTGAAAATAGGAAGGGCAGCCCCCAGGGCAGAGCCAGCCCCTTGGGAGTGTGGCCTGAGCGGTCCCAGTCGGGGCCAGCACCTGGTCTGTGCTTTGCTGTGCCCGTCTTGAAATGCCGGATACTTTTCGAGCAGGAGCTCCTGTCTTCATGTTTTACACTGGGCTACGAATCGCACAGTGGCACCTCTCCAGGCTAGACGTTTTCTGCATGTTTATGCAGACTCCAGCTTGGCTCACAGTACGTGGACTCCATCCAAGGTCTTTGGGCTGTTTGTTTATCCCAGCAGGGAGGACGCAGTGTAGAGAAGGCTCACAGCACCCAGTGCAGTGCGGCGGTGTCTGTGTCAGGGATGGTCTGTGAACGAAGTCCACATGAGCAAGGAGGACACAGAAACTCGCCGTCATCTGCTTCGGAGACATTTGGGAGACCAAGAGCATGTTAATAACATGAGCTTCGAGTTTGCTGCTTGAGTGAGACAGTACTTTCCCTCACCCAAGTTTCATTGGGTTTAATAAGTCAAACTAAAATATTCCATGCGTTCAAGCCAAGGCTACATGGGTTTGCCACTTGGCACACAAAACTTTGAAAAAAATGAATGACTTATTTTACTCGGCTAAGAATGTCAACGGATGCCTAAGTCTCAAGCAACACAAAATTTGCATTTAAAAGAAAACTAGTATTGAAACATTTTAAAAGAAAAGTTATGAAGATACCTTTGTTTATTTTTCAAAGTATTACTTTAACACAAGGAGCTGTTCACGTGGGCACTACCTATATAAACTCAATAGAATTGCTACACAAAACATCATAGGTCTTTAGACTTAAGACCAAATAATAATAATTATTATTTTACTATGAAATGAGAAAATAAATGACTAAAAATAACTGAAGAATAGATCACCATTTTGAATTTTTTACACGTTTTATATTTATTTCCAGCAGCCATTTTCTCTTTTCAAAGAATTATTTAATTAATTTTATTTATTATTATTATTTTAATTTGCTCACCAGAGAGGAAGAGAACAAGAAAAAGTGTGAAAGCAAGTGGCTAGGTCCAGGACTCGAACCATGGTCAGCCAGGTGGTGAGAGTCCAGTGCCCCAACTACCACACCACCTGCTGGACCCACAGCAGCCAATTTCTATAAGATACTAAAAATCATAGGAAGAACAGAAAAATTTGATAGGCTCTTCCAAGTATTGACAAGACTACAGCATCTAAAGTCTAGCCACATAGTTAAAAAGAAGAGCTCTGGGGCTGGCCCTGTAGCATAGTGGTTAAATGCCGAGCTGAAGAAAACGGCTTCCACATGGCTGACAGTTCCAGTCCCAGGCCTGGCTGCATCAACACACCAGGCAGGCCCAGGTGTGCCCGGCGTCCCAGCAGGATGGAGAATTAGAGGACAAAGACTGTGGCACGATTGGCCCTATTAGAGAATGCTTTCTCTCCCTCCCCTCCCCCCATATGCACACGTGACATCTAGCATTAAAAAAAAGTTCAAGTTTGGGGAAGCATTGGGGAAAAAAGAGAGCTTTGAAGTCATATTGTTTTAAGTTCAAACCTCAGCTCTGTCTTGGTCGAGTTGCTTAGCCTGCCTGAGCCTCAGATTTTTAATATAAAGAAGGATGTAAAACCTACTTTACGTAATGTACTTGTTGCAATCATTCAGTAACGTGTCTTTTTTTGTTTGTTTTTGTTTTCGTTGTTGTTGGAGGGTATGCATACTCAGAGAGAGAGAGAACGCCCCATTAGGCATGATCAAAGGAGGAGGAGGCAGAGGAGGAGAGAAGAGATAAAGAAAGAAACCAAGGCAGAGAGGACAGAGAGAAGGCTCAGTGAGGGGTTGTCACCCAAGAGTGCTGTGTGAGAAGAGCGAGCAGCCAGGGCACAGCTGGGGAAGGGGGGGTGGCCAACAGATTCTTAAAAATAAAGATGTAGGGATCAGCCGATGGCACAGCAGTTACATCACTGGACTCCCACATGGCCAACCATAGTTCGAGTCCCAGAACCAGTGACTTGAAACTCATGCTAGGCATGTGTGCATGTGTGACCAAGATTCCAGGAGGAGACTGGAGGAGAATGGATTGTGGCATGGCCATCCCTCCTGGGGGCGATCTCTCACTTTCCCTCTCACTCTCTCTCCCTCCCTCCCTCTCTGGCAAGTACACATACCCCAAGGCAAAAACATCTTTTAAAAAAAACCTCTAAAAAATAAAAAAGAATAAAGATGCATCCATGCTTCTCTGATGGAATCTAGTTTTTCTGATTTTTCTAATCACACAGAAAAAGTGGCAGTATCTGCACAGCATCCTATTAGTTTCCAGGGCAACAACGTACCACAAACCAAGCTATTCAAACAACAGCAAAAAGCCGGAAGTCCAAAATTGGGGCACTGGTGCAGTCGGTTAACCTGGGGTTCTGTGGTGCCTGTCCCTGGCCTCTGTCCTTATTTCTGGAGTTTGCTGGCATTCTTGGCTTTCCTCGGTTTGTGGGGTGGCCTCTACATGCCAGTCCCTGCCCACCATCAGATGGCATCTCCTTGTATCGCTCAATCTTCACATCACGTTCTTCTCTGTGTCCAAAATCCCTCTTCTATGAGAACAGCGGTCACAGGATTAGGGTCCATCTCAACCCAGTGGGACCTCATCTTACCTACTTTCATCTGCAAGGGCCCAATTTCCAAATACGGTCATGTCTGCAAGTCCTGGGGGTGGCTTCTGGGGGACGCAATTTAACCCTCCATCAGCAGAGACAAGGTACAGTTGGTGACCAGGCCTTGTCTGCAGGCCAGGGAGGAGAAAGAGATTGATTTCATAGCATGTAGCGTTTTCCCCTTCTCTGCACGCCAGTGTGTACAGCTCTGGAAGGCAAACCCTCCTCCATTCCACTTCCCGCCTCTCCCTCCAAGACAGGAGGGCATGCGTTGGCTGAGGGCGTCCTGCGGCTGCACTATGGGCCCCGTTCTAAATCAAGAGCCCTCCTGGCTGCAAACGTGCTGGGTAGGCTGCGTTATTAAGTCTGCCTCTGCAAGGCGTGCGCGCACTCTCTCACTCACTCGCGCTCTCGGTGCACTGGTGATTGTGTTCCTCAGCCGTCAAGACCCAGAGCTGGGCTCTGCACCGAGTCGATTTCTCCTGGCGAGTCCGCCTGGGAGACAGCCAGGCCCAACTCTCACCTGGTCAGTGCTCATCTTCTTGACTTCTTTGCTGGGGGGCTGGGTATTCTTTGGAACGCTTATCCCAGTACAAAAGCTGGTCTGTAAGGGCTCTGAAAAATGATATCTAAATTCAGCCCAGGGTGAGAAAGTCAGGAGATCACCGGGTAGAGGGAGGACCGCCAACCAGAAAAGGGGTGGGGCATCATAGGCAGAGGGACCCACACCCACCAAGGCCCAGGGCCCTGAGAGAGCGAGAACGTGGCTCACTGGGAACCCTGGGTGCTCCCGTAACTGGAGAGGACCGCCAAGCGGGCAGTCCATAGCGGAAATCAGGCACCAGGTCACAAAGGGCCTTGTGCCCACCAAGGAGCTCTGTCCCAAAGGCTATGGGAGGACTAGTCCGCTGCCCAGGACTAGGCCACAGCGCGGTGGGACCGGGTTCACAGGACACTGGGCTCTCTGGGGCAGCTGATGGAGGATGGCCAGACGGTGAGCAGAAGCACAAGAGGGTGGTGAGGGAGCTGTCCAGGCAACCAGCTTGACAAGGGCCAGGCCCAGGCACTGGGAGCGGGGAGGGGAAATGAGCGACCTTTAGGAAATAGGAGAAATAGCCTGGGGTGTGGAAAGTGAAAAAGAGGAACCTTCCAGAAAGGCAGGAGCAACAGGCCACATGCAGCCCAGAGGGCCAGCCAGAGAGTCCAAGGGACAGCCAGGCACGGCGACGAGGAGAGGGCTTGGAAAGAGGTGCTGCAGGGGAGCTGAGGGAGGGAGCAAGAGGGTGGCGGCGGCCCACAGAGACATGGGACAGATGTGAGTGTGTGTGCAACGCTGCCGGGAAGGGGGTTCGAGACAGAGGTAATTGTTACACGGAGCTTCCAGGGATGAGGGGCGGGACCAGAGCACAGGTGGAGGAAGGAGCCTCAGATGGGAGAAGGAAGTCCTACATGGCCTACCCCAGGTCTACGGGCACCTGCCCTGCTTAGTCCTCTGCAACAGAGCAGGTTCTGCAAGCCTGCAGGTCCTCCTTCCTCCTGCGTTCCTGGAGAACCGGGCAGACAGGAGCACTGAGCTGCATTTCATCCAGCACCCGCCCTTAGCTCTTCCTACCTCACTCTGCCCCAAGATCTCTGCTGCTCATCTCCCTGGAAACCCAGGGCCGCCATCCTCCTCTGAAATGTGCCTCTCCTACCCCAGGTCTGGGAACAGGGAAGGCAGGGAAGGAGCCATGCTTTCTTCCACTGTCCTGTTCCAGGCAGGTGTGAGGCACCTTTAACCCTCTCTAAGAAACCAGACCCCAAGGCTGCTGTGTGACAGTGGGGAGGAGACACAGCACCCCTGGTCCAGTGCCTACAACTCTTCTGGTCTCAGGGAAGGTCTCCTGCTTCATCCCACAGCCAGGGAAAGGGCATGGGTGACACGGTACCATCCCCGGGCTCAGCTGCGCTGCTGATGGACGCATGTGCAGCACAAGATCTGGCTGGTCAGCCCCTGGTGGAATGGTTTTCAAAATCTGGACCCAATGCACTTTCAGTGGTCCGAGCATCCCTCCTCAGGTCAGTCTGCTGTCATGAACCTGGGCCACTCTGCCTCCCAGCTGTCTGCCAGTGGCTAACGACCCTCAGGGCCTGCCGTCAGGTGACCTTGTGGCACCAGGCAATCACCCTTATTTGTCCTCAGTTGCCTTTCACATGATAAGGCAAGATGCTTTCTGACAGTAAAGAGCCACTCCCTCCTCCTTGGACTCCTGCCCTCCTCTGAGAAGCGTTGGTTCAACCCAGTGGCCATCTACGTTCCCAAGCTTGCCGCTGCCTGTAATCGTCCTGGGGCAGCTGCGGACACCTGTGCAAGGAGCTGTGCTCTCTGGGCTTCTGTTTCCCCGTGAGGATGAGTTGGGCCACTTGCGGCAAGGGAGAAGTGGAGCGTCATAAGTCTGAGGAGGGAGGGGAGAGTTCCAGGTGGCTACTGCTGAGAAGAGAAGAGAGAGTGAAAAGGGGAAGACTGGGGCCCACGGGCTGGTGGGACTCTGTTCCCCGTGAGCTCAGCACCAGCCGAGCTGCGAGGCCAGGGAAGTACATTCCACCAGAGTTAAGGTAGATGAACAGAAAGAAAATGAGTAAATAGCATTGAAGGTTTGGCATGAGACAGAGTGAAAAAGTGAGCCAGGGCACGTGGCTGGAATTGTGAACTGGGACCCCTTCTCTCCATAACAGAAACCGCCTCGCACTAACACAGACACAAAGGGGATTTAACAGCTAGTGACCGACGGACCGGGGCCTCAGCTGCCAGCACTGGGCCTGCAATCTCCTGTCGCATCACACGTTGTCCTGTGTTCCTCCAGGGGCAGAAGAGAAGAGGCTGGGTCACAAGAAGCCCTACTTACGTCACCCCAGGGCAATGGCCACATGTCCTCTTTCCTCTTATGAAATGAAAAAAGTCCTAAGGACAAACTCCAGCTGACCTGGAGTGAGTCATGTGATTACTCTGGTGGACAGGGGCGTGGGCTCACCCTTCTTAGCAGCCCACAGATTCATAAGTTTTCAACGGGGGAAGAAACGGTCCCATGATATTCCAACACAAGTGAGTTGTCACCAGAAGGTCGTACCAAAAAGAAACAACACCCACCCTCCTCCAGGCAGGAAACATGGAGACAGGAGGAGGCCAAGACATGGAAAGAAAGAAGGGAGTGAAGGGTGTGGGGCATGTTCCTGGTGGCGTTGGGTGACCATGGACCCCACATCCTCTTGAGATTGGCCCCCATCGGTTTTGTTGCTGAGGGCAATCTGGTCTCTTGTTGATGACATGATGGTGAAGTCCCCTCAAGAGCAAAGACAGTGGGATGTGCAGACCAAACCAGACTAGACTCTCAAGTGTAGGACTTACTGGCCGTGTGCCTAAGACAGCCTCCACTTCTCCAAGTCATTGATTCTTCCTCTGTAAAAGCAAACAGAAGTGCTTACATTGTGGGACAACCAGCATTAACTGGAATCATACATCAAAGTTTCCAGCAAAGTGTGTCAGTACAAGCACACAACAAAATGTTAACATCCCTCCCCACTCCTGGATTCAAATTGCCAAGCCCATGAATTTCTTCCATGTTCCATGACATTAAGACTTCCCAAAGGTGACGTAAAGCAGTGTTCTGCACCTAGTAAATTCTCAGCAAATAACGACGTTATGCTGAATGAATGAATGAATATCAAGTGAGGCCTCTTGTAGACTCACCCCATAGCAAAGTGACTGGTGATGGTGTGTGTGAATGAATATAAAATGAAGCCTGCTTTGGAGTCATCCCATCCTAAGAAAAGACATCTTACTCAAGAGTTCAAGTCAATGCTATTGTAAAAGACAAGTCATTCCATTAGATGTAGGTGTTTGGGGTTTTCCTGCGTGTGGGCAGGCTGGTCTCTGCAGACAATGGTATCTGCCTGAGTCAGGCAAGGCCTGGGTGTGAATCTCTCCTCCACTGGGCAGCAGTGTGGGGAAGTCTCCTGAGCTCTCTGAGCTCAAGCCGCCCATTGTTAAAATGGCGGTCAGTACACAAAGACGTCCTGTAAAGATTAACCCGAGGGGCCAGCAGTGATGTGGTGGTTAAGGCACTAGACTCCCATATGGCAGACTCTAGTTCAAGTCCTGGACCTGGTGACTTGCTTTCTCACTTTCTCCCTCTCTCCTTCTCGTGAGCACATGTGCCCTATAGCAAAATTTATAATAATAATAATAATAATAATAATAATAATACAATTAAATAATTATTTTTAAAAAGATTAAACTTGAACAAATATGTCCAGTACCTGATATAACGGATATTTGATTGAGGTCTATTGTTATTACAGAGTAGAATAGTTTTGCTTCTCTCATTATCTTTTTCCAGGATCTGACAAAATTCACCTTCACTTGGGGAGAAATAAAGGGTAATTTAGGTATTCTCTCCTGGAGGGGCTGTCTTCACTAGTTTTCTTTGCATCTATTTCTGTTCTAGCCTATCGTTTACCAACAACAGGGCTGTTTAAAATACAGAGACTTTATGAGTTTCTGAGCATCCTCCTCATTAGCCTTGTCTGCTTTTCTCTGGACTTTAATGATGCTAGGGCAGCCCCGAGCCAGCCAGCCTGCAGGTCTCTCCTACGGCAAACTGGGCCCAGCCTGGCACTCTCTGCCTCTCCTCCCTGGCTTGCTGGCCTGCCCAGTGAGTCACCTCCTACTCTGTCCCTGTTTGCTTTATTTTACCAACCTCAACAGGATGCTGTGGCAATTAGTGAATGAATAATTACAGAGCACAGTGGCGTCGACGGCTCCTGATAAAGCTCCATACTCTTCTCGTAGGTGCCCTCGAAAGGAAGTTCTTCATGGGTGTTCAGCTGTTGACTTGGCAACCTGGTGGCTCGTGAACTTGGCCTCTGGCCGGGGATGCCTCTGTCCTCCCAGGGACAGAATCGTGACCATCCCAAGGAGAAGCCCATCTCCCTAGGCCACAGCCATCCAGTGCCAGAAGTCCTGTCCTCTTTAGCAGGACTGAATGGAGACCGCACAGTCGCCAGCTCAGTTTCCCAGAACTCCCAGGTAAAGCCATAGTTCAGTCGGTTAATAAATTTTAATACCAGGATATTTAGCTTCTCTCAGAGCTACCGCACAAAACATCCTTCTCCAAAAAATTATGTCTCATTCTTCTAAAATTCAAATTTAACTGCATAGCCTTTTTTTTCTTTTTCTTTTTCTTTTTCTTTTTCTTTTTGTTTCTTTCTTTTTTCTTAAATCTGGCAACCTCAGGGGTTCACACTGTCATGTAAGCACCTTGTCAGGACCCTGACTAAGGGAATTAGCAGCCCTCGCCTCATCTAGTTTTCCTTTCAACGTCTGTGGCTCCAGCCTGCGTGTCTACGTGTTACAATAGAGAGAGAGTCTTTAACTCTAGGACTTTGTAAAATGGGAAAGTTTAAGAAGCACGGAACTTACACTCCATGTGTTTGGTTGAATTTACACCGTCCATGCTTTTGAGGTGAAAAAGTCAGTCAGTAGTGGCAATGGCACCTAGTCCAGTCCTAGAGGGCTCGGCCATCTGGTGCCTGCTCTTCCTCGGGGTCCCAGTTTGGATCTGCTTCTGTACGACCACTCCCACTAAGCGCAGGATCACCATCCTTAGCAAGTGCACATCAGATATCCACCCCCGGAGACAGAGGCCCAGGCATAGGCACGCCTCAATCAATTCTGAAATTTGAAATTGCCCTTCCTGCTATTGGCGGGCCTTATCTAATTAGCTGAAGGTCTTAATAGAATAAAAGCTGGCCCTTCCCTGAGAGAATTCTTCCTGTCTGACTGCCTTTAAAATAGAACATCCATTTTTTCTTGCCTTCAGACTCAAACGGGAACACAGGTTCTTCCTGGGTCTCAAGCCTGCCAGCATTCAGACTAGAACCAAAGCATTGACTCGTCTGCTTCTTAGGCCTCCGGACGTGGACTGGAACTCCACCATCAGCACTCCGGAGTCTCCAGCATATCAGCTCACCCTGTGGATCTTGGGACTTAGCCTCTGTGACCTCTGAAGCCAATTTTTTTTAACAATAAATCAATTTTTCTCCTTCTTTTCCTCTTTCTCCCTTTCTCTCTCTCTCTCTGTATACATGTGTGCATGTGTGTGTGAGGAGCCCTAACACGCATCCTAAGCAGCAGGACCTCAAAAAAGCTCATGGCATCATGTCATCATTTCCCACCCAAGACAGTATACGTTACACCAATGTTAGTCACTAATACCATCAGCGTGAACCTGGAAAATGTGGATAATAGTTCATCAATATTTAACTTCTAAAAATAAGTTAGATCGCACTAAGGGAACGCTATTTATCATTTTCTAGATTATTTATTCCTTACATATGCTTAGGTACAAATTCTGTCATATTTGAATTACCCGCGGTTTCATCAGGCTTCGCGATCCCCCACCAACCCTACCGCAGTGCTCAGTGGGTCCTCACGAACTGGAAATGAACCTCAGGTTGTGACATCATAAAGTGAAGGAACCGATGAGCCGACTCGGATCATCGGAGCTGAGGACAGTGAATGCTCACGTGACTGGCAGAGGGTCAGCGCTTTGTGTGGGCTGTCTTCACCACCATCCTGTGAATATCACTATTCCTGCACCGATAAGAAATGGATGATTAGCAAGGTTAACGCTGTTTGTGACAGTACTGAGGAAGATACTACGAGTAACAGCAGAGAGAAGATACGAGAGGGAAGTCTACAGTTCATATTGTAAGGGGAGGTTGGGCCCTAAGGGGCATTGTCAATAAGCTTCCACCGGTCTGGAAGAAAGTTTAAGTTCGTTCATTTTTTTTCAAGGAAAAAGATCTAGAGATTCTCTTAGAGATTTATAACCTTAGACTATGAAAGCCACGGCCAGCTAAGTGGTCAATGACTCACTGCCCGGCTCACGCAGCCACAGTGAGGACAGCCAGACTGGCCTATCTGAAAGGATTCCTATATTTTGTTAGTCTCATGCAGGGACCTTCGACTCACCGTGCAGTTCTGAAGATGGCTAATTCTTTTCACAACACAGAAAGCCAGACTTTTAAAAGATGTTCTGCAACTGGTTTTCCCAGGGCTTCTAGGTAGAGGAGCATTAGACCAAACCTCACTAACGGGCAGTTTGCTTTGGAACCATCACCATCATATGGACCAGGTTCGAATAACTCTTAACTAGACTTCACTACTAATTCTGTTCTTAATCAGGTTTATAACACACAAATGTGCTTCGTTTCTCTGTACAAGTCCATTTGTCTGTAAATTGTTATATTTCAAGTGCTTCAAGAGAGGTGGCATTTTATCATCAACAGAGACCATGGGATTGGAATCAGAAGTCCGGGGTTCAGCCCTAACTTAGCCATTTAACAGCTGTGTCACTGCAAGCAAGTTACTTACTCTCCAGGGCTCAGTTTCCCCATCTTCAAAATGGGGAACTTACCTTATGGTGCAGCCGTAAAGAATAAACGTGCAATTATGAAAAGGGCCTGATGACGTGTCTGGTATTAAAAAGGCCCTCAAAACCTTTTTTTCACTTAACATTTAGGAAATCTTATTGCTTACCACTTTCTAAAGTAAGTAATCGCTCTTACTTTATCTTTTCGAAAACGTTTCACTTTTCCACATCAGATTTAGAGGCAGACTAATGTGGAACAAGGACCAGGAAACTTTCTCAGTAAAGGGGCGAGTGCTAACTACTTCAGATCTGGGAGCCGTTGGGTCTCCATAATAATTACGTAATTATGCTGTCAGGGGGTAAATGCAACAGGGCTGACCCTCCAGGGACTGGCTGGAGCTGTGTTCCAATAAAACTTTATTAGCAAGAACAGGCATCAGGCTGGCCTTGGCCCTCCGCTGGTTTGCCAGCCTCTGTTAACAGGACAGGACTGCCGAGCTGAGTCATTCTGCCTGGGTTCAAGTTCTGACTCTGCGATCCAGCTGTGTGACATTGAGCAGGCTATGTGGCAGCTGCTACATAATCGTATCCCCAGTGGGGATAAATGATAATACTTCTCCATAGGGTGGTTATATTAAATGAGTTGTGTGTGTGTGTGTGTGTGTGTGTGTGTGTGTGTGTTTTGTTTGTTTGTTTGTTTGTTTAAGCTTAAAACTCTCACAGCACTGCCTGGATTAATATTACTATTATTTTAACCTAAAGCAAGTGGCAGCTCTTACAACAGCTCAGATTAGGTCTGAGTGACACAAACCCAAAATCACAGGGGCTGGGACCAGACCCTCACATCAGTTATGGCAGAGTGGCGGGGGAGCACCACCATTCGCAGGGATCCAGTTCTTTCTACCCTCGCTCTGCCAACCTCATGGTTTAGGTCCACTTCATGCTACTGGGGCTTGTGCTCCAGCCACTAGGCCCACAGACCACACTACGAGGGAGAGGGGAAGGCCTGCCCTGCTCCTAGAAACAGGTTTCCCAGGACTTACTCACGTGGCCACAGCTGCCCCAAGGGGCGCTGGGAAATGTAATCGCTGTTCTGGGTTTCCCCTGGGGTGGTTGTTCCTAGGAGGAGAATGGGGTACCGGAAACCCGCCATTTCTGTTACAGCCCTGATGGCCCACACCCTTAAGCAAGCATAGGGAGTGGTGATGGTCAGTAGGGAAGGGGGAGAAAGCGAGAAAGAAGCTTTAAATAAATGAAAATTTAAAAATAACACAATTCAGCAATAGGAGAAACAAAGCATACATGACAAAATGTATAGTTGTAAAACCAAAAGACAGTTTCGTGAGAGTTCATTATGTTGTTCTTTCTACGTTTGCAAATAAAATTGTAGGAAGTTTTCACAGGATTAACATTAAATAGCACACCGAGCAACTGGTATAGTCTTTCTAATTTAGCCTTTAATGCCATTTCGTGTTGAAATGGCTTTTGGTATGAGTGTAGCAGCTCAAGTATCTTTGATGTGGGCCAGCATGTGGCATGGAGGTTAAGGTGGCTTGATCCCGAGGTTTGAGTCTTAAGACCTGTAACTTGAAAATCACTTGGCGCACATGCACATGCATGCTCAAAATCCAAAAAGGAGAATGGAGGAGAGGGGTTTGTGGCGTGGCCATCCCTCCCGAAGGGTGATTTCTCACCTTCCCTTTTCTTCTTTTCTCTCCTTGATGAGCACATATGTTCTATAACAAAAAACTGCAAAATAAAGCAAAACGAAAAATATTTTTGATGTAGCTTTTTTTTGTTTTTTTTTTTTAGACTTTGGAACCATCACCATCATATGGACCAGGTTCGAATAACTCTTAACTAGACTTCACTACTAATTCTGTTCTTAATCAGGTTTATAACACACAAATGTGCTTCGTTTCTCTGTACAAGTCCATTTGTCTGTAAATTGTTATATTTCAAGTGCTTCAAGAGAGGTGGCATTTTATCATCAACAGAGACCATGGGATTGGAATCAGAAGTCCGGGGTTCAGCCCTAACTTAGCCATTTAACAGCTGTGTCACTGCAAGCAAGTTACTTACTCTCCAGGGCTCAGTTTCCCCATCTTCAAAATGGGGAACTTACCTTATGGTGCAGCCGTAAAGAATAAACGTGCAATTATGAAAAGGGCCTGATGACGTGTCTGGTATTAAAAAGGCCCTCAAAACCTTTTTTTCACTTAACATTTAGGAAATCTTATTGCTTACCACTTTCTAAAGTAAGTAATCGCTCTTACTTTATCTTTTCGAAAACGTTTCACTTTTCCACATCAGATTTAGAGGCAGACTAATGTGGAACAAGGACCAGGAAACTTTCTCAGTAAAGGGGCGAGTGCTAACTACTTCAGATCTGGGAGCCGTTGGGTCTCCATAATAATTACGTAATTATGCTGTCAGGGGGTAAATGCAACAGGGCTGACCCTCCAGGGACTGGCTGGAGCTGTGTTCCAATAAAACTTTATTAGCAAGAACAGGCATCAGGCTGGCCTTGGCCCTCCGCTGGTTTGCCAGCCTCTGTTAAC
Organism: Tupaia belangeri chinensis; assembly: GCF_000334495.1. Lineage (NCBI taxonomy): Eukaryota > Metazoa > Chordata > Mammalia > Scandentia > Tupaiidae > Tupaia > Tupaia belangeri. The sequence continues at coordinate 1,237,042 of NW_006159977.1, read as the reverse complement.
AGGACAGGACTGCCGAGCTGAGTCATTCTGCCTGGGTTCAAGTTCTGACTCTGCGATCCAGCTGTGTGACATTGAGCAGGCTATGTGGCAGCTGCTACATAATCGTATCCCCAGTGGGGATAAATGATAATACTTCTCCATAGGGTGGTTATATTAAATGAGTTGTGTGCGTGTGTGTGTGTGTGTGTGTGTGTGTGTTGTTTGTTTGTTTGTTTGTTTAAGCTTAAAACTCTCACAGCACTGCCTGGATTAATATTACTATTATTTTAACCTAAAGCAAGTGGCAGCTCTTACAACAGCTCAGATTAGGTCTGAGTGACACAAACCCAAAATCACAGGGGCTGGGACCAGACCCTCACATCAGTTATGGCAGAGTGGCGGGGGAGCACCACCATTCGCAGGGATCCAGTTCTTTCTACCCTCGCTCTGCCAACCTCATGGTTTAGGTCCACTTCATGCTACTGGGGCTTGTGCTCCAGCCACTAGGCCCACAGACCACACTACGAGGGAGAGGGGAAGGCCTGCCCTGCTCCTAGAAACAGGCTTCCCAGGACTTACTCACGTGGCCACAGCTGCCCCAAGGGGCGCTGGGAAATGTAGTCGCTGTTCTGGGGTTCCCCTGGGGTGGTTGTTCCTAGGAGGAGAATCGGGTACCTCCCCAGGGTCAGCATGCTGCTGCCTCTCTCCTGGGAAATGGCTTCATCTATGCCCACAAACAGCATCCAGTTTTGTTCTGGTGCTGGTACTGTAGACTAGAAAGCTGGATCTCAGGTAGAGGGCCATGCCCTAAAGTCACTTCTGACATTTTGGGTTATTAAGGGGAGGGTTTTTATAGTCACTCCTTTATTACCTCAGGAGGAAAATACAAAAGAAAAGGCAAGTTTGGGGCAGTCCATCAATGGCTCACAGCACATGAGACAGGCTAATGCTTCAGCTCTTAATTTTGCCTTTAATGCCATTTCGTGTTGAAATGGCTTTTGGTATGAGTGTAGCAGCTCAAGTATCTTTGATGTGGGCCAGCATGTGGCATGGAGGTTAAGGTGGCTTGATCCCGAGGTTTGAGTCTTAAGACCTGTAACTTGAAAATCACTTGGCGCACATGCACATGCATGCTCAAAATCCAAAAAGGAGAATGGAGGAGAGGGGTTTGTGGCGTGGCCATCCCTCCCGAAGGGTGATTTCTCACCTTCCCTTTTCTTCTTTTCTCTCCTTGATGAGCACATATGTTCTATAACAAAAAACTGCAAAATAAAGCAAAACGAAAAATATTTTTGATGTAGCTTTTTTTTGTTTTTTTTTTAGAGTTGTTTTTTTTTTTGTTTGTTTCTTTGTTTTTGTTTTTTGCTATAGGGCACGTGCACTCGCCAGAAAGACAGAGAAAGTCAGAAAGACAGAAAGCAAGAAATCACCCCTCAGGGTGGATGGCCATGCCGCAATCCCTTCTCCTCCATTCTCCTCTCGGGATCTTAGGCACGCATGCACACGTGCCCGGCATGAGTTTAAGCCACCGGGTCCAGTACTCGAACCGCAGTGGACTACGTGGGAGTCCAGTGGCATACCCATTAGGCTAACTGCTGGTCCCTTGATGTAGCTTTTGATGTAAAGTTGTACTTCTCATCTTCCTATAAGTGAAAGAAAGAAAAAAAAAAACTACACACAGGATCAGTATTTTCTGTAAAGAAGTGTGACCTGAATTGGCACTGTAGGACTAAGAGAAGTCAGACTCTGAAGCTGCTGTCAGGAATGATCCACATGAGGTTACAGGACAAGGAGCTATGTCAATATGCTAGGAATTCCAGGAATTTGGGCACTCCTTTCCTTTATTTACTTTTACTGATAGTCTCATCAGTCTGTAGTCCTCCTTCCCCAGCCCTCCAGGGCCTGTGGATCTCGGCATCAGTTATGTTTTCAGGCCGACCCAGGAGTTTGAACCCATGGTACCATATGGCTTCCAGCCTCATGGGGCACTGGCATAACTGCCGCACCACAGTGACTGGGCCCTCAGTCTTCCTTTTTCTTTTTTTACATTTTTTTGTTATAGGGCACAGATGTTCACCAAACAGACAAAGAGAGAGAGACTGAGAAATCACACCCCGGGAGGATGGTCATGCACAATCCCTTCTCCTCCCATCTCCTCTCGGTATTTGGGGCATACACGCACGTGTGCCCAGTGTATTTTCCAAGCTGTCGTATCTGGGATTCAAACTGCATAGTCAGCCATGGAGGATCCATGCCTTCACCACCACAGCACTTGACTGACCCACACTCTTCTTTTTTTGATTGTCTTCCCTCCACTCCCAGCTCTTCCTTCCATCTGAATACCCTCACAGCGCTTTTGCTTTGGTAAGCCTCACAACTACATTTGCTCAGTCAGCTGAGCGGGGACTACTAGTAGGGCAAGCAACTTTTTTCAATTTAATGTGAATCTGTGAGATTGGAGAACACAGATATGAGCCGGGATAGGCTAAGTTATGATGCAAACATGAGTTAACCTCAAAATCTCAGTGACTGGCCAACCCCATAGCCCAGCAGATAAGGGAGCTGCATTCCTTATGGCTGACCGTAGTTCGAATCCCAGCCCCAGAGGCTTGAAAACATGTTGGGTGCATGTTTGTGCATGCTCCAAATCCTGACAGGATGGAGAAATGGAAGAGAAGGGAGTGTGGTGTGAACACTCTCCATTGCCGGGAGCTTTCTTCTCTCCCTCTCTCTCTCTCTCTCTCTAGCTCTGTCTCTTTCTGGTGAGTGCACATTCTCTCTTGGAATTCCAAAGCAAACCTCAGTGGCTTTAGAAGTTAGTTAAGGCTACCCTTGGTCAGCAAGCAGAGGCAGGAGAAGAGAAGCCAGACCAGGTGAGCTTGTCCGACTGTCAGAGCCTTCACCTTCGGGAATCGCGCCATCTGGAACTGGCCTCAGCAGGACAATGGAGGCAGTGACTGGGACAGATAGTGTAATGGTTATGTCACTGAACGCTCACGTAGTTCACTACAGTTCAAGTTCTGGACTCCGTGGCTTAAACGCACACCAGGCACCGTGTGCGTGTGTGCCCAAGATCCCAAGAGAAGAACAGAGAAGGGATTGTGGCATGGCCACCCCCCTGGAGGGTGGTGATTTCTCACTTTCTGTCTCTCTGCCTGTCTCTCTGGTGAATGTACATGCCCTATAGCAAAATCTCTCAAAAAGAGAGAGAGAGAGAGGAAGAGAGAGAGAGAGAGACAGGCTGTGCCTTCCCACCCATCACTTCTCACATTCCTGTGGACGGACAGGTCATATGATCATACCTAACTGTATGGGGCACAGAAGGGCCTCCTGCGTGTTAACGAAGGAAAAGACCGAGTTTCGATGGGCACTCTGTCCACTTCACTATCCTTACCTGCTTCCGACCTGTCATGGTCACTGGTCCATGCACAAACTGCTTACTGAGCACCTGCTGTACGCAGGCACTGCTACAGGGACTGACAGCAGTTCAGAGATCTAACTAGCTGGCTGCATGCCACAACGGTGCTCTGCTGCCCTGAGTAATGAGCTCAGCTTTTCTCTTGCTTGTTAGACTTTAAAATATAAACTCAAAGAACAGAGGTAAAAACTCATTTGCTGATACATAGAGGGTACACATTCAGGAGATGTTACATAATGGAAATAATTACATTTTAAAAAATTAATCTTGAGGATAATTGTTAGGGACATAGCGATCTTCTCCTGTCTGTGCCACGTACCGTGCAACCTCCCTACGCCTGTCATATTCTTCGTAAGATGAGCCAAGGTTTTTGAGGATTAAATGAGATGACGCGGGTGAGGTGTGTGGACCTGGTGCATAGTGAGTGTTCCGTACATGCAGAACCCAGGAGTAACTCCCAGCTAGAGTTCAGTTATTTAACATAGCACAGAAATAGAATTTAAGTTGTTAGGACGCTTTCTTCCTGCCTGCTCCCCCACTGTCCGTGGGGCAGGGTGTCGGAGCCCAGGCAGGACGAAGGTGGGGAAAGCGGCAGGTTGGTTACCTACGGAGGACGTCCATCTGAGAAGTAAACACGGAGGAGAAATGGAAGCCGGATTTCTCACTGTCCAAGAAAGAAGTTACAAGCATATAAAAGAGAAAACTAGAATGAACGCTGTGTGGTAAATGGGAGTGTTGATATGAGCTCATGGTTTTAATACACAGCGATAAGGAAAGGATGAACTATCCATGTAAGTCTGATGCCTGTGTGAGTTTGCGTGTGCAGTCACAGAGCTAGAGCCACAGCCCCGTGCATACGTGTGAGGACGGCCTGACTGACAGACAGAGATGCCCAGCTCCGCCTGAGACAGCCATTCCCCCACCGCACACACCTGGACTCCACAGCTTGTTTCTATCATTCCCTACCAAAAACATTCCGGGATTCTTTTATTTTTTAAAGAATTATTTTATTTAATTTTATTCACTGTCATTATTTTATTTTATTTTTGAAGTTGACCAGAGAGAGAGAAGGAAAGTGAGAAAGCAAGCTGCCAGTCCAGGACTCGAACCGCAGTCAGCCACATGGGAGTCCAGCCACCTTAACCACCACATGACCTGCTGGCCCCAATTCAGGGGTTCTTAAAAGGCATGACTGACTTCAGGGTTGGGACAGAGAAGATGCAAACTGGGTACATTTTGTGCCAGAAAATTGAGGAGGTTTTCACAAGTGGCAGGAACACAGTGAAAAGACACAGAACACAGCCTGATGGGCCTCACACTGCACAAATCCAGACCATTCGGCATCAAAATAAGAACTTAAGGTTAGAGATGATAACTCACTGAATAAAATAACAATCCATCAGTCTACACTAATACAAAAAATTTGCATAATGGGTAAGTGGATAAAAAGAAAGTTTTCCTTACAGTAAAATGCCAGCTAATTCACGTACAGGGAATGCTGGAATCAGGAAATCACGATCCGACAGCATAGCAATTATTAATGCAGCCAGTAAACTTCAGTGGACACTAAAGCTAGTGGGTAAGTATTTGATGAGGAGTGAAAGACGTTCGTACACACAGGGTTCAGCCGATGGCATAGTTAAAACAGCTGGATTCCACATGGCCAATCGCCCGGTTCCAACCCTGCAGCTTGAACACTCTGAGTGAGTGCGGGAGAGGAACAGGGAGAGATGCAGGGGCGCACCCTGGGGGGTACTTTCCCACTTTCCCGCTCTTGTTCTCTGTCTCTCTCTGGTGAGCACATGTGCCTCTGGCAAATTTAAAAAGAAAGGAGATAGAGATCAGGATGCTGACTTGTGAGCAGGAACTTTAACCCGAGCCAGCAAAAGAGGGAATTTAAAGTGGGTGATGCTGGGACCAGGAGTTAGTGTAATGGTTATGTAGCTGGATTCCCACATAGTCGACCACAGTTCGAGTCCTGGACCTGGTGGCTTAAAACTCACGCTGGGCACATATGCGTGCATGCCCAAGATCCTGAGAGGAGAAAGGAGGAGAAGGGATTGCGGCGTGGCCATCCCCCCTGGGGAGTGATTTCTTGCTTTCTGTCTCTCTGTCTCGCACTGTCTTTCTGGTGAGCGCACGCGCCCTATAGAAAAAAAATATCTCCAAATAAATAAAAAAGATTGTTCTGAAGTGTGCCCAGTGCCACACTGCGGAAGGGAGGCAGGCACAGGACTGGCCCAAGTGTGCATGGTCCATCTGGGGAGAAGACAGGTCAGGTCCCTGGACTCTCTTACACGGAGGCCGACAAGAACAAAGGCACCGCCTGGCAAGAGGATACACTGACGGCGTATTTGGAGAGTCCCAAAAAGTACATCCCTGAAACAAAGCAATCTTGGCTGACTTCATCAGAGAGACCAAAGTTGATAGCTTATCTCAAAAAGGATACTCGTGAGTAACAGTTGGCCATTGCCTTTTTTATGACAAAACTGAAATGTCTCGCTTCTTTTTTTTTTTAAGAAAGATTTTTGTTTTAGGGCTATGACAAAACTGAAATGTCTCGCTTCTTTTTTTTTTTAAGGAGGATTTTTGTTTTAGGGTGCGTGTGCTTACTGGAGAGACAGAGAGAGACAGAAAGTGAGAAATCATGCTCTTCTCAGGATCTTGGGCATGCATGCACATGCGCCCAGCATGAGCTTAAGCCGCCAGGTCTGGGACTTAAAGCATGGTCGACTACATGGGTGTTCAGTCTGAAATGTCTCGCTTCTTTTTTTTTTTAAGGAGGATTTTTGTTTTAGGGTGCGTGTGCTTACTGGAGAGACAGAGAGAGACAGAAAGTGAGAAATCATGCTCTTCTCAGGATCTTGGGCATGCATGCACATGCGCCCAGCATGAGCTTAAGCCGCCAGGTCTGGGACTTAAAGCATGGTCGACTACATGGGTGTTCAGTGACATAGCCATTACGCCTTTGCTGACCCCTCGCCTGTGTTTTAATCTGTGTTCATTAACCTGTTAAAGGCAAGAGCTGAAGACGAGGTGACGATGTCAGCTTTATTTTTGGGGTCATAACTATGCCAATCTAATTAGAATTCCCTGTATCCCAAAACACTGACTTTTACTTATTCAAAGACATTTTAGCGTGGTTTGTAAATACTATCAAAAAAAGAATATGTAACACTTCACATATTTTATAAATTATTTGTAAGGTCAGTTGCTTTTGAAAATCAGTATGATGAGATTTAGTAGCAAGTTAAATTTTACCTTTGAATTCTTTATTATTCTAAGTCAGACTAAGTTATATTTCAGGACTGTCTTTAGACAACTGTTCAAAATCACATGAAAACCATGGAACTACTGTATATGTGTGATCAGTAATGGTGCTTTTGCCAATCTATTAGAAGCATTAAAGTAGAGATATACCATCAGCATAGATTTGTGAATTATAATCATAAGACTTAAGATAATTAAAAAACAAATGACTGACTAAAAAAAGAAAGAAAAAAAAGTAAAGAGAAAAAAACTTACAGTGGAAAAACCTAGAAGACAACACTTTAACCAAGTGATGAAAGCTAATGTCACCTGTAGTGAAACAACTGGAAATCATATACCACCCACGAGGCTGCAATGAGCTGACATTCCTGCCAAAAAGCATAACCAAATCTACTCATGAGGACACACCAGAAAATCCATTCTAGAACATTCACGAACGTTCTAGAAAATAACTGACTTCTAATCTTTTACAGTGTCAAAGATAAACTTGAGATTTATTTATTTATTTATTTTTGGAGAGGTTTTTGCTATAGGGTGCATGCGCATGCCAGGCAGACAGAGAGAGACAGAGAGAGAGAAAGCAAGAAATCACCCTCCAGAGGGGATGGCCACGCCACAATCCCTTCTCCTCCATTTTCCTCTTGAGATCTTGGGCACTCACGCACACGCGCCCGGCGTGAGTTTTAAGCCACTGAGTCTGGGAATTGAACCGCGGTCAACTACATGGGAGTCCAGCGACATAGCCATTACGCTAACTGCTGGTCCCTGGGGTTTATTTTTTTTTTTTTCAAGTTTTTGCCATAGGGTGCATAAGCTCATTGGGGAAAGAGAGAGACATTCCAGGCGTGTTTTTAAACTTCTGGGCCAGGATTCAAACTACAGTCAGCCCTGTGGAATCTGGCTCCCAACACAGTTCTTAACCACTGCACTGTGGGCTGGCTGGGATATGAGAGAACTAGACATTTTTTTGTCGCTATTACTGGGGAAGGAGGGTGCTACTGGAACGTGAATAGGTGGAGGCTGGGAAGCTAGACTTGCTGCCAAGTGTGGGGCAGCACCACAAGGTAAAGAATTGCCCCAAGTCTCCACGATTCTCAGGCATCCCACAGATACTCATGAGGTGAGGAAATCGTTTCATAAAGATCTGCACCTAGAATTCCATCTTACATTTATGTGCAAATAGTTTCCCCACAGTTCTCACATTTGCAGGATTTTCCAGGAATGCTGCACTGAATAGATGGAGCAGAGATGATATTTCATTTTGTCTGAAACCCTCCCAAGAAGCTGCTTGCTATTTTGGAAGAATGAGATCACTTCGAGTGACTCTGCCGTGGCATTTGAGCTGTGAGAAGGAAGCGGGAGCGGGGCCTGATGTAGACGAGAGCCAGCCCATGAAGGTGGCTTCACGACCCAAGGTGCGTTGTGAAGACCAGAAGCAGGATGATGGGGTGCTGTTTTAAACCCCAAGGGAGTCGCTGGAGGATTGGAGGGTGTTCAGTGCACAGCGACTGCAAGGCTGGGGTCTCAGATACCTCAGAGGCAGTAGTGCAGACTGAGGTGGCCCCAGGGGACAGAAACTTGACCAGTGGGGAAATTTTCAGAGAGACATAGGCAGCTCAGTGTAGGAAGTGATTTGTTTGGTGTGGGCTGCCTAAGATGAGATCATCACCTGCTCCTCCCCTCCCACACTGCCACCGAAGCTGTTCAAAAGATGCTGGATGCTGGGACCAGCAATTGGCGTAATGGCTATGTCACTGGACTCCCACGTAGTCGACCACAGTTTGAGTCCTGGACCTGGTGGCTTAAACTCACGCCGGGCGCATGTGCGTGCATGCCCAAGATCCCGAGAGAAGAATGGAGGAGAAGGGATTGCGGTGTGGCCATCCCCCCAGGGGGTGATTTCTCGCTTTCTGTCTCTCTGTCTCTTTCTCTCTCTCTTGCCCTATAGCAAAAACCTTTCTCTCTTTTGCCCTATAGCAAAAACCTCTAAAAAAAAAAAAAAAAGATGCTGGATGCTATAGATAAGATGGCTCTGTCCCAGTCTGGTCCCATCTGAGCATGGAGAGCTTGGGGTATCAGCTCTGAAATCAGGCTGTGGAGGTCCAAACTCTGGGCCCATGACCTCCTATTGGGGTGAAGAGGGAAACTTAATTCCTCTGTGTCTCAGTTTCTTCATGTGCAGGCATTTCACAAAAGTTCATGGAGGACCAGCAGGTGGTATGATGGTTAAGGATCTGGACTCCCACATTCCTGATCACAGTTCAAGTCCTGGACCTAGTAGCTTGAAAATCACTTCAGGCCTGTGTGCATATGTGCCCAAAATCCCAGGAGGAGAATGAAGGAGAAGGGACTGCAGCATGACCATCCCCCCTAGGGGGTAATTTCTCTTTCTCTTTCACTGTTTCTCTCTGGTGAAGGCATGTGTCCTATGATAAAAACCTAAAAAATAGTTTATGGAAATGCGTATTATAAAAAAGTATTTAGAGAACTCAAATAAATTTTTACATCAGAATAAACTCACACTTTAACTCCATCTTTTCATGAATTTTTTAAAAGTCCCCTTATGGGGGGACCAGCAGTTAGCATAATGGCTATGTCGCTGAACTCCCATGTAGTCGACTGTGGTTTGAGTTCCAGACCCGGTGGCTTAACCTCATGCTGGGCGCGTGTGCATGCGTGCCCAAGATCCCGAGAGGAGAATGGAGGAGAAGGGATTGCAGCGTGGTCATCCCCCCAGAGGGTGATTTCTCGCTTTCTATCTCTCTGTCTCTCTCTGTTTTTCTGGCAAGCGCACGCGCCCTATAGCAAAAACAACCTCTCCAAAAAACGTCCTCTCATGGGGCCGGCAGGTAGTATGGTGGTAGTATGCTGGACTCCCATATGACTGACCAAAGTTTGCGTCACAGACCTGGTGGGCTGCTTTCTCACTTTCTTTCTCTCATCTCTCTGTCTCTGTGTGTGTGTGTGTGTGTGTGTGTGTGTGTGTGTACCTCTGGTCAAAATAGAAAAATGATCATAATAAGTAAAATTAAATAAATAATTCTTTAAAAACAAGTTCCCTTACATGTAAAGGAGATGATCAAAAATACCTTTCTCTGAGGGAGCTCTGGCGTAGACTAGCGCTGGGTAGATGTCGGCTATTTCTATTCATCTTTATAAAGCACCGCAGAGTGAAACAGATATAAAAAACAGTCCTAAGAACTTTCCACTTCCCTATCAAGACCCAGTTACGTTTTTACCCTTGGGTTCCACGAAACTTTCCTGTATTCTTATAGTTCCTTTTCCTGTTTACACTAGTTCAAGTCACTGTCGACTACCTGCGACCAAAAAAGCTTGACTAATACAGATGAAGAAGACCTGAAATAGCTGCTGGAAATAGAGCTCAGGAAGGGCGAGGGGCTGACTGACAGTGCTGGCCACTCAAGGCCATGAAGGCAGCGCCCTTTGGGCTTGCCTGGCGGACCTCTCTGAACTGGCGGCTAGACCTGTGCGCACACCCCACGACATATGACTGGCAGTGCTGCTGGACACTAGTGAGCGGAGGAAGGCCGTGTGGCAGCGTGTGGGGAATTTCCACGACTTTGGGTGGATGAGGCTGGGTTGAAAGTCACCCTTGTGACCACACCTCTCTAGTCTCTGAAGCAACAGGCAATGGGTGGCTGGAAGGAAAGCAGAGCAGCTCTGCCTCGCCTCCGCTAGGAGTTCCTACTGGTAGCTTGAGAAAACATGTCTGAGCGAGCCAGCTTGTCTTTCATGTGTGCAAGTAGCAAAGATGGTCTCAAATGGGCAAGGGTTCCAGAAATGTATTATCTTCTGCCCTCCTGAAAACATCATTCAGGGAATGATGGGCTTTGGACAGTGATGCAGTGGTTCCACTGACACTCTGAGATGCAATCCCAATGGGAAGGGCCCAGGGTCCTATCTGGAGACTTTCCTGGTGCACTGAACTCATAGTACCCATGACCTAGGGCTGGCCGAGGCTGGGCGTGGAGGGCGGCGGCAAGACCCTGTTGGACGCGTCATGTCTCTCTCTTACTGATGGAAAATAAATAAATAAATAGACTTTGTAAAAAAGGAATAGGAGCATAATGAAACGAGTGTGGAAACCAATTAAACATTCACATAATTTTTTCAATTTGGTTTTGAAATTGGTTAAGGGATAAAAGTTCAAAAGAAATCTATATGAGGAAGTATTTCATGTATGTTATAGCATAACATATAACTTGGTTATAATATAACGAAGTAGACAGGGCAAGAATGTGGAAAAAGGGATCTAAACCTAAGGCCAAATATTGATCTTAAATTAAGTAATTAGATACATCAACTTAAACATATAGATCATAAACCTAAAGGTAACCACAAAATGGCTTAGAACAGAAAGTCTATTTTCAAATCACTTTAGGAAGTGAAAGTAAATAAATATATAGCACAAATCCCAGATGACGAGATGCAAATAAAATAACCAGGACGCACGCTGAGCTGAAAGCGTGATCAAGGTGACTGAAATAGGACCAGGAGTTTCGGCAGGATTATCAATAGTTAACGACACGTTGAAATGCTTTATAGCAGGATGTTAACCAACAAGATGAAACGCCACACATAGGAATCCGATAGTGTAAAGCACATATAGAAAAATCTAGAAGGAAAAAGGTTTCAATGAGTCTTATCTGCTTGGCTGTGAATTTCTTCTGTTTCTTTGTCCTTCGCTGGGTTTGCGATTTATCAACAATAAACATATAGTACTGCGTTCATCAGGGCTCGTTACTGCAGGCCACAAAAACTAACTCTGGGTATATTAAGTGTAAAAAAAAAGAAGGAGGAGGAGGAAAAATGTATTAAAATAACTGTTGGGGGCGGGCAGTTCATAGGACTAAGGACTTTCCCAGGAACCAAAGCATTTTTATGATTCTTGTGGCCTGTTCTTATTTATGAGGAGGACAAACTGACCCTTAATAATCTCACCAAAATGTTCTCACAACAGTGTATGCTGTTGCCCCTATCCCCTCCTGGGGCTGACTCCTTTCTCAGTCTGTGAGTTCCCTAGTCCAGCTTCGAGAACCCAGGGAGGGCTTCTGTGTTAGGGTTCTCCAGAGAAACAGGGCCAGTAGGATTGTTAGACAGATAGATTAGATAGATAGATGATAGATACATAGACATAAAGTAGATAGATTGATGATAGATGATAGATAGATAGATAGATAGGTGATAGATAGATAGATAGATAGATAGATAGATAGATAGATAGATGATAGATAGCTAGAGATATAGATGGATCAGGTAGATGATAGATAGAGATGATCAATAGATAATAGATTTTTGTTAGATAAATGATAGATATAGATATGTAGATAGATAGATATAGATGATAGATAAATTATACATATACATATGTATATGTATATATATATATAGAGAGAGAGAGAGCTGAGTCAAAGGGAGTGCCAGCAGGCAGGAGGCTCGGGGAAGTCGTGTTGCTGCTTGTCTGCAGGCCGCCAGTTGGCAGAATGCCCTCCACTGAGGAGAACATCTGTCTTCCTGTGAAGGCCTTCCAACTGATCCGATGAGGCCTTCCCCTATTACAGAGGTCAATCTGCTTTACTCCAAGTCTGCTGGTTTAAATGCTAATCTCATCTGAAAAAAATACTTTCACAGCAACATCTAGACAAGCCTTTGACCAAATAACGGCATGGTGGCCTAGCCGAGTTGACACATAAAACTGACCATTGCACCATTGAGTTGGCTGCTGGTTTAAATGCTAATCTCATCTGAAAAAAATACTTTCACAGCAACATCTAGACAAGCCTTTGACCAAATAACGGCATGGTGGCCTAGCCGAGTTGACACATAAATTGACCATTACACCGTTGAGTTGGTTAAACCCAAGACATGGGCTAGAGTTGGGGGGCATCCTTCCTACCGATAGTGAGAAGGGTGCTCCATGCCCTGCCAATACCACACATACGGGGATGCCTGGAGTCTGGAAGGGAGCAAGGTGCTGTACAGCTTTTGAAAAAGACAGACCTTCAGCACAGTTACGTTTTATAAACAGCAGAAATACACTGACTGTTTTGCAAAGGAACTGTAGGGTCAGCACCAAGCTCTCAAGGAGACAGCAGCAAGCTCTCAAGGAGATTCAGAAACCATGAGTCACGTTAGTGTGGTTTTGGGATCCAGGAACCCAGCACCCCCCCGCGCCCGCTTTCCACTTCCTGCCTGGCTATGCTGGTGGCAGCACAAGCTGCCCGGTCGCCCAAACCAGGAACCTGGCCTGCATCCTGGCTTCCCCCTGCAACTCACGGCTCACGTCCTAGAGTTACCAACAATGTCAACTCCAGTGTCCCTCCTCTCTGTCCCTGAGGCAGTCACCCTGACCATTCCTCATCTCTCATGAGGACGGCTCCCTCTCCCTCACCTCCTGCTTGCTCGCTTCTCCTCTATTCCCTTTCCTACCCTCACTAGCCATCCTCCACATCCCTGCAGGGTCAGCTTTCTAACAATGCCTGCCCTGCTGCTCCGAACCTTGTTGGCCACCTGCCTTCTGGTAGGTTCCTGGGGTGTAGGGACCCTCTGCTCCACTCAGCCAGACTTGGGGACTTCTGACACCATTGTCAAAGGCTTTGCACCTTCCAGGATGCATCACACTCACCACAAACGAGGACAGGGCATATGACACAAAGGAAAAGGGTAGAAACCACAGAATTTTAAATAAATCGTCTTTTCCCACCCAAGGAAATAAAATCAAGCCTAGATTTGCTCCACTTTGCTCCAAGTGTTTTTCTGGATAAAACTTTCACCCAATTTGCCTATGTATAGACCCTGCATTCCGTTATCCAACTCCATGTGCATGTTCCTCTTTCTCTTTTTCTGCATTCACTTACACATGCGTGCAGGCGTCCCGCAAAGCTCTACTGAGTGTCCATCCTCTGTCAGTACGTCAGGCGCTGAATATCCCAGATGTGTAAAAAAGGACCATATATTACAGTTGAGCACATGCAACCATTTTTCCTGGCCACAGGCCTGGTATCGAGGTAAGATGAAGGGCCTGTCACAGTAACGGGCAACAATCCCACTGGTGGTCTGTGAGGTGAAAGTTGCTGTTTGAATATTTTATTCGAACTTCATACACAAGAAATGAATTTAATATATTTGTGTCTTTTATCAGACTCTTGACAATCAGGGTAAACAGCCAAAACAGTATTAGCCTAAAATTGAGCAGATCTGTAAATATTCATCATTGAAAAAAAAAAATAGAAGGCCTCATTTTCCTTCAGCCTCTCCGTCTATTCTGCATGGTAAAGCCATCGTCTAAATGCTTGGAGCCCTCCTTTTCGCATATGCCATGGGTTGTGGAGTCACTCAGCTTCAACAGATGGACAGTTACTCAAATTCTCCAAGATATTTGATCATTGTAAAGCATTATTCCATCAGTATAATTTTGTCCCACAATTAGTGGGAAAAAGAACTTTCAGTGGGAAAAAATAAAGGAACTATCCTAACATTTCTCTCTAAATACCCACATGGAATACCAGTTTAAAGTTTGTAAATATTAACACAAACCAAACATCTGTGTCTCACTCTCTACCAAATAATCTCAAAACCAAATTTAAAAAATAGCAGCTGGTAATGTCTAAACCAACATTTTGGAGTTTTTTTTGTTTTAAGGTCAGAAGTTGATGACTTAAATCAATCCCAAACATTTATTTTTCTTTCCGAAATTCAAATTCAGATCGTCATGGCAACAAAACATTTGGATCATCTGAAACTGAGGACAATCACATTTTGGACCCAACTTCCTTTGTATGTCAGTCTAAAGATACTGTCCTTTTTGGCTTCAGCACTGGCAAAGCCTGTGCAGTGCTCGCAAAAATGTTATTACTAGTCATCAAAAATGAAAATAATGAGATGAAATACCCTCCCCAAGTCAATTCACATTGCTTGTCCCAACTACCTTCCCCTACCCCCTGCCTGGTGCCTCCACTCTGGTCAGGCTCTCGGGCCTCCATTCTTTAATAAGCCAGGCGTGCACGTTCTTCCTCCCTTCCTTTCTTGGCTTCGTCCTGTGCCTTTCCACATGAAAAGAAGATTCTTCTTCTTGTCATTCTTCAAAGATGGAAGCAATTGTTACCTCTTCCTTGAAGCCTTCCTTGACGGTGTGGGTTCACAGATTCCCTTCACAGTCAAAGGATAGGGGTCTCCCTCAAGTGAGGTAAGGGGAAGGGAATCCCTTCATTTCCCCAGCATCTTTAAATTGCAGCTACTGCAACTGCATTCTAATTGACCCTTAAGTCATGAGTCACTTTCTTCTCCAACTCTTCCTCAGATCCACCAGATTTATCATTGTAAAATAAGTTTGATCATATCCTTCTATTGAAAATGTCGGTTATAAATTCTGAAATGAAGATGAAGGATCTGAAACTCAGATTCTGGAAACGTGGCATACTGAGCTAATTGTGGACCCTGTCACCCCTTACGATATCTCCCCACAAGCACAAAGAAACACCAGGTAAAATACAAGTTCATGTAAAACGCATAGCTGAGCTCAAAAACTCCAGGTACCAGAAACAAAGAAAGTATTCTTGTAACTTGAGGTCTCAGCTATTGCAATGAGGTCAGCAATTAGGTCCACATGTAGGCCCTAAAAACTAGGGGTGACGTTTCAATTCTCAAGCCAAGGCAGGGGGGAAGGTCTTCAGCCTACTTAAGGCAACAGCTGGAGTTGAGGCCCCTAAGGAAACTAAGATCTCAAGAAAGCTATCCTTCCAATGAAAGGGGGAGTGAAAAAACTCTTCCTATTTTTCAACAAAGCAATAATAAAGTGTACCCCCTCAGTGTCCTGGAAGGGAAAATGCCTTCCATGGAATATTGAAATTCGAAACCTGCACCTTATGATGCCTTCATTGTGTGGGAATGTCCAAGCTAAAATTCTAGTATGAAAATTCATCTTAGATAGATGAACTCACTGACTACTTAGCACAAGAAAATATGTACCATTATCCAGGGATAATTTCTTAGTTGAAAATACAAGTGATATTAGGTGTGTGTGTGTGCATGTCCAAAATCCCGGCAGAATGGAGAAATGGAGGAGAAGGCATTACGGCATGGTCATCCCCCTGGGGGTCTCTCTCTCTTTCTCCCCAGAAAGCACACACATACTATAGAAGAAAAAAAAAGGTTAAATTATTGAATTCTACTATATATTGGGTTATCAGAAAAGTCATGACATATTTTTCTGTTTTTCCATGCAAAAATGTATCATGACTTTTCAGACTACCTAATATAATTACTCCTCCATAAAGTTGTTTAAAAAAATTCCTGGGTCCTTGGTGAAACTGTTGAGCTGCTGAATCAGTTGCTCTAAAATCTGCCCAGGCCACCTGCGAACGGTCACGTGAATCCATCTGACTGATATGTCTCCTTCAACCCTTTGGTTATCGTGCTGTTATCATTTGCTTAGGGTTCCTTTACCACTGTTTGGTGAATTGTTCAAGAACAAAGACCCCTGGGGTTCTTTTTTGGAATCTCCCCTGTCTGGTATACAGAAGGGGTCTGTACATGTTTACTGAATGATGATTGATGTAAATTTCTCTCTGGCAAAGTTCATTAAACCTATAGTTTGACAGCTCTGTTTTCTTCCAAGGAATCACTCTTTACTAATTTTTGTATTTCCTCACTTCTTCTTTATGGAATAAACAGCTCCACTTTCTTAAAGTGTTAGAGATGGAACTGACCCCAGCACCTGTCCATAATCCACAGGGGGAAAGCACAGTTTGCTTGGAGTCACGATTACTCCAAATGTTTTAGCTTCACGCTAGCTGAAGGAAATCTTTTTAATTTGTATGATCTTCAGAGGATCTTACTGTGTTTCTTTGGAGGTCTGTGGACTTAGAGTCATTGATGCGGCTTATGCCAGAGCCAGTTTGGGGACCACCCCACTCTGCTATTCAGAAGCTCACAAAATTAATCTGTACACATAACCGCTCAATAAAGCAAAAGTGTTATTGGGGCGATTAGGGACCAGTGGCTACCAACGCAGTTTAAGAGGAAGAAAGTAAAATAAAACACACAAAGGTAAGATAGGGAATATTGTGGGCTACCTCAAAATGTGGAATTGAGGGCTTGGAAGTCAGTCTGGACAACACACTTCGTGACTCCACAGGGCACCCCTTGTTTAAAGGTAGGAGTTGAACATGACCCTAGGATTTCATGGGAGGAGAGCGTGGTGATGCCTTAACCAAGACATGCCTTGTTAACGCTTTGTCCCCAGTAATGTGTACAAAGTTGTACTTGTGATCTGTTGCTTCATTACAACTACCCCACGTTAACTTAGGGCTGGGTGCCTCTGGCTGAGGTTCCTCGTGAGATTGCAATCCGGGATTAGCCAGGGCTGCAGTGATCTCCAGGCTCAGCCGGGGCTGGGGAAGCTACATGAAAACTCGCAGAGCAGTTGGCAGACTCAGAAGACCTCGTCAGAATCCGAGCCTGCTCGTGGCCTTGCAGGTCAACCTCGGTTCCTTGCCACATGGAGCGCTCTCCTGGGCATTCTGAGACAGGGTAGTGGGGGCCCAAAAGAGAGAAGAATAGAGCATCAAAGATGGAAATCGTGGTCTTTGTATAACCTAATTTGGAGGTGTCCATCCCTTCCGTCATTTTCTGTTCATTAAAAGCAATTCAATAAATTTTGCTTACCATCAAGGAGAAGTGTAGTTCCCTAATCCAATATGACTGCTGTCTTTGTAAAAACGAGAAATTTGGGGAGCTAGTAGGTGGTATAGTGGTTAAAATGTTGGACTCCCACATGGTTGACTGTGGTTCAAGTCCCAGACCCAGTGGCTTGACACTCATGCCAGGTGCATGCGCAAACATGTCCAAAATCCCAAGAGAAGAACAGAGGAGAAGGGATTGCAGAATGGCCATCTCCCCTGGGGGGGGGAAGGGGGACTTCTCACTTTCTGTCTCTCTGTCTCTCTGGCAAGTGTATGCATCCTATAGGAAAAAAATCTCAAAAAAAAGTCAGAAAACAAAAAAAGAAGTTTGGGCACACAGAGACTTACAGAGAAAATGCCGTGTGAAGATGAAGGCAGAAGACAGGGTGGTACATCCACAAGGTAAGGAATACCGAGGATCAGCAGCGAGCCTCCAGAAACTAGCCAGCATCTTGGTGTTTGACTTCAGCCTCTATAGCCGTGAGGCTATTTGTTTCTGTTTAAGTTTGTAGCTACAGCAGCTCTAGGAGACGCCTCCAAAGACCACAGATGCTTCTCCCTCTGTGGTGATTAACTTTTTTCTGGACAGCGTCTCCCTGTTGCAGTGCTCCTGACTCAGCTTGCAGAGTAGCTGGGATCACAGGCATGCACCGCCACATGATGTCCAGAGTAGAGGCCTCCCCTGCAGCCACAGCCTGTAGATTAGCAGGGTTGACCGGCGTATGCTACCACAGCTGGGCTGTTTGTCAGTTTGTCTGGACCACAGCACCCAGGTATTTGGTCAGACATTATTTGGTCTATTCTTCAAGAGTTTTTGGATGGAAGTTACGTGTAAGTCAGTGGACTTTGAGTAAAGCAGATTGCCCTTGGGGGAGCCTCATCCAATCAGTTGAAGGCCTGGACAGAGCCAAGGGCTGACTGCCCTTCTTCCTCCTCAAGGGGAGTCACTGCAGCATCAGCTCTTTCTGGCTCTGCAGCAGACTGTCTTGGACTGAAGCTCCAACGCTTTCCTGAATTCCCAGCCAGCCAACCTCCTCCATCAGATTGGGACTCTTCAAGCCTCCACAATCACATAAACAGATTCCTCAAAATAAGTCTCTTTTGGTTTATTTTCACATCTTGCTGATTCTGTTCCCCTGGAGGACCCTGATTTATACTCTCCTGACACGTGGCCAGGTCTCTGTGTAACACCTACTTTGCATTCCTCTTACCTCATTTTCTGCAGCAGATGAAAAAAATCAATATCTATTAGGAGAGCTTCATGATACTATCAAGAAATACAATAACATAGAGAAAGGTAGAGAGGCTTATATCTAGCCTCACAAAAATAATTTTCACAAGTCAGCAGAATTCTTGAGAGAAGATGATGAAGGAAGATACCAAGAGCGGCAGCAAATATGAGGCCACAGCTCCTCGTCGGCTCTGCAGAGCAGCAACAGTGAGAGAGGACTGGGTGTTTTCTCCTCCACGCATCTTGGATTCTGAATGGTATTACTTTCCCCCCGTATCTGCTTGACATTGTAGTGAATATTAAGGCAAAACGAATTTGGTTTTGGTTTGTGTTAACTTTTCTAAGTTTTTACTTGACTCTAAGGAACTAAGAATGACTTTATAAAAAAGTAATGTTCAAGTAATCTGAACTTTTCTTTATCATTATGTTTTGAAATTATTCTTGTAGGTTTAGTATCTTTTTTTTTCTTTTTTAGGTTTAATATTTCATATACTAGGGATCCCTAACTCCCAGGCCACGGAGCAGGGCTGGTCCACAGCCTGTTAGGGACCAGCTGCACAGCAGCAGGTGAGCTGGCAAGGCTTCCTCTGTGTTTACAGTCGCTCCCCAATGCTCCGTTACCACCGCAGCTCCGCCCCTGTCAGGTCAGTGGCAGCATTTGGGTCTCATAGGAGTCCGCGAATGGGACCATTGGGTAGCAGGAAAACAAGTTCATCCCCATCTAAGAACAGTAACTGGCCTGGAACCAGCAGATGGTGTAATGGTTATGTCACTGGACTCCCACATGACTAACTGCAGTTTGAGTCCCAGACCTGGAGGCTGAAACTCACGCCGAGCACATGTGCATGTACGTGTGCCTAAAATCCCGAGAGGAGAAGGGATTGTGGTGTGACCATCCCCCCCAGGGGGTGATTTCTCATTTTCTGTCTCTCTGACTCTGTCTCTCTGGTGAGTGCACACATCCTATAGCAAAAATCTCTTTAAAAAAAAACGTAGCCACACATGGGCCCCTATGTGTACAATTACTGTCTGATTCGCATTATGGTGAGTTACATAATTATTTTGTTACATGTTACAATGTAATAATAACAGAAATAAAGTACATAATAAACCATCCCCGCATCCCCAGTACATGGAAAAATTGCCTTTAGCAAAACCAGTCTCTAACGTCCAAAAGGTCAAGGATATTTGATCCGAAAGGTCGAGGATATTCAAACCGAATGCTTACTCTGTTGCTAACCTAAGTGACTTTAGATCTGTAAAAGATCTTCCTTATAAATGTAAATTTTAAAATTTAATTAAGAATTAATCCTTAGAGCGACCAGCAGTTAGTATAATGCCTATGTTGCTGGACTCCCATGTAGTCGACCGCGGACCCGGTGGCTTAAACTCATGCCAGGCGCATGTGCATGCCTGCCCAAGATCCCAAGAGGAGAATGGAGGAGAAGGGATTGCGGCGTGGCCATCCCCCCTGGGGGGTGATTTCTTGCTTTCTATCTCTCTGTCTCTGTCTGTCTGGCAAGCGCACACGCCCTATAGCAAAAACCTCTCCAAAAAAAAAAAAAATTTTAATCCTTAGGGCCAGCACTGGTGGCACGGCGGTGATGCAATGCTCTGTGTCTAGACCCCCACGGGAAGGTCTCGCGTTTGCATCCAAGGTCTTCCTGTACACGCTGGATGCACACGCGCATGCCAGTGTCCGGACTGGCTGAGACGGGGGTTCATTGCAGCATGAAGACCCTGCTGGAGCTCCTCTCCAAAATAAATGAACTTAAAAAGATGTATAATGGGGACAGCAAGTGGTGTGGTGGCACTGGACCTGGTGGCTTGAAAATCATGCCCAAAATCCCGGGAGGAAAATAGAGAAGGGATTGTGGTGTGGCCACCCTCTCATGGGGGGATTTCTCACTTTTTTCTCACCGTCTCTCTCTGTGACTCTCTAGAAAGCACATGCGTCCTGTGGCAAAAACCTAAAACCAAAAGAGAGAGCTCAAAGAGAGTGATTAACAGAGGCGTCCAGCCTAGTCCAGCTGCCCGCCAACGCGCACTGCAGCTTACACATTCGATCGCTCCCTCTGCCCTGCTGCCCCCGTCCCCCATGTGGTGTTAGACCATGCCCACTAACATGAATCTTCCAAGATCTCGCCAGTCCTGAGGGTGCAGGAAGGAAGTGTGACCCAGGGCTCCTCCCCAGCACTCACTGCTATTGACGGCTTCCACCTCCAGAAGAGCAACAGTCTGAGAGCAGTAACTGGCCTGGACCTGGGTAGGGAATGTTAGCAGTTACCGCTCCACGTTCCAACACTGCCACCATATCACTTTCGCTTCTGTCCTTCTGCATACGTCTAACTTACCATGAAGTCCTGCGTGCGCGTCGTCCAGCATGTCTCTTATACGTGTTTACTGACATGCCTACTGTCGAAATGATACGATGTCTGCAATTTTACTCGGTGCATTATGGGAGGAGAAAGCGGATGAGTGTAGGAATGAAGGGATTAGCCATGGGTAGGTGGTTTCGGGGACTGCTACCTGGGAGTTCGGTTCACTCTTCCTGCTACTTCGAATGCTTTCAAGTCTCCATAATAGAAATGAAAATAACAACATTACCTCTGATGGTGACTCCTTCCCTTCCATTCTATTTCGCAGACATTTAAAGAAGCCAGAAGAGACAGAACAGCCGCAATGCTGAGGAGCATGTGACTGGGGAAG
>NW_006159977.1:1198182-1214226 GCF_000334495.1 Tupaia belangeri chinensis | reverse complement strand
CGCGGGAGGCACACGCGCATGCCAGTGTCCGGACTGGCTGAGACGGGGGTTCATTGCAGCATGAAGACCCTGCTGGAGCTCCTCTCCAAAATAAATGAACTTAAAAAGATGTATAATGGGGACAGCAAGTGGTGTGGTGGCACTGGACCTGGTGGCTTGAAAATCATGCCCAAAATCCCGGGAGGAAAATAGAGAAGGGATTGTGGTGTGGCCACCCTCTCATGGGGGGATTTCTCACTTTTTTCTCACCGTCTCTCTCTGTGACTCTCTAGAAAGCACATGCGTCCTGTGGCAAAAACCTAAAACCAAAAGAGAGAGCTCAAAGAGAGTGATTAACAGAGGCGTCCAGCCTAGTCCAGCTGCCCGCCAACGCGCACTGCAGCTTACACATTCGATCGCTCCCTCTGCCCTGCTGCCCCCGTCCCCCATGTGGTGTTAGACCATGCCCACTAACATGAATCTTCCAAGATCTCGCCAGTCCTGAGGGTGCAGGAAGGAAGTGTGACCCAGGGCTCCTCCCCAGCACTCACTGCTATTGACGGCTTCCACCTCCAGAAGAGCAACAGTCTGAGAGCAGTAACTGGCCTGGACCTGGGTAGGGAATGTTAGCAGTTACCGCTCCACGTTCCAACACTGCCACCATATCACTTTCGCTTCTGTCCTTCTGCATACGTCTAACTTACCACGAAGTCCTGCGTGCGCGTCGTCCAGCATGTCTCTTATACGTGTTTACTGACATGCCTACCGTCGAAATGATATGATGTCTGTGATTTTACTCGGTGCATTATGGGAGGAGAAAGCGGATGAGTGTAGGAATGAAGGGATTAGCCATGGGTAGGTGGTTTTGGGGACTGCTACCTGGGAGTTCGGTTCACTCTTCCTGCTACTTCGAATGCTTTCAAGTCTCCATAATAGAAATGAAAATAACAACATTACCTCTGATGGTGACTCCTTCCCTTCCATTCTATTTCGCAGACATTTAAAGAAGCCAGAAGAGACAGAACAGCCGCAATGCTGAGGAGCATGTGACTGGGGAAGGCTGGCCTGTCGCTCAGGGGGCCCAGAGCTGAGTTCCCTGGGCATATCTGATGGAGTCCTTTGTGGCTACTGTTAAAATAATCGATTCAGACACCATCAGACGGAGGCGGCTCCAGCGGCCTGGGTTCCTATGCAAATGCACTCAACTCCTGTAAAGGGTTACATTCCAGGAAAACAACACTGAAGCTTAACCCGTCAGAAACTGCCAACTTAGTTCCACTAGAATGACCCAAATAAGGCTATTGTCACCTTAACCAGCCAAATGCAGGTGCTCTGTAACTTACCACGGGCTATGTCCTGGGAGACCACCCACCCCCGAAGTTGAAAATATTCTAAGTTGAACCACTATAAGCTGGGGCCATCTTTATTTTGTCTGCTTAATTTCCGAGCTCACCATACTAAATAAAGCCTTCTGTGTGCTTGCCGGCTGGTGCAACCTGATTCGATTCCTCAGGGAAGCACTTCAATGTATTAACATACCTCAGTGTGTGCACGTGGGCAGGTGTGCAGTGTTCAAGGCAGGTGTCGACATCCTCCTGCCTCAGCCTCCCAAGTAGCTGGGAGCACAGCTTATACCCCTACACCTGGCTTTTCGGGTTACTTTCAACACCACCTTCCTGGTGGCTGAACCGGCGTAGCTCTCACCTCCAGCCTGGCTCTGCTATAGTGGACAGGCTCAGGGGAGCAAGCCCAGGCACAAGACAGCTCCCACGGAAGGCCACGCTGTTCTCCCCAGCCCAGGAGGTAATGCTGTTCTGCATTCGGCTCCGGGCACCAGGCCAAGCTAGCCCCATCGTCCCCCGTGGCCAAGTCAAGGAAGGCACCAGTCACTGGTAGGCACTCCATGACTCCATGCGCGGCCACCTTGTCCTCTTTATTCTTGGTCTCCACATCGGGTCAAATGCCCAATACTGAGAACCACTCCCTTTCTTCAGATATATATATATATATATTTAAAACCTATTTGACCTAATTGTTATTTAATTCTTCATGCCACGGGAGCAATTTTTACCCTTTTGAGATATCTTTGGATATTGCCACTCTTATCAATGTTGCCTTGATTTATCAGAGCCCAAGGGCTATACTTATTTCTCTTGGTTCCAAGTTCTGAGGGAAGAGGAGGGGGCGTTTCAGAATGAAGTGACTGTTATGCAATACCTCTGCTGCAGAAGGGCCTTCTCCTGTCTGACCTGCAGAGGGGGTTGCCTGCCCGAGGGCATCCTACTCGCCACCACCTGATTCATCTCCCAAACACACAACTTTCAGGTACTTCTCTTTCCATGGCCTCTCAAAGTCACAGTCTGCCCTCTGCCTCTTTCTAGCCTTACTCCACGTGACAGTTTTTGCCGCAGTTGAACTTGGGCTAGCTGACATCAGGGGACTACAGGAGGCTTCACACTTTTTGTGGGGAAGAATGAAATGAAAGTTACAAGTTTATTTTGGTGCAAAAAATTTTTTGAAATTCATACATAGTTTTCCGCGAACTTTTTGAAGACCTCATCTACAGTCATCATTGTCTTTATTAATGCTATTTTTTCTGCCTTGAAAAATTGAAGGCTGGCCCCATGACCTAGTTGTTAAAGGGGCTGTATCCACAGTTTGAATCCTGGCACCACTGACTTGAAAAACACACCAGGTATGTGTGCATGTGCATCAGAATCCCAGAAGGATACAGAAATGGAGGAGAGCAGAACTTAGTGTGACCACACCCTACTGGGGGATGCTTTTCCTCTCTCTCTTTCTCTCCCTCTCTCTCTCTCTCTGTCTCTCTCTAATGAATGCATATGCCCTCTGACAATAAAACAACAAATATAAAAGGTGATTAAAAAGGGAAAAATTGGGCACCAGCAAGTGGTATAGTGGTTAAGGTGTTGGACTCCCACATGGTCAAGACCCAGTGGTTCAAATCCCAAACCTGGTACTTGAAACCCATGCTAAGAGCCTGTGTGTATGTGTGTGTGTGCGTGTATGTGTGTGCATGCGTTCATGCACACGCGCGCCCAGGCCTGAGAGGAAAATGGAGGAGAAGGGATGGTGGCGTGGCCATCTTCCCTGGGGGATGATTTCTCGCATTCTGTCTCTCTGGCAAGTATACGCCCCCCAATAGCAAAAATCTCTCTCAAAAAAAGAGAAAAGTTGAAATTTTCAAGTCTTTCAAGATACAGCTCGAATGCACCTTCTTTCGAAGGTTCCTGATTATACCAGTCAGAGGTGACCCCTCGGTCTTGTGAAAAAGCAGTTGTCAGGGCTGAGTAGGCTTAAGCCCTGTGGCCTCAGAGCCTCAGGATGAGAAGGGCCCATGCTCGTTTAATGCTCTTCTGTTGTTGTCACAAAATTCTTAATGATTTTTGAACAAGGAGCCCTACCTCTTCATGTTGCACTGGCCTCACAAATTATGCAGCCAGTCCTGATGGCTGTGTCCTCTGAGAAAGGACAGGTATCCCTTAAGTGACCTGGGCCTGCTCAGATCTAAGGTTTGGGATTCATCGCAGAATTAGTAACTGCGTTATGGAAGTCTTCATTTCTCCTTTATTTCAGTGGACTCCTTCTATGGAATGTTTATGGAGCTGGTTTTATAAAAGGAACCGAAAGTTCCCTAATTTTCTCCTAAACAATTATTGATACATTTTCAAAAGAATATGTTAGTTTAGTCTCTAATTGCCAAGTTTCTGTAAAAGGTGGTTGAAGCTAAGACTGTCCACAGGCTTACGGTCCTTGGCTGGCTGTTGGGGGTTCGGCAGGGAGCCATGTGGTTTGACCGATTCCTCTAAATTGTTCTGCTTTTGACAACTTTCCCCCCGCTTCTGTCTGATGCCGCAGGTTCTCTAAAACACAGGTGTTTCTCCCAGTGGGTCTCATCACCTTCACAGGAGCTTTGTTTTCAGGGAAGAGCAGGGCTGTTGCCAAGGCCGAGGGCACAGCCAATGAGGGCTGAGAGTATGAGGACGGATGTCTTCTTGTGAAACTTCACATTCTAAGAGCCAAAGCATGCCGTCCTCATGACTTTGAACCCGTACACCATGGCTCTGATGGTAGGTTCTCAATAACTACCTTGTGAGTGAATTAAAGAGCAGCCAATAGACTAGCCTAGCCACGGCTTCTGGGCCTCCTTATGGGTGCTGAGCTCTGGGTTCAGTGCATCTCCACGGTCAACGCACACAGCCACCACCTGAGAGTCACAGCTTTACAAACACTGCTGGGCAGGTAGACAGATTGCTTATAAGAAATGTACGTATTTCTGAACAGTTATTAATTTTTTTTTGAGAGATTTTCACTGTAGGGCGCGTGCGCTCGCCAGACAGACAGAGAGAGACATAGAGACAGAAAGCGAGAAATCACCCCCCAGGGGGGATGGTCACGCCGCAATCCCTTCTCCTCCATTCTCCTCTCGGGATCTTGGGCACGCACGCACACGCGCCCGGCGTGAGTTTTAAGCCACTGGGTCCGGGACACGAACCGCGGTCGACTACATGGGAGTCCAGCGACATAGCCATTACGCTAACTGCTGGTTCCCAACAGTTATTAATGTTTTTTAAAATTAAGCTTAGAATTTCCTCAAAGTGTGTCAGCCCTGTAGTCCAGTAGTTGGTCGCTGTGTATAGGGAGCTGAATCCCACATGCCTGACCATGGTTTGAATCCTGGCCTTGGTGGCTTGAAAAACACTCTGAGTGCATGACTGTGCATGCCCCAAATCCTCACCAGATAGAGAAATGGAACAAAAAGGATCTCAGCAGGACTATGGTGAACTGGGAGTTTTCTCTCTCTTTCTCTCTCTGTCTCTTGTTATTGTTCTCTCTCTCTCTCTCTCTTGCAAGTACACACACCCTCTGTCAATTAAAAAATAAGGTAAATGTAAGAAAAATCTCTCTCACAAGTACACACATCCTCTGGCAATTAAAAAAAAAAAAGATAAACGTAAGGAAACAATGTGCGTGGCCAGTGGCCTGGTGGTTAAGGCACTGGACTCCCACATGGCCGACTGCAGTTTGAGTCTCAGACCCAGTGGCTTGGAACTCACACCAGGCATGTGTGCATGTGTGTTCAAATCTCAAAAGGAGAAAGGAGGAGGGATTGTGGCATGGCCATCCTTCCTGGGGCAGGATAGGAGGATGGGTAATTTCTTACTTTCCCTCTCTGTCTCTCTCCAGTGAGCACCCATGTACTATGGCAAAAACCTAAAAAATAAAACAAAAACACAGAATTTGCATGAAGTATAATATTAAACAAGTTACCTGCTTTTTTTTTTTGAGAGGTTTTTTGCTATAGGGCGCGTGCGCTCGCCAGACAGACAGAGAGAGACAGAGAGACAGAAAGCGAGAAATCACCCCCCCAAGGGGAAATGGTCACGCCACAATCCCTTCTCCTCCATTCTCCTCTCGGGATCTTGGGCACGCACGCACACGCGTCCGGCGTGAGTTTTAAGCCACCGGGTCCGGTACACGAACCGCGGTCGACTATGTGGGAGTCCAGCGACATAGCCATTATGCTAACTGCTGGTTCCCAACAAGTTACCTGCTATGAAATGAATACAGAACTTGTGTTTATTAGAATTTTGAGCTTGATGCTCTTGTTTACTTTGAAAAATATTTTTCATTTTGACTTTTTTTTTTTACTTAATCTGAAGTTTAATAATTTTAAAAAGCAGAAAAGGCCCAGTCACACTTGTGCAGTTGGTGGAAGCCACGTGGCTGACTGTGATTTGCATCCCCAGTTAGTTGGTCTGGGCCCAAGGCATGTGCTCAAGGTCTTGATCAGCTGGAGGACTGGAGGAAGATTACAGCATGACCAGACTCGGCTGAGTGTGCTTCTCTCTCTGTCTCTCTCTCTCTCTCTTTCTCACTCTTGCTCTCTATTCCAACTTTTTTTTTTAAAAGCAAAATATACTGTTGAAGTACTTGCAAATATTCCAAGAAACTACAGTAGAGATCCCAGACAAATTAGATAAGAGGTTAAATATACCAAGGGACTCAAATGAAGCACCATGAGGTCAAAGAAAGAGACTATTGAAGAAAGAGAAGAATGAAAAGATAAGTAAGAAAAACATGCTGTAGAATGAGGACATGCAGGTGTTGGATGTGAATGATAAAGACCCTAAGGTCACTGTGAGACGAGTTTGAGGAAGTTTGCTATAGAACTGAGAACCACAAGAAGACACTACCCAGAGGGAAGCTCGTCAAGTCCATAGTTACTGGCTAAGATCAGTGAGAACAGCGTGCAGCTCCAGGTAGAGACTTTCTACTGAGTCTTCACAACAAACTCAGGGCAACGTCACTACGCTCTCGACAGAATGTGTGCATCCCCCTAAAGGTGATACGTTAAATTCCTCATCCCCAATGTACTGGTATGTGGAGGCAGAGCTTTTGTGCAAAGAGGCTCCAGAGAGACACTGGGCCCTTCTGCCATGTGAGGAACAGTGAGAACCAGAAGTAGGCCTTCACCAGACTGAATCTGCCAGAGATTGGACTTCCCAGCATCCAGAACTGTGAGAGACAAATGCCGGATGTTTATAAGCTATCCAGCTGGTGGCATTCTGCTATAGCATCCTACATAGACCAAGACAGACATTGGTGCCAAGGATCAGGATTAAACGACTGGCTCAATTGAACTTACACAGGTGGGAGCAGCAGAATGTGTGTCACCTCCGAGACTGTCCAACTCCAGAGATAGGGTCCTCTGCTCACCATGCAGTGCTCAGCAGTGGCTGTCCTTTCTGGCTGATGGCCTGGGGAAGACCAGGCCTCCAAGGGACAGAGGATGTCATTCGCGGCATCTGGCTGCTAATCAGGGTGGTAACAGCAAATGCCCTGCACTCATGTGTAGCAAGCACTGTCACTAGAGTTGCCTGCCATAAGAAGGAATATGGGAGTGTGTGTGTGTGTGTGTGTGTGTGTGTGTGTGTGCATGTGTGTGCATGCACACACATGTACTGCCATGTTACAGGGGTTTATAGCTTTTAAAGTAACGCTCCAGGGGGGACCAGTAGTTAGTGTAATGGCTACGTTGCTGGACTCCCATGTAGTCGACTGCGGTTCAAGTCCCGGACCCTGTGGCTTAAACTCACGCCGGGCACGTGTGTGTGCGTGTCCAAGATCCCGGAAGGAGAATGGAGAAGGGATTGCGGCACGGCCATCCCCCCGGGGGGTGACTTCTCACTTTCTGTCTCTCTGTCTCTCTCTGTCTTTCACACCCTATAGCAAAAACCTCTCCCCCAAAAAAGTAACTCTCCATAGGCTGTGACTTGAGCTAGTAAAATGCCATTAGCTGCCCAGCTACTCCTTTTCCCACTCTTGCTCACTTCTTTGTGCCAATCATGGAAGGCAAACACATCTTTAAGGACTCAGGCCAGTCCATCTGCAGCAGGTCAGAGGGTCAAAGTCACACCCCAGGGAAGTCCCAGGAGACACCCAGGATCCTGCAGGCTGAGAACTCACTGGAAAACCATCTGCTGAGCCAGTCATATCCATCCTTGCCTTAGAGCTCAGCCCCACCCAAACCCAGCAACAGTCTAGTAGGGAGCCAAGAACACACAGTCTCTGTTCCAGCCCACCCTGCCTGCCAGTGCAACCTCTGCCATCTGTGCAGCCTCACCAGCCTCCAGTCTCCTCCCTTCCTGGCCTGCTCAGGTCCTAGCAATCAGACTCCTGCCAAATTTTTAGCTCTGTTTCATGGCTCTGTATCTCCCAGAGATTGGCAAGAGAGACGCAACTTAGTCAAAATGGAACAAAACTAAAGCCAACCAATTAGTGAACAACCACAACAAGCACGATAAAAACAAACAACATACGCTTCTATACGTGTACTCAGCTAGCCTAACTGCAAGGGAAAGCCTTCTGTAAAACCACCTCTCCCACTTCTGTCTCTTCTTTTCTTTTTCCTGCTTCTGTTTTGTATTGCTTTTTTTGGTTTGTTTTGTTGTTTTGTTTTGTTTCCCAGTGTGGACCGTGGCTCCTTGAGCAGTTCTCTTTATCTCTGTAAGGATAACTTGCTTTGTCTTTCTTCAGAGCACTTGTTCAAGTACCTGGCACAGTATATATTTCTTTCTTTTTCTTTTCTTTTTCTTTTTTTTTTTTTTTGAGAGGATTTTGCTATAGGGCATGTGCACTCGCCAGAAAGAGAGAGACAGAGAGACAGAAAGAGAGAAATCACCTCCCAAGGGGTATGGCCACACTGCAATCCCTTCTCCTCCATTCTCCTCCCAGGATCTAGGGCATGCACACACACACACCCGGCGTGAGTTTAAGCCACCAGGTCCAGGACTCAAACCGCGGTCGACTACATGGGAATCCAGTGACAAAGCCATTATGCAAACTGCTGGTCCCAGTATATATTTCTTTAGAGTGGATTGTCTACCTTCACTTCTACAGACTGCAACTCGTAAGGGAGGAGAGGCTTTTATCTCCAACACCCACACCAGCACCCAGCACACCGTGAGGAAGTCATATATTTAGTATGATTGGAAAGGACTGGCCATGTCCCTCTCCACTGCTTGTTTTCAAGGCCACCCGAGATTTACGTTACCACACTGAGCTCATATAAAGTGGGAGGAGGAGCCTCATGCTGGGCCCTCATGCTGACCCAGGCTGACTCTGAGGTCTCTGTTATCCCCATACTTCTCCCCCTTTAACCCGGCAACCATGTGCCACTCAGATTTACTGTGCACTAAAACGTGCCTTTGGGGCGATGACCTCAATGGGCGTGGTCACATAACCAAGGCCTGGACGCTCATGCCTCTCTGGGAGGACCGGACCTTGTATTCCAGACTCCTCTGAACTGCTTTCTTTCCAGAGTTAACGGTCATTCTTCTGTTATCACCACCCACGTAGCTAGTACAAGGTTTCCCGTGAGTCCTCATCGCCATCCGCTTTGGCGTGATAAAGAGTCCAGACCCTAAACAGTGGCTCTGCTGCTCATTTATCTCTTGAAAGTACAATCTATGAGTGACCAAAAGCATTCTGCAAATGCAAACCACGTTTTTTAATAACATTCTCACCCATGAGAGTAACGAGCACGCAAGCTGTGGAGGAGCTACTGAACTGAGCAAGTGCAGGCTCAGTGCCCGGGCTCAGAGGGCAGGCCTCACAGGGCGCCAGCTCCAAGGGAGCGCACTCACAGGAAGGAGGTGGGTGGAAGGGACAAAGAATGTGAATGGGCGATCAAGTGGAAGCAGAAGACAGAGACAAGTACTTTGAGCTTTGCCCAGGGCTCCTTGTTATGCTCCATGAAATCGATTGTCTGGTTCGGGAGAAGCCACTGTTGAGGCGGACAGCTGGACTACATGAGATGAGACGGAAGGACATTCTGCTTCTCTTCTGGCGTGGATGGTGCCTCCTCCCACGGTTCAGGACAGGAGTCAGCAGTGACTCTTGACCTTGACACAACTCCTTTCACACTTGTCACCTAAAGTGTTTTTAGTTAGAAAATGGCATGTTTTGGAGACCTGTGACAAGGCAACGAGCTCTGGCATGAACTGCAGCCATGAGTAAGGCATTCCCTTCTGGATTTGTTTCTGCACCTATAAATGAAGAGTTGACATTTTGTCATTCCACATATTTGAGGATTACATCCAAGACAAAAATGATACCAACTGATAGTTAGAAAGTACATAAAAAGAGGGACCAGCAGTTGGCATAACGGTTATGTTGCTGAACTCCCATGTAGTTGACCACAGTTTGAGTCCCAGACCTGGAGGCTTGAAATTCACGCTTGGGTGGGTGTGCATGCATGTTCAGCCTCCCAAGAGAACAGAAGAGAAGGGATTGCAGTGTGGCCATTCCCCTCGGGGGTGATTTCTCATTTTCTGTCTCTCTAGCGAGCACACACACCCTATAGTGAAAATCTCCCTTAAAAAATAGTACATAAAATGATATAAACACAGGCACTTCAACAATAAGTAGTACTAAAGGGATCTTGAACATAACTAAAATCGTTATGGTGCCTTTAAAAATGAATCAGACACGGCATCTCCAGTAAAGACTGCTAAACTTACAGTTCTATTTTCATATACATCAGTCAAAATCAACACCACTTCACAAAATATTATAGAGGACTGTCACTTCTGTAGAGCATTTTTAATATAATATTATTTCATAAGAAAACTTGTATGATGTTTCCCATTAACTTAGGGTAATAATGACAGTGTTTTCAAACGTGTCCTACAGAATTGTGTGAGTTGTTTGAAAGTAGACTCGAGTGAGTGCTATACTGTTCAATTTGTGATTTCGGTCTCCTTTCACTCATCTTTTTTTTCTTTTTCTTTTGTTTTAGGTTTTTGCCATAGGGCATGTGTGCTCACCAGACAGAAACTCAGAGAGAGAGAGAGAGAGAGGGAGAGAGAGAAAGAGATAGAGACGGGGAAAATGAGAATCACCCCTGAAGGGGGATGGCCATGGCACAATCCCTTCTCCATTCTCTTCTTGGGACTTTGGGCACATTTGTGTTCATGCCTGGCATGACTTTCAAGCTGCTGGATTCAGAATTCAAACCGCATTCGGCCACATGGGAGTACAGCGTCTTAACCACCATGCCACCTGCCGGCCCCTTACTCATCCTTTAAACAGAGACTCAGTTGTATGCACATTCTGTCATGAATAAATTAAAAAGCTAAAAGTAAAAAATAAAGATTGGGGGAGGGGAGACATCCCCAAGGAATGATAGAATTCTTTTAACTGCTACGGCTCTGACGTGGGCATTTCACAGGTGTGTGGATTTCTGTAGTGAAAATGGACAGTCAGTGGGCAGTGGGTAATTCAGACAGAGGAGCAACGTTGTGATGTCCTTTGTGCGTCCCGTTGCGAAATGAAAGTGTGAGGCCCCT
Organism: Tupaia belangeri chinensis; assembly: GCF_000334495.1. NCBI lineage: Eukaryota > Metazoa > Chordata > Mammalia > Scandentia > Tupaiidae > Tupaia > Tupaia belangeri. Next base: position 1,203,373 of record NW_006159977.1, on the reverse strand, counting down.
TGTTGAAAACTGTTAAGAATGCAAAGATGGTGACATCAGAGCATTAAAGAAAGCATCGGACCCCCCTAAGCATGTACCTGGCCTGCTGCAGGGGTTGTACACCTAGGAAGCCAGGTCTGGCCCTCCATGGCAGGGAGAGTGATGGTTGGTGGTCAGGAATCAGCCAGTGAGAGGACAGTGTGGTTGAAGCGGAGCTTCGGAAGGTGGGCTGAGTAGGAGCTGGAGATCAGGCCCATCTGAGGATTACGTCGGTGGCTGCCCATCAGGGTCCTAGGAAACGCCATGGGGCTCTTACCACCTCGGCGACACAGGCTGGGATTCCAGTTTTAATGTTTATATTGATCTGCATTTTCAGTTTGTGTCTTCACTGTTACTTTTTTTAAAATTTAATTTAATTTTATATTTTATTTGCCATGGGGTATGTGTGCTCTCAAGTGAGAGACAGAGAAGGACAGAGAGAGGGAAAGTGAGAAATCATCCCCTGGGGGACTTCACTGTTACTTTTTACATGATTTTTCCCAGCTTTATTGATGTATCATTGACAAATAAAAATCGTCTATATCTAAGATACAACAGGCTGTTTTGATGTACACTGTAAAGTGTTTATCACAATCAAGCTTATTAACATACGCATCACCTCACACAGTGCCCTTTTTTGTTTGGATGAGAACATCAAATTTCAAACATACGATACAGTGCTGTTAACTGCGGTTACACTGCTGTACCTGCTCCAGAATGTATTCATCCAACATATCTGAAACTTGTACTGTCTGGCTCACATCACCCATTGCCCCACCTCCAGCCCCTGGAATTCTACCTGGTCCTAGGAGTCTGAGTGGTTCAGAGCCACCTGTGAGGTCACGCCAAACTTGTCCTTCTGTGTCTGGCTCATTTCACTTAGTGCGATGTCCTCCAGGTTCACCCATGTTGTCACAAATGATGAGACGCCCCTCTTTTTTAAGGTTGACTAGTATTCTACCATGTATACATATTTTTTTAACCCACCTATCTGCTGATGGGCACATAGGTCAGTTCCATGTCTTTGCCATTGTGAATCATGCTGCAGTGAACACAGGAGGTTAGACATTTCTTCAACATACTGATTTCACGGGACCAGCAGTTAGCGTAATGGCTATGTTGCTGTACTCCCATGTAGTCGACCGCGGTTCGAGTCCCGGACCCGGTGGCTTAAACTCACGCCGGGCGCGTGTGCGTGCGTGCCCAAGATCCCGAGAGGAGAATGGAGGAGAAGGGATTGCGGCGTGGCCATCCCCCCTGAGGGGGTGATTTCTTGCTTTCTGTCTGTCTGTCTCTCTTTGTCTGTCTGGCAAGCGCATGCACCCTATAGCAAAAACCTCTCCAAAAAAAGAAAAAAAAAAATACTGATTTCACTTTCTTTGGATATATACTCAGAAGTGAGATGGTTGGATCATACACATTTTAAATTTTTTGTGGAAATTCCATACCGTTTTCAAAAATGGCTTTAACAATTCTTCACCAGCCCTTTTTGGGCATGGTCACACTGCAATCCTTTCTCCTCAATTTCTCCATCCTATCAGGAACTTGGTCACTCATGCACATGCGCCCAGCCCATTTTTCAAGCCTCCAGGACCAGGATTTGAACTGTGGTCAGACATGTGAAATTTGATACCTAATGCATAGTGCTGAACAACTGTACCACAGGATTGGCCCCCACGATGACTTCAAACAAACAAGCAAAACAACAAAGAAAGAAAGAAACCAGAGCTATAGAAATTGTTCAGGTGGGAGCCAGCCCGTGGTGCAGTAGTTAAGGTAGCTGGATCCCACATGACCAACTGTGTAGTTCAAGTCCCAGACCCAACAGTTTGAAAAACACACTAGGTATGTGTGCCCAAAATTCCAAGAGGAGAATGGAGGCAAAAAGATTGCAATGGGGCCATTCCTCCTGGGAAGTGCCTTCTCTCTCTCTCTGTCTCTCTCTCTCTCTCTGTCTCTCTCTCTCTCTCTCTGTCTCTCTCTCTCTCTGTCTCGGACTCTCCATGAGTACATGTGCCCTATGGCAAATCAAAAAAGAAAGAAAGGAAAAATTGTTCAGGTAGAAAAGCCTGAACTCTCTGGTCTAACTGCTTCCTTGGTGCCAGGTGCCCAGAATGAATGGTTGCATATAGAACTTGCCAATTTCAGTGGAAAGACCTCTCTTCACCAGGGGACCCCAACTTTGTACCTTGCTAGCAAAACATTCACTGTTGAACTGTGGCAGAGGTCTGCGCTCGGCCTTCAAACTTAAAAGAATATGGAAAACTTGTTACTTATAGCATTATCTGAGTTCAAATCCTGACTTTTCCACATACTAGTGTGTGCTTAGTCTAAGTTTTTTTTTTTTAATTTAGTTGTTAAGTAAAAGGTAAACTCTTAATTTTATTTATTTATTTATCTAGTTAGTTAGTTGGCTGTACGGCCAGAAGGAGACAGATACAGAGAGGAAGGGAAAGTGAGAAATCTCCCTCTGGGGTGGGGATGGCCACATCACAATCTCTTCTCCATTCTCCTCTCAGCATTTTGAACACACATGCACACATTCACGCCCAACATGATTTTCTGTTTAAAAATTTCAGTATTTATTTTTAAAATTTACATTTAATTATGGTACATCTATACAGTGTACAATATGGTTTTCCTGGGATGAATACAGTGTACATTAGTCAAGTCAGACATTTTCACGTACATTATCATCAACATAACTTTTTATTTTTGTGTCTTTTTGGCTTATTTTTCCCCTGATCTCCTGCGTCCCACCCCACAAGCCCTACCCTCTCTTGCCCCAGGATGATTTTTAAGCCACTAGGAGCCTCGAACCACAGAGTCAGCCATGTGGGATTCAGCCAATCTAACCTCCATGCCACCTGCTGGCCTGGCAAATGCATTCCTTTTTGTTAAGTCTTTGTTGTAAGGCCTGTGCACTCATCACAGAGAGGCTAAGAGAAAGGGAAAGTGAAAAACCATCCTGCGGGGGAGTGGGGGGGGGGCAGGGGATGGCCAGAAAGTCTCCATGACTTTCAAGCGCTGAAGCGCTGAGTCTGGGACTAGAACCTGTCAACCCTGTGGGAGTCCAGCACCTTAACCACCATGCCACCCCAACCCAAAGATTTATCAGGATTAAATGACATGAGGACCCCTAAAAGCCTCAGGTATTGGAGGATGGGCTCCAACTTTCCAAGAAGACAACGGTTCATGAATGTTATGGTGACTATAGTTTTGACCATGAGCTCAACAGTCAAAAAAATTCACAGTAATCCTGTGCCCTTTGACCCCCGTTATTGTCCATAACTAGAGGAGTCTCGAGGTAAAACAGAACATTTTTGACATGACACACCTTTGATATTAACTCTAAATGCCATTTTCCTAGCCTAATAAAATCAATTAGAGAGTTGGCTGTATTAATATACCCCTGATAATTTTTTTTTTTTAATTTAGTTGTTAAGTAAAAGGTAAACTCTTAATTTTATTTATTTATTTATCTAGTTAGTTAGTTGGCTGTACGGCCAGAAGGAGACAGATACAGAGAGGAAGGGAAAGTGAGAAATCTCCCTCTGGGGTGGGGATGGCCACATCACAATCTCTTCTCCATTCTCCTCTCAGCATTTTGAACACACATGCACACATTCACGCCCAACATGATTTTCTGTTTAAAAATTTCAGTATTTATTTTTAAAATTTACATTTAATTATGGTACATCTATACAGTGTACAATATGGTTTTCCTGGGATGAATACAGTGTACATTAGTCAAGTCAGACATTTTCACGTACATTATCATCAACATAACTTTTTATTTTTGTGTCTTTTTGGCTTATTTTTCCCCTGATCTCCTGCGTCCCACCCCACAAGCCCTACCCTCTCTTGCCCCAGGATGATTTTTAAGCCACTAGGAGCCTCGAACCACAGAGTCAGCCATGTGGGATTCAGCCAATCTAACCTCCATGCCACCTGCTGGCCTGGCAAATGCATTCCTTTTTGTTAAGTCTTTGTTGTAAGGCCTGTGCACTCATCACAGAGAGGCTAAGAGAAAGGGAAAGTGAAAAACCATCCTGCGGGGGAGTGGGGGGGGGGCAGGGGATGGCCAGAAAGTCTCCATGACTTTCAAGCGCTGAAGCGCTGAGTCTGGGACTAGAACCTGTCAACCCTGTGGGAGTCCAGCACCTTAACCACCATGCCACCCCAACCCAAAGATTTATCAGGATTAAATGACATGAGGACCCCTAAAAGCCTCAGGTATTGGAGGATGGGCTCCAACTTTCCAAGAAGACAACGGTTCATGAATGTTATGGTGACTATAGTTTTGACCATGAGCTCAACAGTCAAAAAAATTCACAGTAATCCTGTGCCCTTTGACCCCCGTTATTGTCCATAACTAGAGGAGTCTCGAGGTAAAACAGAACATTTTTGACATGACACACCTTTGATATTAACTCTAAATGCCATTTTCCTAGCCTAATAAAATCAATTAGAGAGTTGGCTGTATTAATATACCCCTGATAAGGGACCAGCAGTTAGCCTAATGGCTATGTCGCTGGACTCCCATGTAGTCAATAGTGGTTCGAGTCCCAGATCCAGTGGCTTAAACTCACGCCCCTGGGTGCCCAAGATCCCCAGAGAGGAGAATGGAGAAGGGATTGCAGTGTGGCCATCCCCCCCGGGGGGTGATTTCTTGCTTTCTGTCTCTCTGGTGAGCGCACAAGCCCTATAACAAAAACCTCTCCAAAAAAGAAGAAGAAGAAGAAGAAGAAGAAGAAGAAATATATACCCCTGATAATAAAAACAAAATCTCTAAACTAGTAAACCAATTTGGATATATCTTCCAGGCCTGTCAGTTGAACTAGTGAAAACCTTGCCACTCATTTTAAGACATTTGCTTATAATAAAACCCACATATCCAACGGGGAAGAAAAACACTTTGCCAAAAAAAAAAATTTTAGAACTTGCATTTTCACTTCATGGAACCTGGGGTGTCCCCCCCAGCCTCAGGGGCCCAGAGGCATCTGAAAGTGCCAGCGTCCCCACGGAGGTCCGGGGCTCCTGGCCTGGGAAAGTGCAGGCCCAGGGCAGAGGCGCCCAGGAGGGCTGCCTCCGCCACGCGCCCGGCCGCCCCGACGTGGCCTCGGCTCCGCGGGCTCTCGGGCCCGGCCGGGCGCGCAGAGCCGTCCTCGCC
>NW_006159977.1:1180445-1195935 GCF_000334495.1 Tupaia belangeri chinensis | reverse complement strand
CCTTTTGCGAAGTTTGCACCTGAGCGTGGGGTGCGGGCGGGCGACGCGGGACGGAAAGTTCCCGCAGCAGGGAGGTCCCGGGGGAGTCGCTCGGTTCCCCGAGGCCACCCTTTCCCCACCACCCCAGATCCCCGCTCTCGGCCGGACCGTGGGACCCTTGGCCCAGTGAGGTGGGTTGGGGGCCCGAACCCCCGCCGGAGAGGACGCGGTACTTGCAATCCCAGCCTGCGAGGGATCGCGGCGGGAATGGAACTCGGCTTGAACACCCTTCGCGTCCCCTGCCCTCCACTCCCCAGGAGTGATCCTGTTTGTTATTCTTGTGTGTTATTCCTCTGCTTTTTCAGTTTGAATGGTATTGCCAGCGTGAATAAAGTATCAAGAGGGAAATGACTGTGCTTTCGATTACGTGTTCCCTTGAAAAAAAAAGGCCCGGGCCCGACCTGCGTTGTGGAACTTTGGCTCCTGCTTGGTAATTGGCCAGGAGTGGGTCTTTGCCTGTTTTGTTCCTGGAATTAGTAGTCACCCTTTGCTACCTGAGTCTTCAAGAGCCACCTCCCCCGTTCCCTTTTCTTGTGTGTTTTCAATAGTTACTATGTGAAATAATCACTCGGAAAGCCATGGTCAGTGAATCTGGGATGGGATAGGAGATTCGATCAGTCCCTATTGATTGATCTTGTGTGAACATTTACTTTTGCATATAGTTTTTGAAATGTCACATTTTTAAACGTCATCACCTTTCCCTTAGAGATTTGTGAGATCTCTATGCTACCTTGGGCTTGGTGAAAACCTTAATTTTTTGTGGTTGATGGTGATGGGTATTGATTTTTGGGAGAAAGATAATGTAGGAAAGTGATACAAAATTTGAAATCCTTTTGAAAGATCAGCATTGCCTGATTTCATTTTAGTTTTAACATTTTTGTGCTCTGAGCCTAAGTGCAGTGTTCATGAAGAAATGGAGATTGTCCTCCAGGGAACCTGTTGCCTCACCTACTGAAATATTATTCCCTTCTTGCTAATGCATTACAGGCTTTGTTGATCCTTGGTTTAATAGATGTGAGAGAACTTGCCACCTTTTAGACATATTTTGTGTAACTTTTTAAAAAATAAAACTTAATTCAAGCTAAGGATTTCTAAGGAAATTCGCTTTTGAGGTTTGTTGCCAAACATTCCAGGAATGAGCAGCTTCACACCCTATTGTGTGCTCCTTGCAACTTTAAAAGCAGTTTGTAACAGATGTGTCCAGCCAGGTCCTGTTGTCTTGTGTGTCTGCCACTCCGATGTGCTGAGGCACAGTTGACGGACTCTCCTTTCCATGGGAGACAAATGAACAAGTGCAGGCAGACTTCATGAAAATTGCATTTGACTTCAAACCTGCACTTAATTTTTTCATGAAGTCGGGAAGGTCAGTGGTTCTTGTACTGAACTTGGGTTGCATGTTCCGCCCCGGACACAAGCCTGGAAGCACGCGGAAGCACTTCCTCCTCTGTTATCAGAAGGCAGCCTGCAGAAATTCTGACCTGGGTGTCTTGCAGCTGTCCCACATGCCCTGTTTCCTTGTTTGTACTGTGACAGACCACGTACAATTTTAAGAAAAAGAAGAGCCAGGAACCCCGGTCTGAGAGGACCCTTCCTCAGTTTTCTGGTATTCTGCTTCCTGCTGGTTCTGTGTCACGCCCAAGTCTTACATTCCAGTTGCTCCCAGAGAGTCAGGCTGTCCTTGCTGCGCCCCTCAGTTCCCCACCCCCTGCTCTTCCCCAGGTCTGGGTACATTGCTATTTTTCCTTCCCCTATTTTAATTGGATAGGTGGAGAGGATGTACTTAGTAGTAATGATGAACTTATTAACATTTGAGGCTCGGATGGTGCTCAGGCCCTTGCTGTAAGCATGGTTGATGAGAAATAAATTCAGTATCTGGGTATTTTAGGTAGTGACAGATTTCCCTTTGAATTTCTCGGAGAATGGCTTTAATTCTCTTCAGATACAATTTTCGTATTTATTATTCTTACATGTTTTCTGGAAGGTGCAATTTCCTGTGAACTATCATAATTTTATGGAACTCCACTGGTATGCGCATAGTTAAAAGAAGATTAGAATTGGGCAGTTCTTTTTTATTTTGTTTTGTTATTATTGTTACTATTATTATTATTATTTTAAATTTGATCAGTGAGAGATAGAGAGAAAGGGAAAGTGAAAAACCAAATCACCAGGTCCGGGACTCGAACTGTGGTCAGCCATATGGGAATCCAGCACCTTAACCACCGTGCCACCTGCCAGTCCCTTAATTGGGCAGTTCTTCACTGCAAAGATGATCAGTCAGTAGCTGCACGTTTGAAAGGGATCATCTGCTTGTTTCCAGTCCTTGCTCCGTAGATGCTGGATTCAGGTTAAGTGCATACACCCTCTGAGTCCCATCACACCTCGCTCAGCAAATACAGCGACAGACAGTGACAGGCTGATACACGTATTTAGTCTTGGCCTCTGTTGGAAGCATCCAGAGGTTATATTAATATTTTGGCATAGTCCTAGGTGAACTTTGAATAAGGAAGTTTTATTTAAAAGATCAAGCCTTGGGGGAAATACTTAAAATTGTTTTCAGTAGGTGTCAAAAGAGACATGAAGAAAATAGCAAAGTAACTCATGTCTCTCTAACTTGGCTGTAATTTTCACGTCGGCATTAACATTTGGTAACTAATTTGGATCTTTGTGCTTATGCAGTCACTTTTAGGGATAATCATTATAGCAAGATTCTAGGAATTCCTGAGGCTTCCATTTTTTTTACATTTTTCTTTCCAGCTCCAATATCTAAAGTGATACATATGTGTTCTACAGCAAGTCTGGTTAAGTGGGTGTGGAATGTTAAAAATAGTGGTAGGGAGTGAGGGAATGGCTCAGGACTGTTCCATGATGCAGATTAGTGAGAACAGCCTAGAAAGCATACTGTGTACTCTCTCCTTCGCAAAGGACCCTTTATTTGAACAGAAGAATAGCAGTAGTTTTCTAAAGGGTCTTAAGAATTAAAGTTGATTTGTATAATTGTTTAAAAACAGCATAGAAAAGGCAAACTGTCTTATTCTGTGTAACTAATGTTTTTCATGTATCTTACATAGCATGTCTACATTATTTCTGTAGTCAAAGCAGCTTTGTGACAGTAAAAAGATGAAACAATTTCTTATTAAAGGAGGAATAGACTGGAAGCATGAACGTTTTGCAGTGTTTTCTACTCTGCCCTGTTTTGATGTCGACCACTTGAAAATTAAACTACAATTTTCCTTTAACTGCCAACTTAAAACTTGTCGCTGTGCCTATGCTGTTTGTTTCTGTTCTGGAGTGCTGTCATAGCTCAGAGCATCAGTCACTCCTCTGGAAAACCTTTCCTGATCTTCCTGACCCCTGCTGCAGGTCCACTTCGTATCGCTGACTGCCAGCTTGCATTTTCCCCTGACTGCCACCAGCCCTGGAGGCTGGGACTGTGTACGTTTACTTACCTGTGTATCCTCGGAGACCACTTGGGAAGGGCAGCTTGATAATCCCGCGAGATAAATGACTCCCTTGTTAAGGAGAAATTGTGTTCTCCAGCTGTATGCTTTCATTCTTTAAATTGTGCTAAAATATTATAGCAAACTTTTTTAAAAGATATATAATGCAGTATTTATGCTTACAGCTTAAGTATTACAAATGTTTCTTTAAGTATCATAATTCTATTTTACGAACAATTACATAAGAAGTGGGTTCTTACGTTCTAAGGTAATTGGAACAAGCCGCCAACTGCTGATACTTTAGAGTTGTCTTTAACTGATGAGTTGTCAGAAGGCCGTTTAAAATTTCCAAAACCATAGAGCGTTTCTGTTTATCTGTTTGTCGATCATTTCTAATGTGATTGCTTTGAGATCAGGGAATAGGATTTATAACCAGTACTGAACCTGGAAATGTGTTGAGGCTAACTTTATACCCAGCATACAGTTCACATAAATGTTCCATGTATGCACAAAGGAGAGTAGGTATGAGGCCAGCAGCTGGCATGGTGGTTAAGGCGTTGGATCCCACATGCCTGACTGCACAGTTTGATCCGAGACCTAGTGGCTTGAAAAACACACTGGGCATCTGTGCATGTGCATCCAAAATCCAAGAGGAGAATAGAGGAGGAGGAATTGCAGTGTGCCCATCCCCCGTGGGGGGCGATTTCTCACTTTCCCTCTCTCTGTCTGGCAAGGGCACACATCTTATAGCCAAAAAGAAAAAAAAAATGCTATGTTCTCTAATTGTGTGTATAACCTGAATATATCCATTAGGTTGAACTTACTGATTATGCTGTTCACATCTGTATCCTTAATAACGTCCCTTCTCTACTTGAGTGGAAGTATCTGAATGACATTTTGCCTGCGCAGTGTTAAAATGGTGGATTTTAAAAATCGCTTCTCTAAGTTTAACATTAGCATTATCTTCCAGGTGGATTGAAGTGTTTATCATATGAAGTTGCCTTCTTTATCTCTAGCAACGTTTTAAGTACTTTTCCTAAAGGCTATTTTGTTTCAGGTTAATGTGATTTCCTTAGCGGTCTTTCAGTAAATGTTTGTCTGGTTTATAAAACCGGTAGCTGAATCTTACCTTTTAATCCAGTCCGGTGATCTTCGTGGCTAAGTTTTTGCCTCCCTGTGTTTGTGTGCTGATGTGGTTTCTGTCTACATCGTGTACACTGATCGATTCCTCCCCCAGGTTTTGGGAAGTTTGTGCTGTCTGTCTCCTCCCATCTCCAGTGGTCACCAGAAGCTTGTCATCACTTCCAAGTTAAAGTCTGAAATGACTCAGTATCGTTATCCTTTCCCTGAATTACAGAAAGACCTAAAGTCACTCAACTCTGGTCATCTCCCCCAGTGTAGTCAGTAGTCCAGAAGTTTAGTTCTATTCTTTCTACCACAAATTAGACATTATTTTTATTTTTATACTCTTAATTTTTATTCAGACAATCACATTTCATCATGTCTTTGCTTACTATTCCTTCTTAGATTTGTTTCAGCCTTTCTTGGCATAGTTTTTCTCCTGCCCAAAGTGAATTGGGATTTCCATTAAGGAAGGTTTGTTCATAAATCTCTTATATGTGAAAATACAGTTTGCCCTGTTCTTGAAGGATAGTTTTCTAGGTCTAGAGTTCTAGGGTGACAGCATTTTCTCTCAGCATGATGAAGGTACCTTCCCGTTCTCTGCTGCCTTTCACATGGACTGCTGCAAGGCCAGCTGTCTAACGACATTCCTTCGTTCCTTCGTAGCTTCAGCTCTTCCCTGCCTGTTCTTAAGACCTGTCTGTAGTGTTTTGCAGTTACACTGTAACCTGAGCACCTGTGGACTTTATTCACCCAGCCTGGGATTTCCTGGAGTCCCGGATCTGAGGATGATGCTCTGGTGATCCTAGAACAGTGCAGCTCCTTAGAAATCCCCGGGATGTTGGAAATATTCTGCGTCTGCATTCCCCTACGGTAGCCGCCTGCCACATTATCTCTAGAAGAACTCGAAATGTGGTTAGTGTGACTAGCCAACCTCCTTAATTTGAATAGCTACTTTGGCTAGTGACTGCATATTGGAGAGTGCAGTTTTAGAGAATTCTCAGCAATTATTATTTCATGAAAATGGCCTCTTCCCCATTCTCTTTCTGGAACTCTGATTAGCATGGGAAGGCCCAGCAGACATCTAACTTCCCACCTCTCAGCTGCCATGTTTTCTTTGTGTTGCATTCTGGATCGTTTCTTCCACTCTTCTGCGCTGCTCGCTCTTCGCTCAGGCCTAATCTGCTCTTCCGTCTGCCCATTCAGTTTTCAATTTGATTCGATTGTAAATCTGCTTGATCCTTCTTTCTACTCTGGCCCCTTGCTCATATTTTTAAGCTCCTTGTAAGCATTTAGAGATGTTTATAGTAGTTTTGTGTCTGTTGATGCGCAGGCCGGAAGGCTGATTCAGCCATCTCTTTCTGTGCAGTCTCGCTCATGGTGTCATGTTTTCTTGTGTGTTTTGTAATTTTCCTGTGAGTTGCACGTTTTTCTTGGAACTTCACCTGGTGGAATTTTGATACACAGATTGAAGCTGTAGTCAGTCAGGGAGGATTTGTGTTAGTTTACACTGTCCTCTTGGGACACTGCATCCTTGAGGTCCCTGCATGTTTAATTCCTGACTTTAAGTCTTTCCAGCCATACTGGATACCAAAAACACAGCCTCAGCTGTCAGGAAACATCATCCTCGTTCTCCCTACTTCGCGTACTGCAGTATTGAGATGTTTCTAGCCATCCTCCTTCCCCTTATGTCGAGGTTGTGGGGTTCCCGCTCTAGCCTAATGCAGGAGTCATCATCCCTTACCTCCCTGTCCCCTCCCAGGCCTGAAAGCGTGAACTCAGCCTCGAGGCTTCGGTGGAGACTCCAGGGTGAACTCCTGCCTCTCAGCACACGTTTTCTCCCAGGTTTCTGCTTTCACTTCCCTGATGCTTCTCCAGAGCCTTCTCGCTTGTGCTGACTCAGCGATGTGTTTTCCAAGGTGGAGTGTGTGTGTGTGTGCCTTTTGCTTTTAACATGGTATTCAGCACTTCAGTTGCTGGGGTCTGGTGGTGGTGCAGGCAGTAAGGAGCCTGCCAAGCTGGCCAGGACAAACCCAAGTCCTGTGACAGACCCAAGGGAAGGGCTCGAACACCTGCAGACAAAGTAGTAATCTGTTCTTTGGGGGAAAAGGCAGAAGTACAAAGTTTAACATTTTGGTTGAAACCAAACCTTTAGTCAAGCTGTCAAAACTACGTGCTGTGGGCATTTTTCAAAACTTTCCAACTGGTATTTCTTTTTACTCTTTTTTCCCCTTGATATTAAAAACACATGGTGGATTTTGCCTTTCTTCTTCATATTTTAGGCATTGTAAATACAGTATTGGAGCCTGCTCTTCAGTCTGACTCAGTTTTTCTAAGCTATTTTTAGAATCTGAAAATCTAGTCGTCGAGCGCTATTCCTTCAGAGGCAGTTCTCAGACGCCAGACCTGCAGTTGTTGATTAAGTCAAAGAAACACCTGACTTCGGGGGTAGTATGGGGGAAGCCCGGCTTTATTCTGGTAACTGTGCCCAGCATCCACTGACTGGTCCTGGGACTTGGACTCCGTTGGGATGTCAGTATGAAAGGTCGTGCCTTCCCCCAAAGGGCACCTCCCCAGCCACCTGGGTTCCTTGTGCAGCTTCTCAGTCTTGAGGAGTCTCAGCCTTTCCCCTTCAGTGTGTGAAGTCAGTTGTCACCTTCGTCCTGTCACATCGGTCGCTATAAAATATCTATGTAGTTCACCTTGACCATCTGCACACAAGCCCTACAGCAAAATCTCTCTTAAGAAAATAATATAACACACCAGTTAACTGCCAGTTTGAATGTCTTTGCTAATACAGTTTATGGGAAAGGACTTGAAAATGTGTTGACTTGGACCAGCAGTTGGCGTAATGGCTATGTCGCTGGATTCCCATGTGGTCGACCGCGGTTCGAGTCCCAGACCCGGTGACTTAAACTCATGCCGAGAAGAAGGGATTGAGGTGTAGCCATCCCCCTTGGGGGGTGATTTCTCGGTTTCTGTCTCTCTGTCTCTGTCTTTGGCGAGTGCACACGTCCTATGGCAAAAACCTCTCCAAAAAAAGAAAAAACCTCTCCAAAAAAAAAAAATGTACTGACTTGAAAATGTGTGTATTAAAAATGTGTGTACTAATAGGCATCGCCGTCTCATGGGACCTGCGCTTAGGAGCATTCTTCATCTTACTGTTTTGTTTTCTCAGGATTTTGAGTAATCAGTTTTTGTTGCCTTTGTAATAGGAGAAAAGCAAGTTTGTCTTTTTAGTTTGAGAAGTTATTGTCTTTATCTAGACCTCTAATGCAGATTTCCAGATTTATCTGCATTCTGTTCATTCATTTTGAGTTATAATAAGATAAAAAGTTTTTAGTTAATACAGTAAGTCACACTTAGAAAAGTGCTAATGCATTCAGGATAATATTTTGTAAATGATAAAATTTATTTTCTTAAGTATCGTATTTTCTAACTTCTTCTAGAGGAGAAGAAAAGTGTTGTTTTAAAACTTTTAATAATAACTAAAATGTCCTGAACAACCAACACTGAACCCGAAGGTCTTAAAACTTGCTCTTTATACATACGTTTGTAATTTGTCCTGGTCTGTGAACCTTTTCCCTTGGAAATGCAGAGGAGGCAGTGGCTAATTTTGAGGGCCTGCGTGGTTTTCATCACTTCTCTTCTCTCCCCATCTTCCTAAAGTCACATAGCCCTCAGATCTTAGAACTGAACTTTGGGATTTTACAGTCTTTATGTTGATAAATCAGATTTACTTTGTCCCCACTGTTACTCATAAGTAACGCATATTCTGTGTCATTATAACCAAAAAAACCCAAATCCCTGAAAATGAGTAACCTTTAGGCTACTGAGATCTCTGATTATGTAGATCTGCTTAATCTTTTAGAGCTAAGATGACACCAGAAATTAGAGAGCTTTTAAAAAATTCCGATAACATTCAAAGCCACTTCTGTTCTGGCTTTATTCCTGTATCTATAACGTCCAAAGCAAAGTTCTCAGCATTTAAAAATCCGGTCCCGTTCTGATAAGTGGAAACAGCTCATGCTCTTTCTGTAGTATGTGTTATAAAGGTGACAAGTGATTGTTCCCTAAAATGCCAAGTATTGAATAGATATTTTTTTAAATCCCCCCTCTTGGGACCAGCGGGTGGCATGGTGGTTAAGGCGCTGGACACTCCCACCTGGCCGCCCACGGTTTGAGTCTCAGACCTGGTGGCTTGCTTTCTCACTTGCCCCTCTCTCTCTGTTGTCTCTCTGTGTGTCGCTCTCTGGTCAAATGAAAATAAATAAATGAATAAATAAATAATTCTTTTCTTTTTTAAAAAAATCCCTTCTCTTTTCTGACTTAAGAGTGTAAGTCTGTTACACAGGAAGATTATTGCAGTAGTCGGCTTCCATCCGAGAGAGAAATGGGACTCTCGCCGGGGCGTGTCAGTGTTTCCCAAGGGAGAGCCCTATTTCCAGACCCCGTGGTAACGGTAGAGCTCTGGCGCCCTGGCCCTCCCTGTTCTGTTCCCAGGACTGCTTAAAGCACTGGCTGTTGGGCTCCACCCAGGAGCTCCCATTCATGAGGACGAGGATGGGGTTGATGGGGCTGAGAATATGCATGTCTTCCAGTCCCCAGGTGATGCTCACGTGACTGGTCTAAGGACCACACTTCAAGGATCACTTTTGTGGAGGTTGAGAAGATGTCAGAACCTGGGTTCTCCCCTTGGTCCATCCCTACAGCTTGTGAGACTAAAATAAGAGCAGGGTGTTCACTGGGTCACTGTCAGGCCTGGGAAAGGAACGGCTGTAGTCCCTACTCTGGGTCATGCGCTCTGTTTAGGACTCATCCGCACGCAGGCAGGGTGTGCATCAGAAAGGAGCTTCGTGACTGAAAGGCTCTCTGCTGTGTAGTTTACCTCCACAGTATCGGTGAGAATTAACAGGCCTGCTGCGGGCATGGACCTTAAGGTGGTTGGATGCCAGTGGCTGACTGTGTCATGTGAAAAGCATACCAGCTGGGTGTGCATTCGTGCCCAAAATCCTGAGAGGAGATTGGAAAAGGAATTGTGACATGGCCATCCCCACTGGGATGGTGCTTTCTTTGTCTCTGTCTCTGTCTCTCTCTCTCAGGAGACTGCCTGCACCCTCGGAAAAGGAATTGTGACATGGCCATCCCCACTGGGATGGTGCTTTCTTTGTCTCTGTCTCTGTCTCTCTCAGGAGACTGCATGCACCCTCTGGCAAATTAAAAAGAAAAAATGTGTGTCTAAATAAAAGTGCAGAAGATTATAAATACACTTAGTTTTTACTGTCTGTGGTTAATATTAGAATATTAGCCATGATGGCTGGCAGGTGGTGAGATGGATAGAGGCCCTGGATTCCCTCATGGCTTACCATGGTTCGAGTCCCAGACCTGGCAGCTTGCTTTCTCCCTTTCCCTTTCTCTCTCTCTGTCTCTCTCTGATCAGATTAAAAAATAATAATAACAAATAGAATTAAATAAATCATTCTTTTTTAAAAACAGAGTATTATCCATGAAATCTAGGGATGTTTCTGGAATGTTAAATGTGCTACCTTGCTACCAAAACTCAAAGCAAGTGTTTTTTATTCAGTAGCTTCTTTTCACAATTTAGACTGTAAGTGAAAATGAATGTATATTTTCCTACTCCAAGAATTTATAGTCTTAGTGGGGAAAACGGGCACTTGTAAGTACCTTCGGCTAGGTGTTAAGTTGCCGTGGTAGAAGCACGTGCAGTGCACAACGGAGCTTAGTATTTGGGGACATGAGACCCTCTGTTTTCCTCTCTCTGATGCCATTGGAAACTGAACGAGGCCACAGCTTGAAAACTGGACTCCCATGTAGTTGACCGTGGTTCGAGTCTTGGACCCAGTGGCTTAAAGCTCAGGCCAGGCGCATGTGCATTTGTGCCCAAGATCCCAAGAGGAAAATAGAGAAAGGATTGTGGCATGGCCATCCTTCCTTGGGGGTGATTTCTTGCTTTCTGTCTCTCTGGTGAGCACATGCACCTTATAGCAAAAATCTCTCTAAAAAACCAACAAGAAAAAAAACCTAAAGATTGTATAGTACTTTTAAACAATTTTTGAAAGTTTATTTATTTTCATGAGAAAGATGTGGGGGTGGGAAGCCAACCCCATCAGGATCCTCATGCCACAATCCACCCTGAGTCGGAGCTGGCACAGATTACAGGCACACACATAGCTCGGCTTGCCCAGGGAGGTCCTGGGAGCAAACCCAAGATTTTCCGCTCTAGTTGTGTTAGCACTGCACCCCCACCTGCCCCCACCTCCCACCCCCCGTAAGTCTTTGGCATTAAGCCTTGCTCAGTGAATCGTATTTCTGTGTAAGTGCTGCTGTTCGTGGGGTGGTACATATATGTAAGGAATTCATTGGAGTGGTTGACATTCCTGAGTGATTCCTTGTAGCCATTATTACGTGAAAGCCCATCTCCCTTACTGGTGCGGCTTCTCTTGAATTTTAAGAAAAGAGACGTTCCGCTGTGTCTTCTACTAGAGATGCAGTGAATGAATGTACTCCGTTCTGCCTGATGAAGACGTTTATGAATCCCAGTGCAGTGGTGGGGCAGTGGCACAGAGGTGAGGAGCCTGAGTTCAGATCCCAGTCAAGTTCTGTGTTCTTGTGGAAAGTTCCCAGTGTCTTCATCTGTAAAATGCACGTAATTGGGTGGATTCAGGTGTGGATGCCACTGCACAGCCCAGGTGGGGGAAAAAAACGGAGGAAAGAACTTTACTTTTCTTGAATAATTTACAATAAATTATGTCCCCATCCAACCAGGGAGTGGAACTGAAATCTATTAGTCCCCAGCCCTCCCCTGCTCAGGAGAGCATACACATATTTTAAGGGTGTAGATACCTAAAGAAAGCCCTGAGCTTGAAGTTCTGACCCCACCCTGCCCTCCAGTCACTCTGCGCCTGTTCTTTTAGCTTGGCTCCCTCAAAGTAGCAGGTCCCTCACCGCCCCTGCTGTGCCTGAGGGTGTGGGCACCAGTTTGCTGGTGCCTGCTCTCCTGGTGCACAGATCTCTGCAAAGCTCAGACACGTCCTTTCCTAGTGCATAAATAGCTGTTTGTTTGCTTGTTGGTTTCCTCCTGTCATTTTGTTGTCTCACTGGGGTTCTGGAAGCCGGGCCCTCTCACTGCTGTCTCTAGTCTCTGCTCGCTGCTTCTCCAGTGTTGCCTTCTCCAACAGCCCGGCCCGTCTTTCTTTTCTTTCTTTTCTTTTTTTTTTATTTTTGGTGTTGGGGGGGTAGAGATTTTTGCTCTAGGGTGCGTGTGCTCACAAGAGGACAGACAGAAAACGAGAAATCATTACATACACACCCCCACCCTGGGGGATGGCCACACCACAATTTCTTCCCATGTGATCTTGGGCGCGCATGCACATGTGCCCGGTGTGAGGTTTAAACCACTGGGTCCGAGACTCGATCTGCGTTCAACTACTGCGTTCAACTACGTGGGAGTCCAGCAATGCACCGATTATTTCATCTGCTGGTGCCCAGCCCAGCCCACCTTACCGAGGGGAAGCAGGCCTCGCCCCACCTCTCCTCTGCGGTATTTCTCACAGATGTGTCTGCCTGGGCCAGAATGTTCTCTTTTCTCAGGGCCTTTGGAAGCCAGCAACATAGAGGCTCCTGTTGTTTCTCCCTTGTCACGTCCCTCCCAAGACAGTGGGCACTGCTGGTTTGGGTTGGCAAGGTGGGAGGAAAAAAACTAAAGATGAGGAAATGACATTTCAGAAGTATTATCTCAAGAATTAGGTAAAATTTTAAGGAAAGAGCCTGCAAAAGTATCTGGCTATATTGCAAGAAATAGTTTTTAAGGTATATTTCTATTCATTCAGATGGTATATGAATGTGTATTCGTATTATTATAAAATATAAAGTATGAACTGGGGTCTGTTAGGTCCTAAGATTTTGTGTCTATTTTGACTGTATTCGGGAAGCTGAAACAAACTTTTTTTTTTGAAGAATTGTTTATTTAATTTTATTTATCCATTCATTTAATTTGACATGAGAGAGACACAGAGACAGACAGAGAGGGAAAGTGAGAAAGCAAGCCACCAGATCCAGGACTTGAACTGTGGTTGGTCATGTGGGAGTATCCAGCACCTTAACCACTATGCCACCTGCTGGTCCCCAAAAGTCAGTGAAAAATCCCTTTATTGTTTTTGTGCTTTTTTGAGAGAGAGATGGTCACTATAGGGCGTGTGAGAAATCACTTCCCCGGGGCGATGGCAACACCGTAATCCTTTCTCGATAAAACAAACTTCTGTCATTTCCAGGTACCTTGTACCTCGTGGGAGTGAAGACCTTGTCTCCTTGCTTGTCCTTGTTCACCAGAAACTTCACTTAGCCAGCTTCCCAAATCTGGGTGTCTTGCTTGTGTCTGCTTCTGTGCCTTGCCTCAGTGAGGCTTGTTCCTTCTGATGAATTGGCAAGATTCAAAACAAGGCCAACTGTTAGAAGCCTCGAGGACACAAGTCTGATTAAAGAGCACGTTGACATTCCCGGAAGAATCCACGCTGTGACCCACTGCGTGCGAAGTCCACAGGTGGCAGGTCGCGTGGATTCTCGTAGTAGATCCCGTTGTTTCCTGTGCTCGGTAGATTTGTCAGGTACCTGCTCTAGACCAGCACCTTTGGAAACAGTAGGAATGAAGTACTAAAGGGAAAAAATGGTATCCCTGCCTTTAGGGGACAGTCCCTGCTCTCACGGAGCTTGCATGGTAGTGGAGGAGGTGGTCATAAACACGGTCAACAGGAGAAAGATTAAGCTGGGAAGGAGGCGAGGCGTGTTTAGGGACGTGTGCACACACACGTGAAATGCAATGGGGTGGCCAAGGAAGCCTCCCTGGGTGCATCACACTCAAGCAATGGCCTGAAGGGAAGAGGGGATTCCGACATTTGGAGCTCTAGGAATGAGCATTGTCCTCAGGTGGGAATACGCCAGGACTGGCAGGGGGTTGGGTCGTGGTGGTGGATGACAGCCTCATGGCATTCCCAGCAAAGGGAAGCAGAGGAACATCATGGGATCGGGGTGTGGAGCTGTAGGAAATGAGAGCAGCTTTGGGTTTATATATATGGGTAGACACACACAGAATTTGTGTTTGTATTTAATTGTCACACATCTTTGTAGGGTAAAATACAGTTTTTCAAAGCATGCATGTCGTGTGTGACAGTGAAATCAAGTATATTAGCATATTCAGCAGCAGGGAACCTTATGTTGTGTACCTTCAGTTTTCTTTTTCTTTCTTTTTTTTTTGGATAGAGACAGAGAGAGGGAAAATGGTACGTCACCTCCCCAGGGGGAATGACTATACTGCCCCTTCTCCATTCTCCTCTCGGGATTTTGGGCTCACATGCACAGGTGCCATGCACGAGTTTCAAGCCACCAACTGTAGGACTCAAACTGCATTAGGTCATGTGGGAGTCCAGTGCCTTAACCACCACACCACCTGCTGGCCCCCCGGTTTTCATTCTTGCAGGGTTTTGTTGAAATATATACATATATGTATGTATGTGTATATGACTGGTCATGTCCCCCCGTTTTTACCATACGGGCTGCCATCTATAACCTATTTGTCCTGTTTACATGTCTCACTTTTTCTTTCATTGACCTTGCTTTTATTGGCTAAAGCGAATTACAGGGACTAAATCTTATTTATCCCTTCTTAAAACTTAATTGATTATATCTCATTAAAATCACACTAAGCTTCATTTAAGTCAGTGAGAGAGCTTCAAAAGGATCGATAGATTATCCCTCAGTATTTGAGGACTTCCTCGTCTCATCAGTTGGAAAAAAATTTTAAGGAGAAAAAGCCTCTCACATACTAAATTTGAGATTTATCTGATAAAAATTTTCAGGTCACGAATTCTGGGTGTACTGAAAGTAACTGCATCCAGCGTTTCAGACCATTTGTCCCTTTGGGCTAAAATCGTCTGTTTGATTATATTTTAGCATCATTTGCTGACCGGTGTCCATCAGACAATAAACAAACCCTTTGCAGACTGCCAGATCTCAGGCAGATACCAGAACGTTTGTGAGCAGAACTGCATTCCTCTTCTAATTAGGATCACTGCACGCTCGTTTCTGGTGTGAGCTTGAAGCCTCAGCGTTTCGAGAACAGCCGTGTAAGAAAGCAAGTGGGGTACCGAGAACTGGGTCAGAATGGTCTCATGGGCTCAGAAGAAATGGCATCATTCTGGTTTAGGATTTGGGGATTTAATGAATCTTTGTTTTTTCCCGGTCCCATTAAGTAATTTTTTGGTATCAAATATATTACTAGAATACTATATTATTTATGCTTAAGACATTACCTAAACTGTTTGGCCTGACTCAATATTTTTAAATTTAGCTTTTTATTAATAAAAATCTCAAGCCAACTGGTGACGTGGTGATTAAGGGGGCTGGGTCTTAAATGGCTGACTGTGCATTCGCGTCCCAGACCCAGCAGCTGGAAAAACATGCCAGACACGTGTGCATGCTCACCCCAAACCCTGAACCCCGAAAGGAAGGAGAAATGGAGGAGATGACTGCATCGAGACCATCCCCCATGGGGGTGCTTTCTTGCCCGCTCTCTTTCTCTCTCTCTCTAGCTCTCTCTGTGGGAAGTGCATGCACCTTGAGGCAAAATTTAAAAAAACAAAAACCAGGAACATAAACTTTTCAAGCATAGGATTGGCCCCATAGGGTAGCAGTTAAGTACTATGCAGAGAGAGCCAGACGCCACTTGCTCAGCCAGGGTTCAAGGTACATGCCCATGTGCCGTGTCCTGACGGGTGGAGAACTGGAAGGAAAAGGTTATGCTGTAACCAGGCCCTGTGGCAGGCTGCTTTCCCTCCTCCCTCCCTCCGCTCTCTGGTTTGTACACACGCTCATTCCTG
>NW_006159977.1:1171578-1180174 GCF_000334495.1 Tupaia belangeri chinensis | reverse complement strand
CTGGCATTAGAAATAAAAATTGAAACCTAGACAAAAGTAGAACTAAACACCCAAGTACCTGTTACCATTATCAGCTCCTGGCTATTTTCATTTCCTTTAGTTCTTATCCCATTTTTCCTTTCCTTTATTATTTTGAAGCAAATTTCAGACATTATTTTATGGTAAATATTTTAGTATATCTCTCCAAATAAAAAGACTTAAAAACCATAATTTCTGCTATCATATTTAAAAATAAGAATAAATTCGTAATGTTGTTGAATACCTAGTCTCTGGGATTCGCTGTGGACATTGATACATTAATTGCTTCCTGCCGGGTGAGCATTCAAGTGAGGGCAGTGCCATCCAGTTTGGCCATACTTGAAACCGTTATTGAGTGGTATGTACGCGAATCTGCCTGTGTTAATCTAAAACAAACTTGGCGTGTGTAGCACGACCATACAGTAACATACCTGAAGGTTTTAGGTTATATCCACGTTTTGCTTTTCTTGGTGACTCCAGTGCACTTAATATCCTCAGGAGATGAGACCCTTCTAAAACCTTTCTGTACAGTGTGGCGCTGCCAACAGTAGGAGGGTGCTGAGAAGGAAAGTGGAGAAGGCTAGGAGTATGTATGTATCTGTTACACAGGAGGAGGCAAAAGTGGGGCCTGGCCTTGCACACCAATCGTGTAGTTGGCTAAAGAGTTGATCGAAGTGATGACTGGAAAAGAAATACCATCATTTGTTTATAAGGTTTTTGCCATAGGGTGGGTATACTCGCTGGAGAGAGACAGAGACATCGAGAAGGAAAGTGAGAAGTCAGCCCCCAGGGGGATGGCCATACGGCATTCCCTTCTCCTCCATTCTCCTCTCGGGATTTTGGGCACACACGCACACGTACCCAGCATGATTTTTAAGCTGCAAGGTACAGGATAAGAAATGCAGTTGGCTGTGTAGGAGCCCAGTGCCTTAGCCACTATGCTACCTGCAGGCCCTTAATCATCATATTCTAACTTAACATAAATACATTTATTCTCTATTGTTTTGATAGAAAGCTAAGGTTTTTGTTTTGTTTTTGTTTTTTGAGTGTGTTCCCCCGATTACATTTCCATTTTAGTTTCTTATAAAGAGTTTGGGCCAGCCCTGTGACCTAGTGATTAAGGGACCCAGATCCCACATAGCTTTCCTAGGTTCAAATCCTGTCCCTGGTGGCTTGAGAAACATGCCAGGTGTCTATGTGTGTGCCCCCAAATCCCAACAGGATGGAAAACTGGAGGAGAAGGGTTGTGGTGTGACTGCTCCATTGACCTTGAGATGCTTTCTTCCTCTCCCTCTCTCTTTCCATCTTTTTCTGGCAAGCACATATGTCCTCTCTGGCAAAAAAAAAAAAAAAAGAGAGAGAGAGGGAGAGAAGGAAAAGAAAAAAAATTGGAATATGGAATTGTAGATCTCTAATTTCCCATTACGTTTAATTATTGTCTCTACACTTAGTAAACCTTTTAGTAATTCTTTAAAATTAGGTTTGCTCAAAGCATTCTACTTACATTTCTTCTCTGTCTCTCACCCCTCTCTTTTCTTCCTACACTCCCTTCCTCCTCCCTTCCTTCCTTATTTTCATGTGCAGTTGAAGGAGGTGGGATGGAGGGGGACATTCTGCCCCACTTCTAGTTAGCTAGAATCACAGACATAGCACCTGGCCTGTTCAGACTGGTTTGAGATCCAAACCTGGGTCTCCTGTGTATCCCCAGTTACATGCAATGGCTCCCTATTGCTTGTACCACTTTGATTGGGCTTTAAATTAGATTTCTTAGAAACAATTAGGGTTTTGTTGTTCTTTTCGTTTGTTTGTTTTTTGCTCTGGTGTTTCATTAGCTAATGTAAGAATTCCATTGCATGCTACAACAATAAGTACAAGTGGCATAAGCAGGTTTAAGAACAATCACAGGGATTCTTAGTAAACATTATTCAGTTACTGGGATCAGAATTGCCCCTGTATGTTAGAGTCGCCTGCTAATGAATGCAGTAGTTCAGCATGCTGCCTACAGAGCATAGCGCATCAGTGAATCTGGTAAATTGGAAGTGTGGGGTCCAGGATGCATGCATGGAGCATCAGTGACTCTGGTAAGTTGTAGTGTGGGATACAGGGTGCATGCTACCGTCCTATTAATATGAATCATATTTTTTGATGTTTGTCTAGTTAGATTGCTTAGTTAGAGTATGATTCTCATGGGCCCAAGATTGGGCTTTCAAAATAATTAGTGATAGTTGCTGACATCAGTCTTCTTTTGTTTTGTTTCTTACTATTGTTAAGAGCCAGCTTTTTTGCTATAGTGTGCATGCACTTGTCAGCTAGAGACAGAGAGATAGGGATGGGGGAAAGTGAGGAATCACTTCCCAGGGGGGAATGGCCATGCCTCAATCCCTTCTTCACTCTCCTCTCAGGATTTTGAGCAGGCATGCACACACACCGAACGTGTTTTTCAAGCCGCAGGGTCTGGGACTTAAACTGTGGAGTTGGCAATGTGGGATCCAGCATCTTAACCACTATGCCACCTGCTGGCCCCAACAAACAGCTTTTTATTAAATCAATATCCTAGTGCCACATCATGATTTACAAAATGACCCAAAGTGCTTTTGCAATATTTTCAGTGAAAGTGAATTTTTTTAAAGAATTATTTTATTTAACTTTATTTTAAGTTTTTGACCAGAGAGAGAGAGAGAAAGTGGGGGAGCAAGCCACAAGGCCCAGAACTGCGGCCAGCCATGTGGGAGTCCAGCACCCTTAACTACCACATGACCCGCTGGCCCCTGAAAATGAATTTTAGAAGATTATCTGTAAAAACAGTAAAACCAGTGTAATTTCCTAAAGTAAAGTGATAGTATCATTTTCTGTTTTACAAAAGAAGAAAATGGTTCATAGCTCTTTAAATTTGGGGGCAGTGAATCGTTAGGGGTTTCTGGAGGCGCTTATTTCTTCTATACAAGCAGAGGAAGATTGGATCCTATTAAAATGTATTTTGCTGGTGGTGACAGTATGTGATATTTCCTGGCATTTCAACATAGCATATGTTCAGTGCTTATTATTTACAGCTAAAGTAACTAGGTTTACTGTGGTGTATCTTACAGAAGTAAAAACAATCTTTATCCTAGAAGCCCTCTGGCTTCTGTGAAGACAACAGTTGCCCTGCGCGCGCGTGCACACACACACACACACACACACACACACACACACACACAGTGTCATTCCACATTAAAACCAGAGTGGAAGATCACGTCCTGAAGGCTTAGAATACTCTCCACCTTTGCTTTTTTGGATGTGTTTCCCCTCCGAGGACACCCCCTTCCCTGCCCATGGATAAGCTGTCAGCCTACCTTGCTTCTGTGATATTTTACCTGTGCATTTTCTCTATCATTCTACTATTGTAACTAGTTTTCTTTCTCAATAGCCTTTTTGTTTGTTTTGCTTAATGCCAGAGGGCATATGTATGCATGTGAGAGAGGGAGAGAAAGAGAAGACACCCACTGGGGCCTGGTCACACAGCAGCTTTTTCCTCTAGCTCTCCACCCTGTAAGGATCCTAGACATGCCCACATGGTCATCCAGCCTGTTTCTTCAAGCCACTGGGGCCAAGACTCAAACCCTGATTTGCCGTGTGGGCTCAGGCTTCCTCTGTGTAGTGCCTGACTCACTGTGCGCACAGCCCTCATTAACTTCTGAGGGTGCCGAGGCTCCCTTGTTCTCATACCCGAGTCATGACCAGTGGCAGGTCTTCAGTAGGGACTTTGAGTAGGAGCTAGGCGCCACCTCAGTACTGGGATGGGCCCAGGCTTCATCCTCGCGTGGCCTCACTCCTTCCTAGCAGTGGAACTGCCAGCAAACTAAGCACTCCAGGCCAGTCCTGCATTCACTGCTACTATGCCAGAGCCCACCACATCCTGTACAGGACTGCTAACCTCTTATAATGTGCAGGCTAGTTCCCAGATTAGTTGTGCTAATTTCACACATTAAGAAACCCTGGCCTAGGGACAAGCACTTAGTGTAATGGCTGTATCGCTGGACTCGCATGTAGTCAACCGCGGTTCGCTTCCCGGACCCGGTGGCTTAAACTCACACCGGGTGTGTGTGCGTGTGTGCCCAAGATCCCGAGAGGAGAATGGAGGAGAAGGGATTGCGGCATGGCCATCCCCCCTGGGGGTGATTTCTCGCTTTCTATCTCTCTGTCTCTCTCTGGCTGGCTGGCGAGCGCACACGCCCTATAGCAAAAACCTCTCAAAAAAAAAAAAGAAAGAAAAGAAACCTTGGCCTAGGGGCTAGCAGGTGGCGTAGTGGTTAAGCTGCTGGACTCCCACACGTAGTTCGAGACGGGGACCAGTGTCTTGAAAATCACTCCAGATACATGTGCATGAGTACCCGGAATTGCAGGAGGAGACTGGAGAAGGGACTGTGGCATGGCCATCCACCTGGGGAATGATTTCTCACTTTCTCTGTCTCTTTCTCTCTGGTGAGTTCACACACCCTATGGAAACAAAAAAAAAAAAAAAGAAAAGAAAACAAAACACTGACTTAGGCTGATCAGGCTTATATTTTTCCCTGGAACTGGACTTGGTGTTGCTTTCCTGACTCACAAGAGGAAGGGATGAAAACCTTAACAGTATTGGGGAGTGGGGAGACCCAGTAAGGAAGAAGGGACAGGAATCCTGTGAGTGCCCTGCAGCTTTGGCCCCACAGAGGTGTCACTGAGCAAGAGAGTGGTGGTGGGGGTGGCGCCCGGTTGGGAAAGATTGTAAATACCAGGAGAGGTTTTGATGTGTGACATGATGACCTAGCGGTGGTGTGCAGAGTTGATGGCCTGAGAGGACAGATTAGGTCAGGAAGATCAGTTAAGGGGACAGGATGTGATAGGCTCTGGGATAATCACCCACTTCACAGAGGGGTGGGACACAGTAGTGAGTGGAAATTCCACTTTTTCAAGTAGTGGGCCATTCTGCCTCAGAGCAGGTCACTGAATGTGCATGACCAGTAGGAGCCCTCATTTCTCCTGCATGGCTGAGTGACACCATCATGGGGGAGGGGGTGGAGGGATGTTAAAAATTAGGTAAGGATGTGTGTGAGGTGCTAGTGCCCAGAGACACCCGGTTCCTGCCACTTCACCATTCCTCACCGCCTGTGTTCTCCCTCTCCTGTAGGGTTTACTAGTTTGCCAAGAGGATTAACCAGAGGGAAAAAGAAGATCCTGGCAGAAACCTAGCCAGAGGCCCCTGTCCTGCCCGCAGGGAGGTCCAGCGAGGACCCCCAGGGAGCTTGTCTTCCAGCTCCTCCCTCTGGCCTTTAAGGAATTCCTCACTGTCATCTTTTCCTGTGTAGGTTACTGTTGAGCCAAGACCTCTTCCTTTGACCAAGTGTGATTCATTCTTCCATTTTCGTAATAAACTTTAAATTAGCTTTTCAAAGTGTGCTTTATTTTTCTAACTCAATTCTCTCTGGCAGAATTACTTTACAGTGTCTTTACCCTTACAGTTATCATACAGTAAAAGTCAGCTATGGCTCTTAGAGAGAAGCACCACTGATAAGAAACCGTAGTCTAGAACACTGACCTTAGTCCAAGGAGCCCTTAAAACAGACGCAGATTCCTCATGTGACCCGAGTCTGTGTATGTCTGTAGACAGCCATCGAAGTATCATTTTGAGTAGCTTAATTTTAAACATTTGTTTATTTCACTGTAGTAGTACACCTTGAGTACTTTGCGATAAAGTATTTAAGTTCTTAACTTGGCCAAAAGGGACTTGCAGAACATGCAGCCTAACTCTCATTTTCCGTGTGTGAGAGCTGAGGCCTAGAAAACAAGTATTCAGTGTCTTTTCCCTTAACAGTCATTCATGGTAATGATGACCCTGAGTTATTAAGAAAAGCTTTTCCGTAATTATTTCTACATCCAGGGTAATGTTTTCATAGAACCCAGAGAGTGTGTTAGTACCGTGGTGGTGCAGGTGGCAGTGTCTGCTCTGCGGTGCCAGGAGCCACATGGCTGGCCGTGCCTGGATCTGCCGTCCAGTTGACCTGAAAATGCAGGTGAGCTAGAGGGCCAGGGCGAGGAGATCACGGTGTGACCATAGAAGGAGGCGTCTCTCTCTCCCTCCGCCTACATCCCCATTCTCGTGTGTTTCATACCTGTGCTGTCTATCATGAGTAAATATATTTTTTAAACTTAAAAAGGGTTAAGCTAAATTTTCCTGAATTTTAGTATCAGGAAAGCTTAAAATCTAACACTGGAATATCCAAAGTTATTTACATATGTTCTTTAGGACTTTTCTAGCTGAAGAAAAAGACTTTTTCGGGGATCAGGAAGTGGTGCAGCAGTAACTCCACACTGCCGTGCTGAGAAGGTCCGGGTTTGTGTCCTGGGGCTTCCTGTACATGGCTGGCCAAGACTGGGGCCTGATCATGGCATGAAGATCCTGTTATAGGGGGTGCACCCTTCTCTCTCTCACAGAAAGAATGAATACATCTAAATTTAGATTTAACAAAACAAATTGTTAGTCCATTTAGGTGATGAACTTCCGGGGCAGAGGTAGCAAGCTGCTGAGAGGGCTCTGCTGAGGAGGCCTGAGGTGGCGAGTACCCCTACTGAGCGATGAGTAATTTCCACCGGCCTGGGTGGAGGGTGGGCGCCTACGTCGGGTATTACACAGCTCCTGTTCTGGCTGTAGCAGCACTTCACTCCTGTACCTCTTCAGTATGTCTTACTCATAGGTTATGTAAAAAACACTCCCTTTTCCTCTGAATGTTAGTTTATTTGCATAGAAAAAGGAGGGAAGCCCTGCTCAAAATAAGGTGTTCATTTAAAAATGTTTTTGTGAACATGCCTTTGTGTTACTGGTTGGTGTCTTTACACTTGACATTGTACAGCCCTTTATCTGGGCCTGACCCTTGCTGTTCCGTCCTGCCACGTTCAGCCCTCACCCTCCTGTCCTTGTTCTTCAGGCAGCTCGCTCCCTCTCCCTGCAGGTCTGAGCTCGGAGGCCGGCCTCCTCCACCCCATCTAGTCTGTTACCGAGTCACATCACCTGTTTCTCCTTCAATTGTTTTTGCGTTGTGTATCGGCTAGCTGTCTCCTCCTACTGAAAAAACAAATGATTCTAAACTCCCCTCTGTGTTCGCCCAGAACAGTGCCTGGCCCCAGTAACTGCCGGTTATATATTAATAGTTGTTGATAAAATGAATACGTATGGGCCACCCAGCTTCAGTCTGGTTCCAGCGTCAGCAGTTACATAGGATCCCATGAGAGTGCGAACTTTTACAACTGGCACTGATCTTTAAGCAGAAAAGGAGAGGATGCTGGGGAAAATATTTCCTCCAAACCGTGATAGAGATTTATAAAAAGTATAATTAGGGTTTAGAAAAAGTTCGTAAGCCAAGCATTGGTATTTTGCAAAATAAAAGTGTAGTTTATAAATGTCAGAGCTATTTAATTGCCTGTTTGAGTATTGGCTTTGGGGTCACTTCACTGGGTCAGTAAACCTAGACCAAATGAGGTTTTTCATCTCAAGAAAACTGCACTCTCTTGACTTTGAAGATGAACCAGTTAAGATGGACTGGTTTGAAGCTGGACATGGCAGTGAATTTGTTGGCTGAGCCATCTACGTGCCTGTTACGTCTTGGTCACGGCTGTGGGGTAGATAGGTTAATAATTCACCGTGTAGCTAGTTCGCGTGTGACTGCTATGACAGGGAACATGGTGACCAAACTAGAGGAGAAACGGTTTGGAGAAACAGACGTGGACACCCAGCGGCAGGGAAGCAGAGCATTCTTCCTGAGGAAGGGGAGACCCACACCCGATCTCAGAGTTTACAAGTGAAATCTAAGCTGGGGCCTGACAGATGAGTAGGATTTGTCCCATGACGAAAGAGGAAAGGTAGCTGCAGAGATCCAGAGGCAGAAAGGTACGGCATGTTTGCAGGGCTGAAAATTGTTCTGTAGGTCTCCAGTGTATAGCTGAAGGTCAGAATGGTAGTGACAGGGCCATGGAGGAGTTCAGGACCAGGTGGTCATACGGTCTTTGTTCAAACTGGAATGCCTTCAGGGATCAAGGAGGACATCATTAATGACACTGAGCAGGCAGACACTGGGGCTGGCCTGGGTAGCTCGGGATATGTGGTCGGCCCACTTGTCCGCTACCTTTCTGTTTTCTTCCTTAAAGTCAGGGTCTTGCTAAGTTGCACTCATCCTGCCTCCACTTCCTAGCTGGGACCACAGTTGCCACCCCGGCTTTTTTTAGACAGAGTACCAGTGTCCTGTGTCACCCAGACCAGCCTTGGTCTCATCGTCCTCCCACCTGAGCCCCCGAGTCATTAGGACTACAGGTGCAAGTGCACACCACCGTGCCCAGTGGAT
The DNA here is from genome assembly GCF_000334495.1 of Tupaia belangeri chinensis. Lineage (NCBI taxonomy): Eukaryota > Metazoa > Chordata > Mammalia > Scandentia > Tupaiidae > Tupaia > Tupaia belangeri. The sequence continues at coordinate 1,171,805 of NW_006159977.1, read as the reverse complement.
AGGCAGGACCAGAAATCAAACCCAGGCCTCCCATGTGCTCCCAGCCTGCGGAGCAGTGTCTTAGCCCCACGCACCTCCACCCTGGGCTGTAAGCCACCTTTAGTGATCCTATTTCGTGAACATACAGGTGTGGAGTGCCGGGGTCCAGCCTCGGCAGTGGTGTGTGGCTTGTACACAGGAAGGCGACACAGGTGATCAGGAACAAAAAATTAGACTGAGACCTCATT
>NW_006159977.1:1171070-1171458 GCF_000334495.1 Tupaia belangeri chinensis | reverse complement strand
GCACGCGGCCCCCACCGTCCCCAGTGGATAGGCAGGACCAGAAATCAAACCCAGGCCTCCCATGTGCTCCCAGCCTGCGGAGCAGTGTCTTAGCCCCACGCACCTCCACCCTGGGCTGTAAGCCACCTTTAGTGATCCTATTTCGTGAACATACAGGTGTGGAGTGCCGGGGTCCAGCCTCGGCAGTGGTGTGTGGCTTGTACACAGGAAGGCGACACAGGTGATCAGGAACAAAAAATTAGACTGAGACCTCATTGCTCCTTAACATGTTCTCAGCTGGCCACAGCCAGAGCCAGCTCCAGGCTGCTGCGCTGTGGCTATTAAAACGTGTATTTATTGAGGGATGTTTAGTAAGTAAGGAGGGGGAGGGGTAGTACAAAATTTACTC
>NW_006159977.1:1129297-1170517 GCF_000334495.1 Tupaia belangeri chinensis | reverse complement strand
CATTCCTTCAGGATTATTGTAAAAATTATAGTAAGGCTGGGGGTGTTATTTTGCCCTTATGGGGTACCGTCAGTAAAGCTCATGGCAGAGAAACTGAGTACCGGCCAGTACAATGACACAAGGGAGGGCTCGTAAACCAGGCCTTGCCTCACGGTTTCTTCCCAGTCCAGGCCTTGCCTTTTAGACAAGGGAGGCAGCCTCTTTACCAGCTTGTGTTGTCTGCATGGCCCCGTCAGTGGAGCATCTGCTGTGCCCAGGCATTGGGCCTAGACGTCATTGTCAGGGCTGTGGGCAGCACAGAGGGGGTGTTAATCAGGAATGGCATACTCAGTTTGCATGGAGAAAGATCCTTCTCTTGAAGGATGAACTAGAGTGAGGCCTGGCAGAGGGGGAAGGCTGGAGGAGCTTTTGAAGTAAATGACAAGAGTTGGTGAGGACTTGGACTTGGGAGCTCACACATGGGATGGAGAGCAGTGAGCAGATTCTGAGAGTGTTCAGGAAGATTTCTCAGGCCTCTCTTAGATGTGAAACGAGTGAGAGACGATATCAAGAATAACTGTTGGGGGCCCAGCTGGTGTGGTAGTTAAGGTGGATTCCCACACAGCCAACTGTGGCTCCAGTTCCAGACCTGGCAGCTTGAAAACATACCAGGCCATGTGTGTGCCCCAAATCCCACGGGCAGAATGGAGGAAAAGGGGTTGCAGGAGGTAGGGGAATGTCTCCTCCAGAGGGATGCTTTCTCGTTTTCTCTCTCTGGCAACCACATACACCATATAGGAAAAAGTAAGTGAATGAATGAATAAATAAATAATTTTTTTTAAAAATTAAAAAAAAAAGAAGAACCATAGGTCCCTTTTTGGGCGAGGGGTAGGTGGGGCCATCTGGAGTGCTAGAGGACGCTGGCGAGGAAGCAGAGCTTCAGGTGGCAAGCTGACGAAGGCCTCTCCGCGCAGTGCAGTGTGGACTTCGGCACGTGCGTATCCAATAGCCATCTTATTTACCAGTCCAGAAGTCAAGAGAAAAGACCTGGACTTGTTGAGAAACAGAGCCAGGATTCGTCAGTGTGAAGATGGCCTGTGACGTTGTCAGGGTGGATTCACGCGGGAATGGGCAGAGTCAGATGAGCCGAGGACCTGGGCACAGAACAGTGATAAGGGAGCTTGGCTCCAGCAAGAACCCGAGGATGGAGAAAAAGAAAAGGTAGGCAGGCAGGCAGGAAGCCAGGAGAGGGACGAGGGAGGGCATGTCTGCAGCAGGCAGAGGGGCAGCAGCGTCCAGTGCAGTCAGGTGAGGCGAGGGCTTGCAGGGCCCCTAGGACTTATCAGAGAGAAGGTCCCTGCTGTGGCGTGATGTGGGTGTGACCAGTGTGGGTTGAAGAGTGAGTCTCAAATGAGGCAGATGTGAACGTGAAGACAGCCTTTCTTGAAATGTGGATTCCTTGAGATTAAGAGGATGCAGTGATCAGGGTCAGCAGGTGGTGTGGTGGTTAAAGGAGCTGGGCTTTAATGGCCCATCACTGTTCGAGTTTCAGACCTGGTAGCCTGTGCTCGCTTGCTCTCTCTCTCTCTCTCTCTCTCTCTCGTCAATATTGAAAAATTATGATAGTAAATAAATGATTCTTAGAGAGAGAGAGAGAGAAGCAGTGGTGTAAAGATGGAGGGAGCTGTTTCTCTTTGAAGATGTAATAGACAGTCATCTCAGTGCTAGCGGGCAGGGAGGGACAGGCGAGGAGTTTGTGAACATGGAGTGGGAAGCCAGTGTAACTGCATGGTTCTGGTCCCGGTCCTGGTCCTGGCGGGGCTGGGTGGGGTCACATGCAGATTACCTTAGGTTCCTGCGGGAGTTCTCTTGGCCTGCCCCCACTTTTCCTTCTGTGTTGTTTTTCCTCAGGGTTGGAGTCAGGGTCATGTGCTTGCCTGTCATCCCCGAGAGTGCCCTAAAGCAGAGTTTGACGGTGGTTTTCAGTCTAAGCTCATGGCTTTGAAGTGCTTGGTGACTATTAAATACTTGACTTCCCCAAAGCCTCTGCAGGCCACTTCTGAGAGCACTCTGTCTCTGCGGCTTCACCCTGCAGTTCTGCGGTGGGTGGCCCGGTGGCCCGGTGGCCTGGGAGTGCCCCAGTCGGCGACGTGGACTCCTTCTGTAGGAGGGGAAGAGCAGTCAGGGCAGGGTCCTTGCTTTTCTAGTTGTACATAATTTGTTTGTGTGTTATTGGTGTTTTTAAACCGTGGTAAAGTATGGTAACATTCAAAATTTACCATTCTAATCATTTTTAAGTATAAGAGGGGACTTCAAAAAGTTAGTGGAGACAGATTCAAAGTATAGGTTTATTTTGGCAGAAAAAAACGTGAAATCCAGGGATAGTTTGTAATATGTATTTTCCACAAACTTTTTGAAGACCCTTCGTATAATTTAGTGACATTAAGTACATCCACAGTATCTCATCTCCTCTCTATTTCTTGACCTTTTCGTCATCCCATATAGAAGCGCTATACTGTTATTAAACAATAACTCATCTCCCTCCTCTTTTGTTTTCCATCCCTGTGACTTTGCCTGTTCCGGTATCTCCCCTGAGTGGAATAATAAAACATGCGCCGTTTCATGTCTGGCGTATTTTGGTTAGCATATGTGGCCAGGGTTTGTCCGTGTTGTACCATGTATCAGAATTTCATTCCTCTTATGGCTGAGTTATATTCCATTCCTTTTGTTAATCCATTCATGTGTCCGTGGGAAGTTGGGTTGCTTCCACCTTTTGACTATTACGAATAATGCTGCTATAAACGTTTGTGAAAAAGTGTCTGGGGTTTCTTCCTTCGATTTTTTGGGGGTATATACCTAGGCGTGGACTTGCCGGCTCGCGTGGCGATTCTGTGTACCTTCCTGAGGACCTGCCAGACTGTCTCCATGGCTGTGCCGGTTCGTGTTCCTGCCAGCCATTTCTTTGCTCTGACTTCAGCTGTTTACAGAAGTCTGTCTCAATTTTAAAAATACCATAAAACTGTAATCATTCAAAGTAGTTAGTGGAAATTAGTTTGAAATGGTGACATGTCTGAATCACCAAACATCGAAACAGCTCATGATCCTCAGAATTGACGACGCTGTGACTTTGCCACACGTCGCCTGGCTGCCCTGGCCTCCGATGCCCATTCTTGGCATCACATTGTACTGGACTCCACTTAGCTGGAGTCTGCAGTCACACGGCGCTGGTCAGCAAGGGCCGCTGGTGCCTCCAGAGCTGTCTCATAACACAACAGTAGGGTGTGTGCACGCTTGGTTGCATTTCTATTCTTCAGTCTCATTTTTAAAATTTTTTAATTTTTCCTAGGTTTTTGCTATAAAGTAGGTGTGCTTGTAGGAATGAGGCAGAGAGTGAGAGAAAAAGTGAGAAATCACCCCCAGGAGGATGGCCACATCACAATCCATTCTCCTGGGATTCAGGTGCCCGGTGTGGTTTTCAAGCCGCCAGGTCTGTAACTCGAACCATAGTTGGCCTTGTAGGAGTCCAGCACCTTAACCACTGTGCTACCTGCTGGCCCCAGTCTCATTATTTTGCCTATAATCATGTTGTAAATATCAATTATGATTCAGATATTAAATAAATAACTTCCTTTTATGATTTAGAAAAACAACAAATTTGAGCAACCTATTCCTAAGTAATTGTTTCTAAGAAACTTGTAGTTTTATTATAGTTATTCAGTAGATTGTCAAATAGTAAATTTTGCTTAAAAGCTAACACTCAGCTTTCGTTACTTGAGTATGTAAAATATTCTCTTTCAAGTGAATAAATTAAAGTTACCCAAATGACACATATGCTCACAGTAAAGGAAAAGAAAACAAAAATATAAAGTATCTAGCCCTTTTTGCCTTCCTTGACCAACATCAGCATAATTTTTAATTATCGTGTAAGTATCCTTCCAGATGTTTCTTTTGAAAATACGTTTACACACAGGCATATACATTTTAATAAATGGGATCATGCTTTTGTTCTGTAACATACTTTTATCATTTAAAATATACCTTGGGTACTTTGTACATCACTATAGATTTACTTTGTTCTTGTTTCATTCTGTATTCATGTTTAATTTATTTAGCATTAATGTTTAATGTGTATTAATTATAATAACTAATTTACTGTTTGAGATTGTTCTTATCACTGATGATTGGATTAGTAGATATTTCTAGGTCAGTTTATTTATGGGACCAGCAGATGGCGTAATGGCTACATTGCTGGACTCCCATGGAGTCCATCTCCCACCAGGTGCATGTGCCTGCATGCCCAAGATCCTGAGAGGATAATGGAGAAGGGATTGCAGCATGGCCATCCCCCCTGGGGGGGAGGGTGATTTCTTGCTTTCTGTCTCTCTGTCTCTCTTTCTGTCTGTCTGGCGAGTACATACTCCCTATAGCAAAAACCTCTCAAAGAAAAAAAAAAAGAATTATTTATTATCATTATTTTCCCATTTCGAGCAGAGACAGACAGAGAGAAAGAGGAGGGAGAGAGAGAGCAAGCTGCCAGGTCCAGGACTTGATCTGCAGTCAGCCATGTGGGAGTCTGGCACCCTTAACCACCATGCCACCTGCTGGCCCCAGTCACGCTCTTTTCAAACCATTCTTGACCCGTGTCCTGGACTGCAGTTACGTTACTTGGAAATGAGTCGATCCTTTCGTTGCTTGCTTTTAAGTTGTGTGAGGTGCCGTGGAGCAGCCTCCCTGCGGTCCCCTGCTGAGGCAGGACTGTCTGAATACTCTGCTCCGTGTCCGGGATGGTGTCCGGGATGCGTCACAGGTCGCCCACCGTGGCTGCCTGCCCCTGCTGGTGTTCTTTCTCCATCCTCGGGAGTTGTCTTGCATGTATCCCGTCACTTCCCAGCTGAAGGTCACTCTGCTGAGCTCCAGCACACCCTGTGCGGCTCTTTCCTCTCCCACACTTCACCCCACGGGCAAGACTTCTGGGCCTCCTCTGTCGTCCTTGAGTCCTCAGGGCAGAGACTGACTTGACTCCTAGGTTTCTGCTCCCTGCCCCGCACCCAGAAAACTCTCCCAGCTGTAAGCTGGGGCAGTTCCCTCCCTTCTCCAGGGTACTGCCCTGTGTAAGCTGTTGCCCACTGCCTGAAGGTTGGTGTTTCGGGTGTTTTGTTTCATGTCCAAGTCCTTTAAAGTGGAAGCAGGATAAAGCCAGTGTCTGATTGTCCTTTTCCAAAGCTAAGTCTGTCTACTTTCGAAAGTCTGATTTCATTCAATGTAATTAAATACTAAGTACACACAGTTTATTATTGCATTATATATGAACGTAGGGGAAATTTCAGTCCCTGCGAGGAGCTTAAAGCACTGAGTGTACAGAGAATATTTTGATAGACTCCTCTGTGAGGACTGTTTCTCTGAACTTTCATGAGGTAATGCACTTTTTTGTTCTGAAATGGAATTGTTGAAGTACTCAGTGAAAAACAGTAGTTAGTGCAGTAAAGGTCTAACTGGTACTTACCAGAGATCATTAGCCTAAGGCAGAAGGGACAAACTACTAAAATAGGAATTTATTTTATGGGAGAGTTTAGTTTGAGAGAGGTTCAGTCTCATGGAGAAAATAAGTATTTTAAGGTATTTGTACCATTTTGGAAACCATGTAACGTTTGTATTAAAGAGCTGGATGAAAGTGTTGAAAACCTTGACATATGGTCCCTGGCCACTGATTTATCATTTGTGGCTTTAAAGTGCTAAAAAAGTAATAATTAAGTCTTGCCAGTCGGTATTTCTCAAGTCCTGGCACATTGCAGCTCACCTTTTTCAAGTGAACAGGGTTCGTTTGGGCAGGTTCGTTGTAATTTCTGTCAAAAATACCTTGGAATTTTGGGACCAGCAGTTAGCATAATGGCTGTGTCACTGGACTCCCATGTAGTCGATCACAGTTCGAGTCCCGGACTCGGTGGCTTAAACTCACGCCGGGTGCCTGTGCGTGCGTGCCCAAGATCCTGAGAGGAGAATGGAGGAGAAGGGATTGCGGCGTGACCATCCCCCCAGGGGGTGATTTCTCGCTTTCTGTCTCTCTGCCTCTCTCTGTCTTTCTGGCGAGCGCACATGCCCTATAGCAAAAATCTCTCCAAAGAAAGAGAAAAAGAAAAAACAACCTTGGAATTTTAAATGAACCATAGTATATTTATAGACACATCTTCTTAGTGTCCTACAGTTTTCTTAGAAGCATGGTGTGATTTACTGACACGGTTTTCTTTCAAAGGTTCTTCATGCTTTTGGTTATCTCTTCTGTTTTGTATTTTGCTTTCTGTTGCTGTTGGGAATGTTCCCTGAATTATATCTCTTTATCAACTTATTGTTTACAGAAAAATTATTGCTTTACGTCAGTTGAAAATTGATCTCCTTACTCAGTTTTTATTAGTCTAGTATGTTTTCAAATGATTGCGGGCGAGGGGCTCCCTGCGGACCGTCGTCAGCATTGCTGGGCCTTCTGCCCGCACACACCCTCCATGGACTGTCCACGAAGCCCCTGGGGTGCATCTTCACGGACAGGAGTGTGTGTCGGATGATTGTCCCCTTTAAAGAGGGCCTGCCTTTTTATAAAAGGCACTCCCCAGGACCCCTCGCTTCCTAGCAGGGTGTATTAAGCCTGGGCGAAGCTCTTCCTGCCTTGGCTGGAGCAAATTAGGAGTTTCCCCTCCTCGGGGCTGTACAGCGAGTCCGCAGTGGGAAACTACCTGACAGTGACTGGGGTCTGACTTGACAGGCTTTGGCTGACCCTTGCTGGGGGGATGTAGGGGTCTGGTTGACCATGTTCAGGGAGCTTGGGGGGAGGAGGCAGAGGTCTGGTTCCCTTGCAGTCTTAGCAGAGCAGTGGACTCTAGTGGGCATCAGCCTCGCCACTTTCCTTGAGCCCCAAGGCAGCTCCAGATCCCTTGGTGGGCTGGAAAGGGGGAGGAGTTACACCACACTTTTTAGCACACACAGAAGGTATATCCTGTTAAATAATAACGTAAAAACAAATATATCAAAGGTCATGACAGTGAACATTACTGGGCCCTTTGTGCTAGTCACTAGGCTGTGTGCTTTATTTTTATGACCTCACTTCTCCTTGGTGTCACGAGGCACGTGTTGTTATCCTTATCTTATTCTTGAGGAATTTGAGACCAGGACACTAAGGAGTTTGGCCAAGTTTTCAAGGCTGGTACAGTAGTGGAGTGGGGATTTGAACCTGTGTGTCTAGCTCCAAAGACAGATCAGAATCCCTAGGTTGCCAATAATTACATTTCCTCCCCCTTTTGGGGAGAAACCAGTAGGTTGTTAATATGCGTGCTGGTGGGGGTGGGAAGTGAGCGCTGTTCCTGGGAGGGATGATGCTTCCATGGCTGTCTCTGGGGTTGGAACTGGGTATAGGTTGCTTTTCAGCATTTTTTCTGCACAATGAGCTTGTAGTCTTACAATTAGGAGGAACAATGAAGCTCTTTATTTGTGGCTGGGAGTGAGGTTATTTTCTTAGTGACAGCTAAGTAAGTTTCAAAGTGCTTCACCCTGGAGGTTGAACAGAGGATTAGCTAACCTTGTAACTGTGATAAAGACTAAGGGAAAATGCCAACCAGGTGGCATAGTGGTTAAGGCCTTTGGATCCTATGTGGCTGTGTACAGGGTTTGAGTCTTGGAGTGTGTGCAATCCGAAGAAGAGAGTGGAGAAGGGATTGTGGTGTTGTCATCCACCCTGGGGGTTGCTTTCTCACTTTCCCTCCCTCTTTCTCCCCTCTCCACCCTGTGAGTGCACTTGCCTTTAGCAAGTTAAAATAATAATAGTAATGTAGATATGCTGCTAGGAAGAGTCCTAAGATTGTCCTAAAAATGAAATGTAGAGATCTAGCTGTAGTAGCACAACATGGTTGCTGCTGCTTGCATGCTGAGGCCACATGTAAGGTCCAGATTTGATTCCTGGCCCGCTGTCAAGAGCTGGGCATGATGATGCACACTTACAGTCGCAGTGACTCAGAAGGCCAAGGCAGAAGGATTGCCACACAACAAGACTACTTGAGACATCTTTCTCTCTCTTTAACACACACACACACACACACACACACACACGCCACACATACCAAAATCTAGAAGAGGACATATACTTTGTGTTATGTTTTGATAATGGTTTGTCAAACCTCAGAGATTCATGCTTTGGAATTTGGTCCCCAGTGTAACGGTGCTGGAAGGTAGTGAGGAGCAGTGCATGGTGATTGGATCCTCGTGGCACTGGCCTCATCAATGAATGAATGCTGCCTGTGAGCGGTTGAATTCTAGTCCTCAGGAGAAGGGGCTGGTCTCTAAGAGCTGGTTGTTATGAAGATGGCTGCCCCCAAATTCCACTTAGCACACACCCATTATCCTCTCTTTTGCCAGCTGTGTTGTGACGTAGCTGACATATGCCAGTTTGACCCCCGAAGACTTTGCATTCACTGGAATTGTGAGTCAAATAAACCTCATTTCTTTATGCATAATTCAGACAACCTCAGATATTTCTGTTAGCTGTGTAGTAATAGACTAAGACACCATGGTTTCATTGTCTCTCTGTATTTATCTATTTTGAATAATTCTGTGTGTGTATGTGCAAGCACAAATGCATGTGTCATATGCGTGTTTTGAGGGATATTTTCAAAACCATTAGTCCTTATACTGTGTGGCCAAGGAAGAGAAACACTTTAGATTTCATTATGTTCTTATTGTTGTGACAGTATATTTATATCTACATTTCTATATGGTGAAATTAATAGTCTTAGAATTAGAATTCAAGAGTTGATTTAACCACTTATGTGGCCTTTAATGCTGGATTCTGTTAGCCTTCTGAACAGCTTTTGAGTTAAACTTGGGAGTATTTCATGGTTGGTTTGTTCTAAAGACTGTTATGCTGTATCATGATCCTCTTGAATAACTGGGACCTCAGGTGTACACACCAGGCCCAGCTATGTTTTGTGCTTTGTTAAAATGTTTGAAAGCATTTTCTCATAGATTCTGGTGTTTTCAGTGATTTCAAGCATCCTAGGCAGAGGTACTTGACAGCATATTGTGTTTTTAACTATTTTCACCAGGTAATAGCTTCATGTTACAAGTATGTGATGACCTTTTCTTTTTAAAGTTTGCTTATTTTATCCATGGTAAGGAGTACATGCACATGCACACAGCAGGTGGGAAAGAGAAAGAGAAGCCCTATCTGCCGCCCCCAGCCCTTCAGCTGGTCAGGATCTAGCCTGCACATGTGCCCTGCGTGTTTGAGGTCGACAGACCAGGGATCTGAACCCCCAGTTGGCCACATGTCTTCCAGTGCTGCAGTTTAGGATGTTACCAAGTGAGGCGAGGTTGGCCTTTTTTTTTTTTTCAGAGAGGTTTTTGCCATAGGGCACATGCGCTCACCAGAAAGACAGAGAGACTGAAAGTGAGAAATTACCCCCCCCCCCGGGGGGGGGGGGTTAGCCACACTGCAATCCCTTCTCCATTTTCCTCTCAAGATCTTGGGCATGCACGTTCACGTGCCTGGCATGAGGTTAAGCCCCTGGGTCCAGGACTCAAACTGCGGTCGACTACATGGGAGTTCAGCGACATAGCCATTACGCCAACTGCTGGTCCTGAGGTTGGCCTTTTTTAAAAAATGTCTTTAATGTAAATTTTATACTTTATTTTGATACGAAGCATGGGGTAGGGATCCAATTTTATTTTCTTCAAAATAGCAGCTCATTTATTCAAAAACAGTAAGATGCCACCCTTATCATATTACATTTCTCTTTGTCTTTGGGGCTAGTTGTAGACTTTCTGCTTTTCCACTGTTGTTTTTTTGCTTTTGTTTTAGTTTTGGTGGAAAAAAAATGGGGGGGGCATTTTTGTTTATTTATGTCCAAGTGAATTACAGGATCAGTTTTCCCTGTTTCAGGAAAAAAAATCCCATTCATATTCTTACTAGAAATAATGAAGGGAGAGTTGTTAGTATGTCTTGATGATATTGGGGCTTCTCATCTAAAAAGATGGGGAGATTCTTTGTATGAATCAGCTTTTGTTACATAACAAACCACCCCCAAAATTTACTAATTTAAAACAACAAATTATTTCTTGTAGTTCCGTGGTTTTGGCTGTGAGTTTTTGTGGTCTAGAAAGCCTGGCTGAAGGTGGTGATCTTGGTGTTCTCACCCACACGAGACGGTCTCTTCTTGGACAGCCAGGATGGCTGGGGCCTGTTTTCATGTGGTTTCTCATCTGCAGAGGTTAACACACGCGGTTCAGTGGTCGCAGAGGTGATCCTGGTAAAGCCCAGTGCACAGTGCGCTTCACGCCTTTGCTCACATCGTGTCTGCTGTTGCTGTTGGCCAAAGAAGCACGTGGGCAAGTCCAGAGTCTCTGTGGCCGGGGGGCAGAGTCATATGGCAGAGGGCTATTCACACAGGGTGGAAGGATTACTTGTGGCTGTTTTTACAGTCTACCAGACTCCACATTTTCTCAGTTTTCTGTGTCTTTCAGGAATGCTTTGAAGGTTTTTCCAGATAAATCTTTCACATTTCAAAAGTTTATTTCTAAATAGTTTCTCTTTCGCTGTTACTGTAAATGCTGTCCATCCCAAACCCCATTTTAATTTAGAATTCTTTGGTAATACATGTACACAACTATGACATGAATAAACCAAGAAATTTACCTCCATTCCTGATCTTTTCCATCTCCCTAGATAACCAATTTAAAAGTAATTTGTTTTTATTTATCAGTAACCAATTTAAAATGAATTTCTTTTATTTAGTGCTTTTTATGGACATACCCGCAAATATGATTATTCTTCTCCCTATGAAAGAGAAAGGCAGGCATAGAGACGGCACCCTAGCCCAGGGTCCTCATGCACAAGCCAGCCTGTTCTCAGCCAGCCTGGATCAAGGACACTGGCTCGTGTGCACATGCGGGACATGCTCAGGGGGTCCTGGGACATGAACCCAGGACCTTCCCCACGTAGGTTCAACTGCATTACTGCTGTGCAGGTTCCTGGCTTCTGTGTGCCCTGTTCTGCAACTTGCCTTTCTCACATGGCTATGTTTGTTCCATATCTGGACATGGGATTATTCTCATTCTTTTGTTGCCACATCGTGTTCCATTGTGATAATGTGCATGGTTTATTTAACTCATTCTGCACTTGGGCTCTCTCCAGGCTATTGGTATTGAACACAGGGCTGCAGTAAAAAACATTGTACTTGGGTGCATAGGTGCATCTAGGGAATAGATTCCTGAAATAAGATTTCTGGTCAAAGGGTAACTGTTTTAAAACTGTATTGGAGGGACCAGCAGTTAGTATAATGGCTATGTCACTGGGACTCCCATGTATTTGACCACGGTTTGCATCCTGGACCCAGTGGCTTAAAGCTCAGCCAGGAGCGTGTGCGTGTGTGCCCAAGATCCCAAGAGGAGAATGGAGGAGAAGGGATTGCGGCGTGACCATCCCCCCAGGAGTGATTTCTCACTTTCAGTCTCTTTGTCTCTCTCTGTTTCTCTCTGTCTGGCGAGCACATGCGCCCTATAGCAAAAACCTCTCAAAAAAAAAAAAAAAAAAAAAGGGAAAAAAACTGTATTGGGTAGCAGTCCTTGCAGAGGTTGGGTGATCTATTCTGTGAAGCCATGGAGACCCTTCATTTTTACTGGTAGAGGTTTAAATGGTAAGAGTCTAATTGAGGAAAATCTGGCACCATCTACCGTCTTTCGTTAGCAAGGGCATTCTCTCATCTATGTAATGGCATTTGTATTTTTCCATGAGTTTTTGTTTCTGTGCCTATTTTGCTGTTAGGTTGCCTTTTCTTGAGTTGTGGATGTTGTTTATGTATCGGGAACAACTACCGTTTGTGATATGAATCACAGCTAGTCCTTCCTTTATAACTTACCTTTTCTATTAAAGCAAGGGATTTCCATATGGTTATTTTGCTCCCAGGCATATTACAGGGGTGAGCCAATGATGTCCTGCAGACTCAGCCCTGCTCCCACCTGTTCTTTGTATAGAGTTTTGTTGGAATGCAGCCACACCCACTTGTTTACATATTGTTTGTGGCCGGTTTTGCATGGCAGCAGCAGAGACTGTACATTTCCTCTATGGCCCTTTACAGAAAAAGGAAACTAACCCCTGAGCTAAAGTACCCAAAGCAAAGTGTTTCATGTGATGTAGCCATTTTTGTCATGCCTTAGAAAATAAAAACGTTAATTAGACATGTGTGTTTAATTATGAAGTGGTGGGTAGAACAGGCAGTCACCTGTGGACGTCAGAAGTGTCTCTTGGCATGTCACTTGGTAATTGTGTTGTGTCTGGCCAGTTTGAAGCCACCACATCTAGTAACTGTTCAACGGACTTTGATTGTTCCTGTGTTTGCTGGAGATAGAAGCTTCGGTCTGGGTGAGTTTGGGCAGAAAATCATCCTCATCTCCAGCCCTGTGGTCAGCCTGGCCTAGGTCAGAGGATTTCCTGTGCTCTGAGCACTTCCCAGGACCGTGCATGCACTAGGCAGAGAGGAGGGTGCAGTGGGTGGTACAGTGTGGCTGCTTTCAAAACGTTTCAACTTGCTTTTCCTCCTTCAGGATTTATAATTGTCGTTATACTAGGATTTCAGATTATTCTATATATTTCATTGTAATTTACATTTCTATTCAGTGAATTTGTATTTAAATTTCTGTTTGATGTGAAAATTTCCCAGACTTCTCATTTAATTGACCAATAGTTCCTACATCATATTTCAGTGTAACAGATACCAACCCATTTTAGGAAAAAACATTTTTAAAGAACAGATCAGTTCACTGTTATTCTTGAAAGCTTCGCATATGAGAAATTAAATTTGCAGCCATTCTTAGTGGCTGTTTCCGATGTTTTTTTACTTAGTCTTTGTTTGGAAAAGATCTTTTACTAGAACAACAGTTGTTAAAACGAAAACTTAACCAAACTCTATCATCTTGTCTATATTCTTGAGTGGATTATTAAAGAAATTGCTTGTGAACATTTAAGGAACACACTTCATTTCCTTTCCCAAAACATGATGATTAATTGATTTATGTCCCTTAGAGTTTCTTTTTTATTTAGGTAGATTTTTGCTATAGGGCATGTGTGCTCACCAGGGAGAGAGAGAGACAGCGAGAAATCACCCCCGGCGGGGGGGTGGGGGTGGCCATGCTGCAGTCGATTCTCCTCTCAGGAATTTGGGCACGCACGCACGCACATGTGCCCGGCATGAGTTTTAAGCCACTTGATCCAGAACTCAGACCACAGTTTACGTGGGAGTCCAGCGATGTAACCATCACGTCATCTGCTGGTCTCCCCTTAGAGTTCCTTATCTGTGAGCTGTCTTCTCTGCCACCCCGCCTCCCGTATTCCACTACTGTTAATCATGATGCAGGCGGGGCTCTAGAAAGCCTCTTCACAGGCTTTCTGATACTCCTAGTAGAGAAAGATAAGGACTAATTGGATGATGGCTTCGGAAATCAGAAAACTTAACAGGGGTTGAATTTAACAAGATGAAATTTTGTATCGATAATTAAAAGAGTCCACATTTGGTTCACAGTAACAGAACGTGTACTGATGAGTGGAAAAGCATGTGAGCCCTAGCCATTTAGAATAGGGACAAATACATCTACGTATATTAATAGTAAAACCCATAATGCTCTCAGGGCCTATTAAGGAAGGAACATTCGGTTTCTTTTGGTGATCTTGACAGATAAAGATGAGATTGAGGAAGGTGTTAAACACGTATGATATTGTAAACTTTAAACTTCCTGTTTAAAGAGGTAAGCAGGTTACATAGAAATATCATGTACATGGGCCAGTGGTGACATGGTCTTTAAGACAGCTTGATTTCAAGGGACTAGCAGATGGTGTAATGGTTACATCACTGGACTCACATAGTTGACCACAGTTTGAGTCCCAGACCTTAAAACTCGTGCTTAAAACTCAGGCCGGGCATGTGTGCATGCGTGCTTAGGGATTGCGGCGTGGCCATCCCCCTGGGGGGCGATTTCTCGCTTTCTATCTCTCTGTCTCTCTGTCTCTCCAGTAAACGCACATGCCCTATAGCAAAAACCTCTCAAAAAAAAAAAAAAATCCCAAGAGGAGAATGGAGGAGAAGGGATTGCGGCGTGGCCATCCCCCTGGGGGGCGATTTCTCGCTTTCTATCTCTCTGTCTCTCTGTCTCTCCAGTAAACGCACATGCCCTATAGCAAAAACCTCTCAAAAAAAAAAAAAAATCCCAAGAGGAGAATGGAGGAGAAGGGATTGCGGCGTGGCCATCCCCCTGGGGGGCGATTTCTCGCTTTCTATCTCTCTGTCTCTCTGTCTCTCCAGTAAACGCACATGCCCTATAGCAAAAATTCCTCTTAAAAAAAACAACACACACACACAAAAAACAAAACAGAAAAGATGTGTTACACATGGCCACCTGCACTGTCCTGATACGGCATATGTGCTTAAGCCAATGCAAGTTCTGACTCTGTGCTGGGCACATGTGTGGGTGCCCCAAATCCCAAAGTGAGGGGGAAATGGAGGAGAACAGACTGTGATGTGACTGTCTCCCGTGGATTTCTCCCTCACTTTCTCTCTCTTCCAGGTGAGTGCATGCTCCCTCTAGCAAAAAAAAAACAAATTTTTTGAGAGGTTTTTGCTATAAGACACGTGTGATTACCAGAAAGGCAGAGAGAGACAGAGAGATAGAAAGGGAGAGATCACCTCTCAGGAGAGATGGCCACGCCGCAATCCCTCCTCCGTTCTCATCTTGGGATCGTGGGCATGGACGCACACGCACCCAGTGTGAGTTTAAGCCACTGGGTCCGGACTCGAACTGTGGTCGACTACGTGGGAGTCCAGCAACATAGCCATTATGCCAACTGCTGGTCCCTAGCAAAAATTTTAAAAAGGAAAAAAATCACTTACATGTAAAACTTCAGTTCTCAAGAATGTCAAATTAGTAATGGATATTTTAATTGAATTTCTGAAGATTTATATATTTTACTTTTTAATTAAGCTTCTCTGTTTTAAAGATGAAAGAGCAACATTGCTGAGGATTTATGACTTTTTAACAAGATTTAGGGACAGCCGTTGGCGTAATGGCTGTGTTGCTGGACTCCCATGTAGTCAACTGCAGTTCGAGTCCTGTACCCAGTGGCTTAAACTCATGCCAGGCATGTGTGTTTGCATGCCGAGGATCCAGAGAGGAGAATGGAGGAGAAGGGATTGCAGCATGGCCATCCCTGCTAGGGGGTGATTTCTCTCTTTCTGTCTCTCTGTCTCTCTGTCTTTCTGGCGAGCGCACACGCCCTGTAGCAAAAACCTCTCAAAAATTTTTTTTTTTAATTTAACAAGATTTAATTGTAATTTGTATGAAACCAAAGAAGCAAAGGTCTGGGGTTGGCATCTGCGTTCTCTCCCTTCCTCCCTGAAGAGAGGCAGGCAGAAAGACACAGAGAGGTCCCTTAACAGGGTCTTGCCATGTTCTGTTCTCACTTAGCCTCCCAGCCAGAGAGGACCATGGCGCTCCTGGCATGCTCAGCATGTTCAGGTCAACCTGGGGTCCATACTCGGGCCTGTGTGTCTGGAGGTGTTGTGCAGTAGAGCCCTGTGGCCTGTGCCACGTGACTGGGCCTGGCTTTGACTTCTGCTTTTTAATTTCCACATCAACTCTCTTTATTGCCAGGTTTGTGTTGTCGTTTTGGCTTTTTATTATTTTGAACTTTTTATGTGCCTCATTTTAGGATCTGGTTTTTAGATTTTTTTTTTTTTGCATACTAAAAAATGTAGGACTATATGTGTGTGTGTGTGTGTATATATATATATATATATATATACATTTATACATATTATATATATGTATTTTATATATGTGTGTGTATATATATATATATAGAGAGAGAGAGAGAGATTTTTTTTTTCCTACAGGGCACATGTGCTTGCCAGCGAGAAATCACTTCCCATGGGGGACAGCCATGTTGTAATCCTTTCTCCTCCATTCTCCTCTTGGGATTCTGGGTGCTCAACACACACACCTGGTGTGAATTTTAAGTCTAGGACTTGAACCATGGTCAACTACGTGGGAGTCCAGCAACATAACCATTACGGCATCTTCTGTTCCCTATTCAGTGTTATATTATAATCAGTGTTCTGATTATATCCAGTGTTTTTCTATATTTAGAGTGTTTCCTTATTGAATCCTTTGGTTTGGGATTATTCGTTTGTATTAATTTGGACTCTTGGCTGAGAAGTGACAGAATCTGAATTCACATTGGTTTAACTACAAAAGAAGATACATTGGATCCTGGAACTGAGAAATCTTCCAGGGAAAAATAGTGTGAGGTTTATCTTTCAAATGATCTCATCGGGATGTGATTTCTCTTGGCCATTCCGCTCTGCATTGACTTCATTTTTCAGACGCTCTCCATACCGCTACTAGTTAGCCATGGACAACCGTACCAGAGGGAAGGACTCTCTCTCAAGCACTCATGTCAACAAACTGAGAAAGTTCTCATCACCCCTGTTTGGGTTATAGTCTAACCGATCACTTGGAACAGGGCAGGAACAATTTTCAAATGGAAGGGACGTGAATCTGACAGAATAACCGACATGTATGACTTCGGTCACAAAAAATGAATGTTTACTTCTCTCTCTGCTCAGAAAAAGAAACACATTGAGGGTGCTGGATGATACACCCAGCACAGGTGTGTGGTCAGCACTCAACTGAGTGTCTAGAATGCTTGAGAGTTGAGTCTGCTAATGTTTATTTTACTAATAAATAGATTAGTATAGAGCAGATAAGTAAGACTGATGTCTACCAGCCACTCACCTTATCTGTAAGACTTTTCACAATTGCTGTTGAAGAGAGTAATTGTGGCTGACAGTGTCTTGGAATATAAAGATACCTACTGACCAGGGACTGTATGAAATTTTAGCTCTTAAAGATTACTTGAGAAGTCATTTCTTAAAGAATAGCTGGCATCGGAAAAGGCAATATAGAGAAATGGACTTTTTCTTTAAAGGCCACATTAAAAAATTAGCGATTGGGGTTGAGGTCCGTGACTCTGTTTGGATACTGTCAGTGGCGGACAAGAGGAAGAACGTGGGGGAGTGATTAAGAGAGAAGGTGAGGGAACAAGTGGAAGCCAAGTGCAAGGGTAGGGAAGAGAAAGAGGCAGGCGGTGGGAACAGCACCAGGCTCTCGTCTACCTAAGCTTGGTCTTCCCTGGGCAGAATCTTACCGTTTTGCTCTTTTTATTAACATGTTGTGCACATTTGGAGAGGTGCTTGTTAAATCCTTTTGTTTGCAAAAATTATTCTAATTAATAAGAAACATCTCTAATAGAAATAAAAGTCAATTCAGTATCTTAAACTGTGATGTTTATGAACATTTTTCCTTAAGTGCCCTAGCTCTGTGCTGCTGTAACAGAATACCCGAGACTGGATAATTTATGAAGAACAGAGATATTACTCCCTCTCAGTTCTGGAAGCTGGAAAGTTCAAGATCAAGTCTTGGGCAGGTTAGGGTCCTCCTCTCTTTCCAAGATGGTGCCTTGAATGCTTATCCTCTGGAGGAGAGAGTTGTGTCTTTCTGTGGCAGGAGGGCAGAAGAGCGTGCACACCCACTCCCGGGGCCCTTTGCTAGCAACATTAATACCTTCACAAGGGCGGACCCTCATGACCCAACACCTGTAGCCCCACTTCTGCTGCATTGAAGATTAAGTGTGTTCTTGAGTTTGGAAGGAAACGGTATTCAGACCATAGCAGTAAATGAATGTTCATTAATATTTAAATGTACAGGGGAGTTTCCATTTAAAAACTTCTGATTTATTTCATATTCTATGTCACTAGCAAGTTTAGTACACAAGAAGCTTAGGTATTCTATATCTGGAGACGATTGGACTTTGCTGGATTTTTTTAAAAAGTTAGGCACGATTCTTAAGTAACAACAACAAAATAGCAGGTTCCACACACCACCAGCGAGGCTCTGGGCTAGCACACCAGGCTCCTCTCCAGGGGTTCCCTCCTCTGTCCAGCCCAGTAGCTTCACGCTTTTATCTCCTAGCTGCCCGAATTGCAGGAAGGATTGAAGTTGATGTGACATGCTTTTTTAAAAAAATCCCCCATGACATGACACTCGGAGTTCTATCTACTTCAGCAGCTGGGCGAGGAAAATACTGCAGCCTCATTCCTTCGTCCTTCACAGTGGCCTAAGGAAGACAGTGGTTCCGACAAAGCTTGCTCTGCCTGCAGTCTGTCCCTGGGTCCCCTTCCCAGCCTCCCACTTCTCATGGTTCACAAGAGAAGGAACTGATATTTCTTTTTCTTTTTTTTTTTTGAGAAGTTTTTTGTTTTGTTTTGTTTTGCTATAGGGCGTGTGCACTCGCCAAAAAGACAGAGAGACAGAAAGCGAGAAATCACCCCCCAGGGGAATGGCCATGCCGCAATCCCTTCTCCTCCATTCTCCTCTCGAAATCTCGGGCACACACGCACCCAGTGTGAGTTTAAACCACTGGGTCTGGGACTCGAACCGCAGTCAGCTACATGGGAGTCCAGCGACATAGCCATTACGCTAACAGCTGGTTCTGGGAACTGACATTTCTTAACCAAGTCTCTACACTACCATTATTTCTTTCCACAGTTTTATTAGGAAAAAGTTCAGACATGTAGAAAACTTGGAATCATTTTCCATCAAACCCTATAAGCCCACCATTTAGATGCTATAAATAACATCTTATACTACCTGCTTGGTCCTGTAGTATCCTGTAATTTTCAGTATATTTCAAAATGTTATTGTAGTTTTTGTCCCTAGTCTTTTTATCAGGAAACAATGTGAATCCCTAATCCTGGTTTAAAAATTCCAGGCACCATTAAGCGAATACAGAGAAAGGGCAGAAGTGCCCAAAGGACCAAGCAGGGTCCTCCACGTGGTGGGTGTGCAGTAGAGCTTCGTCCAGCGAGTGCAGCTCCGCCAGTCCTTTGACTAGCCTTGTCGACAGCCTCACGTTTGCCTCTTAGGAGTAGTGGTTTTAAAATATACCATGTGTTTCCTACGCACATGTGACCTCCGCTTATCAGGTGGAACTTCTGGAAGATAGGCTATGAAAGACAGTTACTTAGAATTTGAAATGGATTTTAAAATGTGTTTATTTACTATAAATCTATATATGAAGTATGTTATATATGTGTGTGTATATTTTAAACAGGGGCGCTCTCTCTCGGAGTACCCGTATAGCAGTCTTCCAAGGAATCCACTTTCCGTATTGCTATCTCAAAGATCCTCTCAAGGAAGAGGCTGAAAGAGTGGCCCTTTCTTGCGCCAACCAGAACAGCTTCCCTTTAGTATGTTTCATTTGAAATGAAGATTTCATTTCAGGGAAACGCTTGACTATCATGACTGCCCACGTAGCCTGAGCAGCCCATGCAGCCCTGTGTAAGTCAATACAAAAGGAAGTTTTATAGTACAAGAACGTACCTGTACCTTTCATTTCTGAGTTAATGTGGCTGGGCTGTATTGTGGTTCTAGTGGCTGACTGTAGATAAGGAGTAGAGTTTTTTGTTGTTGTTGTTTTTTTTTTTCTTCTTTTTTTGGAGAGGTTTTCGCTATAGGGCACGTGTGCTCGCCAGACAGACAGAGACAGACATAGAGACAGACATAGAGACAGAAAGCGAGAAATCACCCCCCCAAGGGGGATGGTCACGCCGCAATCCCTTCTCCTCCATTCTCCTCTCAGGATCCTAGGCACACACGCACACACGCCCGGCGTGAGTTTTAAGCCACCGGGTCCGGGACGCGACCCGCGGTCGACTACGTGGGAGTCCAGCGACATAGCCATTACGCTAACTGCTGGTCCCAGGAGTAGAGTTTTAATAGCAAGGGGTTCTCCTAAAGGTGTGTGGATCTGCGTGTGCGTGTGTGTGTGTGTATCTGTGTGTGTGTGTGTGTGTGTGTGTGTGTGTATCTGTGTGTGTGTGGGGGGTATCTTCAGGTCCTGAGAGCAGGCGTTTCCAGAATGAACAGTATCTGTGTTCCCACCCCTTACCTCCTGAAAGGAAGGGCTTGCTTTATTTGTTTCTCAGTGAAATGGGTGCATTTGGAATTTTTGTCGGGCTGATCTCTAAACGCAGCACGAGCAGCTGCCAGAAACCTTCCCCGCTTCCAAAGCAGAAAGGGGCCATCGCTGCCATCGCTGTCCTTCCTGACACTAGAGCTGGTGAGTCATTTTGGTGACATGTCTGCTCTTTTCCCCGAAGCAACCACAGCCACTGCCATGCTCGTACCAGGTGTTCACAAAGTAAACGGTGAAGGTCGTGCGGCTTTTTCATGGTTTCGTTGACATTTGTAACTTACTCTTTGCTCTCCACTCCCAATAGGCTCGGGTTATGTATGATTTTGCTGCAGAACCTGGAAATAATGAACTGACGGTTAATGAAGGAGAAATCATCACAATTACAAATCCGGTAAGAGAACTGTGCTTATATCTGTTGTTGTTTTTGTTTTTTAAATTTTGCCAGAGGGCTCAATTGCTCACCAGAGAGAAACCGAGAATGGGAAAGTGAGAAAGCACCCCTTCCCTGGGGGGTGGGACGGGGGAGGGATGGTCACACTGCAGTCCTTTCTCCATTTCTCCCTTCTTTCGGGATTTTGGGCATGCACGTCTACACACTTGGCATGTTTTTCCATCTGCTGGGTTCAGGACTCACACGGCACTGTTGGCCATGGGGTCCAGGTGCCTTCACCATGCCATGGGCCGGCTCTGTATCTTTTCAGTATGTTCATTTATCATTTTCTCTTTATTACTCGTATAACCTTCAGGCACCCTATAGATGTTCTGTAGTTGAGCATGCTTTCTCCTGGCACGGCGATACCCAGTCTCGAGAGCGAACAGCAGACGGTGCTAATCTTCCTAAATGTCTTAGCTTATTGATTGCTGCAATTGCTTTTCTAAGCTTATCCTGAAATCAGATTAGATTGCCAGAAAGCAGTATATACTTAGGCTGTATTAGCTTTGCTCCCAAGAGAGTTACCTTTTCTAGATTTTAATTTATTGCTTCAGCTTTTATTGGAATAAGAAACAACTATATAACTAGCATTTCTGCATCTTCACCAAACCATACTTAAACATGTATGCATATACATTTACACATACAGACACATACACCAAGTGCTTCACCTCTCCCCCCCATACATAGATGTAGCTCTGCTTATATAATTAGGGATGTTACAGCTGTCTCTGATAAACTTCCCTGCGACTTTTTTCCTCAGGTTCTTTCTCTTTAAGATTTGGCAGGTTTTCTTTCATAAAGTAAAATCTTTTAGACCATTGAACTTCTTTTATGATCTTGGTTGCCAGGAAGCTCAAAGGCAATCATAATATTAATTTTCAAATCACCTTAGCCTGAACCTGTTACAGTTTTTGCCATTACTTGTGTGATATTTGCCGCGATATGTGTGATTGTCCCTTTTTTGTATGTAACTATTGTGACCTTTAAAGTATATAGCAAATTTTGAGTTGAATCTCACTTGGAATAGTTTTAAGAAACATTATCTCACGTACTAGTACTTCATTCAAGGCTGAGAAGGAACAAAAGCAGATATGGAGAATTAGTCTTGTAGTTCTAAGCTTAGCAAAACTTTAACCTGTTGTCACCAACCCCTGTTCTCCACCTCTTCTCCTGAGTCCCGCAGTTGGTGTGTAATGGTCGCATCACTGGACTCCCACTTAGTTGACTGTGGTTTGAGTCCTGGACCTGGTGGCTTAAAACTCAAGCTGGGCGCGTGTGCATGCATGCCCAAAATCCCAAAAGGAGAATGGGGGAGAATGGGGTGTGGTTTCTTGCTTTCTGCCTCTCTGTCCCTCTGGTGAGCACACGTGTCCTGTAGCAAAAATCTCTCTTACAAAATTTTTTTTTTTTTTTTAGTTTTATAAATTTTCTTCCCAAAGGAGATAGTATTTTTTTTTAAGAGTGATTTTTGCTATAGGGCACATATGCTCTCTGGAGAGACAGAGAGAGAGAGACAGAAAGTGAGAAATCACCCATCCATGGGGATGGCCAGGCCATAAAACCTTCTCCATTCTTCTTTCAGGATCTTGGGCACACACAACCATTTTATTAATTCATTTCACATTTCCTAGTTTTATTCTCTGGGAGTATGTATTCTAAAAATATATATTCAGTTTCCTTTTTCTCCTAAATCACACACATGTGCCTGGCTTGAGTTTTAAGCCCCTGGGTCTGGGACTTGAACCATTGTTGGATATGTGGGAGTCAAGCAACATAACCATTACCCATCTGCTGGTCCCAGGAGAAAGGGTATTAATGAACACCTTCGTACCCACCATCTCGTCATCCACCTTCATGATTATCAGCCCATGGCCGTCTGTGTCACCCGTATGCCCAGCTGTTCTCCAGCTTCCCTCCCCTGTAACACTTGCTTATTTTGAAGTAAATGCCATTGTATCATTTCATCCATGAATATGTCACTATGTGTCTCTAAGAAACAGGTTTGTTTTTTAGACATAATGATAATACTATTTTATCTCACCTGACAAAATTAATAATTCCTTAATGTTGTCAAATAGTCCATTAGCCTAATATAGCCACATAGACCTTGTCGAACATTTTCTTGTAGCCTAACAACTCGCTGGAGTAAATCCTTGCACATACCGATGTTTTGGTGATAGACAGAACACATACAATGATGAGCTCATCAGATGAGACTGTGCCGTTTGGTCTAGAGTGGAGCAGGAGCTGGCTGCACCATTTAGGTTGTGTAAGTCCATCCTGTGATGTTCCCATAATGACCAAAGCACCCAACGTCCAGCTTCTCAGGACACATCCCTGTTTTTAAGCAGTGCATGGTGTGCGAGTGTCAGCAAGCAATATTAGATGCCCTCAATCCCAGGTTTTGACAGTCATACAGAAGATCACATTTTCTGTAACCATTGGTTTTATTAATTTATTTCACATTTCCTAGTTTTATTCTCTGGGAGTATGTATTTTAAAATACATTTATTCATTTTCCTCTTATTCTTTAAAATGAAAGCATTGTAGGCTTAAGATTCATCCAGAACTTTTTCATCAGTAACGTTTTACTGGCACCTGCCGCAGATGAGCGTATGTATTAGGTGTTCTGAGGAGTAGCATGAAGATAGAGCAGGTCTTTTGCTCTTCTCTGTAGGAAGCGGTGATGTAAGGGAGAAGCTCAGGCCATATACAAAGAAAGTATCAAAATTTGGACAAGTTGTCGGCAGTTCAGCAGAGGTGGAGCCTATTCACGTTTGTGTTTCCATCAGAACAGGCTTTAGTCAGAAGATGAGCTATGACGCGGTAGATGTTAAAGTGTGGATGGGGTTTCATCAGACAGAAATGGAAAGAAAGCCCAGACAGAACAGTCAGATCAGAGATGCAGAGACTTGAAAGTGTCTAGTCAGCTCCCTTGTTGACAGCTAGGTGTTTCCTTGAGTGTGATGCGTATAGTCTTCCACGTATTTCCCTGTGAACTCTGAGAGGGAGGTGTTTTTATTTCTGTTTTACAAGTGAGGCTAATGAGATTCAGAGAGTTGAAGTGACTTGCCCAAGATCATCCTCCTTGAAGTGGCAGAACAAGGCGTCAGAGCCACATGTTTGGCCTTGGAAGCCTCTGCTTTCCCTTCTGTGCCCAGGATCATTACATGCAACCAAGTGGCCCTGCAGTTCAGGGTGTGTGAACTCCAGCAGGACACAGGCTAGGAACACTGGCTCGTAGAGCCAGGTCAGACAGCACCTGTGGCCAGGCTGGAGACTCTCGTCTCCTTTGGTAAGCAGTGGATTCCTGCCAGGGCTTCCGTTTGGGGCTTTACTGTTGATATTGTTGTAGTGACATGTGAAATCTGCCGCTTGAGGAAATTGATCTAGCAGAGTGTGTCAAATGTGTGGCGTGTTTGGACTGTAGCGACGTGACGTGGGCTGGCAGCAATAGGAGTTTAAAGAAGGTGGATACAAGAGGCATGGAGAGTCAGACCCATAGGACTTGTTGGCTAAGTAGCTATTGGTGAGAATGGTCAGCGGTCACTGAGGTGAATGGCCTTTGTACCTGACGGAGGGATGAGAAAATGCAGGAAGGATTAGTTGAGTGGACGCAGTAATAAATAGTTGACCCTGCCCTGTAGCTTTTCATCAGCTAAAAACTGGGATCTGAGCCAGAGATTGGACTGGAGCTGGGTAACTCTCTGGCCATCTTTAAGCATAAACAGATCAGGCCAGCCCCATAGCCCAGTGGGGAAGGGAGCTAGATCTCACATGGCCAGCTGTGCTTTAAGCCTCAGCCTGGGTGGCTTGAAAAAACATGCCGTGTGTGTGCATGTGCACCCCAAATCGTAGCCGGATGCAGAAATGGAGGAAAAAGGATTGTGGTGTGACCATACCCCATTGGGGATGCTTTCTCCCCTCAATGAGCACATACACTCTCTGGCAATTTAAAAAAAAAAAAAAGGAAAAAGTGAGCAAATCTAGAAGGGGCCTGGAGATGGGAGTAGGAATGCAGGTATGTCCCACCAAGAGGCAGGAGAGCGTAGGGGAGGGGGCAGCACAGAATCAAGGAGGGAGAAGACATGGCAGAGGTGATGGTAGTTTCTTAGCAATGAGAGTACTTTGTTTTATGTATCTTTGTCACACACAAAAATTACTAGATAGAGAAAGCACTAGGTTGTGACCAGCAGATGGTGTAATGGTTACATCATTGGACTCCCATGTAGTCGACTATGGTTCAAGTCCCAGACCTGGCAGCTAAAACCCACACTAGGTGCATGTGCGTGCATGCCTGAAGTCCCAAGAGGAGAATGGAGGAGGTGGGATTGTGGTGTGGCCATTACCTTGGGGAGGGATTTTTTGCTTTCTGTCTCTCTGTCTCTAACAGAACTCCTAGAGATAAGGACTGAAACACACACAAAAAATTAAAAAAAAAAAAAAAAAAAAAAACTCCCTTAAAAAAAAGAAAAAAAAAGTATTAGATCATCAGGAAAGGCATGATGTATTTTTCTATGTTTTCTATGCAAAAATGTGTCATGATTTTCCCAATGACCCAATATACGTAGTAATTTTGAAAATTATGTTGGGTATATATAAGTAAATAGGTTCCATTTCTAATCCAGGAGAGATTAAATGTTCTTTTGTCGGGGCCAGCAGGTGGTACAGCGGTTAAGGCACTGGACTCCCACATAGCCAACTGTGGTTTGATTCCTGGACCCAGTGGGTTGAAAATCACACTGGGCACGTGGGCATGTGTGCTAAAAATCACAAGAGGAGGAGGGAGGAGAAAGGATTGTGGAATGGTCATCTCCCCTGGGGGGTGATTTCTCACTTTCCCTCTCTCTCCGTGTCTCTCCTCTCCGGCAAGTGCACATGCCCTATGACAAAACAACTAAAAATTTAAAAAATATATATATATTCTATTGTCTACCTCATTTTTCAAAATCAAATATTTACCTTTTTTGTAAAGCACTACCTTCAAGTTGCTCTTGTGGTTCGAAAGTGGCAAAGTTGTGGCTTGAAATGACTAAGAGAATATCGATATCTGGAGTAGGATTATCATGAAATAATTAATGAGGACACGATATGCAAACTTAAGGAAACTCTGACTATTTTAAGGGGAAAGAAATGGGACTTCCTCAAGACAATAGATTGAAAAATGGGAATCCTGGACTAGTGTTCCACTTTATTATTTAGTTTATTCATTTTATTCATCCAGAACTAGGAAAGCAGCTCTCCCTACATTGCATACGATCCCAAAGCTTGGTGGTTTAAACCAGTAGCCATTTGTTATTGCTCAGGAACCTGCAAGGAGCTAGGTGGTTCTGCTGTGCTGTGTGCTCAGGTGGCTACTGTAGTCACCTGGTGCCTGGCCGGGCCTGAAAGGCCTAGGGCCACATTCCTGTGTTTGGGTGGAGCAATAGGGAGTTTGAATCTTGTCTTGGTTATCATCTGGTGAAATAGTACTATGTGGACAGTACTTTTGAGGCTTTGAAAGAGCAAGCTGAAGTGAGCAAAGCCCCTTGAGACCAGGCTCTTAAGACCCCTGGATTATTTGCACCTCACTGTGTTGGCCGGAGAGGTCACAGGGAGCAGTACAGATTCCAGGCCCGGAGACCCGCATTCCTCTGCTCAACACGGAGAGCTGCACACACTCCCGTCCCCTGCCACCAGCAGTGAGAGAGCAGTTTCAAAACAGTGGTACTCTATTGCTAGTAAGAGGTGACTTTGCAGTCCTGGATCACTTCTTGTTGAAGTTTGGCTTTTCTTGTTTGTAGATCACGCCATTTTCTAGAGTAAGGAGAATGCTTAAAACTTTATAGTTTTGAATGATAGAATTTATAATTTTGAATAGAAGGTTTTCATTTTAATTATACATAGTTGATTTCCAAAGCCAAATATCTATAGGAAATTCCAACTATAATATTTTTGTTTTTCTTTTCTTTTTTGGCAACTTTACTAGGATGTTGGTGGAGGATGGCTGGAAGGAAGAAACAGCAAAGGAGAACGAGGGCTTGTCCCTACAGACTATGTTGAAGTAAGAACTTTGGTTTATTAATTAAAGTTGATCTTTGTCAAGCATCTTTATATGAGTGATCAGTTTGAAGGATAGACTGGAAGAGTACAGTTGTTTTTATTTGAATTAAATTTCTGTTGTAAAAATAATAAATGCTAATGATATAAATATGGAAAATACATAAAAGTAGAACTAAGGAAAAATATTATCTGTAGACCAAGCTCCAAAAAACAACTATAAATATCTAGACAAACTTCTTTCCAAGGACATTAAATTTTAATTCTTCAATAAAACCTGTTAATGTTCTGTTGATAATATTGTGTAATGATGGCAGCTTACACCACTGTTGTAAAATTGATTCACAACATTTGAATAGTTTTTTTTTTTTAAGTACATGCCTTCTCAGTTCCTTCTCACATCCCAGTAGACAGGGACTCTGAATGAACTGCTGCGGCAGTTGCCTGGGTTAAGCTATATTACAGTGGGTACGGAGGATGGTGTAGAGCAACCCCTGGAATGACCTCTCCCTGCCTGGGACACACCCACTCAGCTGACAAAACCCTCTTGAACCAGCAACTTGGTGCCCCCTGCTGGTTTTCTATAGGTCATGCCAATGCAAGTACAGGTACTTAGTTTGTTTCTCTTCTTGAGTGATGAAAAGACACTAAATTTGCCTGGTGCCTTGTGGGTAAAATTGGAGGTAGATAAAGCTACAAGTACCTTTGGTTTACCTCCAGGGAGGAGAAGAACGCCCTGGAGGGTGCCTCCCTGTAACTACCAAATGGGAGGGAAGGTTGTTGTTTGCTGTTTTTGATCTTGAGTGAAGGGTAGGCAGTCACGAACCTGCTGGAGAATCTGACGTGACCTGGAGGCAGTCCTTTGGAAACGTGTGCACATGCTCATACACCTCAGCCTTCTCCCTTCCGTTTTAGCGGAGTCAGAGGGCCCTGCACTCAGTCCCCAGTTCTACATTCACATCCTGTGTTAGCTCTGTATTGTGCATCCAGGATTGTAAACGTTGACAAGATTGAGAATTAAGTTGATGTTGGTATTTATTGCATTTCCTAGAATTCTGTTTACTTACAGAAAGGAATAGTCACTACAGACGTTCTTGGGCTTGCTTATCATATAAGAACCTGAGCCCCTTCTCTCAGAAATGGGCAGATCTATTTTGTAAGACAAATAATAATGTGATTGAATGTATAGAAGAAAATGAAATGAAAAAAAATAATAAAAGAAAATAAGGGACCAGCAGTTAGCGTAATGGTTATGTTGCTGGACTCCCACGTAGTCGACCGTGGTTCGCGTCCCAGATCCGGTGGCTTAAAACTCACGCCGGGCACGTGTGCGTATGTGCCCAAGATCCTGAGAGGAGAATGGAGGAGAAGGGATTGTGGCGTGGCCATCCCCCCTGGGGGGCGATTTTTTGCTCTCTGTCTGGTGAGCGCACGTGCCCTATAGCACAAACCTCAAAAATAAAATAAAACAAATTTAAAAAAAGAATGAAATGTCAATCTGAGCAAAAAAAAAAAAGAAAGAAAGAAAGAAAGAAAGAAAGAAAGAATTCGGCAGATCCGACAGGCAGAAAATCAGTAAGAACATAATTGAGCTCAGCAGCACCATCAGCCTGCTGGATGCATGGGCGTCACAGACCACTCCATCAGACAGCACAGGACGCTCATGCTCCACAAGCTCCCATGGTGTACGCCACATCCTGAGCCATTGACATACATGTTTAGAAGATGAGAGAACTCACATAGTGTCTGCTTTTAGATTACAATGGGACCAAACTAGAAATCAGCAACAGAAAGATAGCTGGAAAATCTCAAAGTTCTTGGAGAATAAATAGCATACTTCTAAACATGTGGATCAAAAAATAAACAGCACACTTCTAAATAACACATGGATCTCAAAAGAAATTAAAAATAGTCTGAGCTAAATAAAATATAACTCAGCAAAATGTGTGGAATGCAGCAAATGCAGTGCTTAGAGGGAAATTTATAGCATTGCAGACTGTAAACCTCCTTTCCATCATGGGTACTTGCCCTTAGAGACCGTCGCTCTAGTTTGTGAAAATAACTGTGGTTCTTTCTAATATTTAGATTTTACCCAATGAAGGAAAAGATCAGTTCTCCTGTGGCAATTCAGTGGCTGACCAAGCCTTCCTCGATTCCCTCTCAGCAAGCACAGCTCAGGCCAATTCGTCAGCTGCCAACAGCAACAACCAGGTATGTCTCACCTCGTCCTGCTAGATGTGGCTGGCTTTACTGAGAGCAGAGGCATTTGTGAACGCTTGTGCATCATTGCATTGCCATGCCCAGAAAGCATAAACAAGGTAGTTTTGGTGGTTTTGTGTGGCATTTCTGTTGGGTATTAACAAGGAATTCACATGTTAAGCTTGCTAAAGACTGTTTTTAAAGTCAGTTGTAAGAGAAAAGGCAGGGTGTTCATTGAGAGTTGCTTTTAAATGTGGGGCATGACGTGACCAGAGACCCAGAAGTTGCAAAAATCTCTCAAATGAGGGCGTGGAAACAGGAGAAAGGTCTCTTGTTGCAAAGGTCAGTGTCTAAGCTTCAACTGGACGAGGAAGTGGCTTCTGTGGCGCGAGTGTGAGACCTCGCTCCTGCAGACAGAAGTGATGCTCGGAGAGGCGTCAGCAGGGCTGTGTGTCCGGTACAGCCTGGTGCTGTTACCGCGTTGCTGCTGGAGAACTTACTGTGGAATAGTGAGATAATCTGAGGAAAACGCAGCCACATTTTACATTAATTTTAAATGAAGTTTTAGCACTTTAGGTGAATCTGCCTAGCTGGTCTATTACGATTATCCAGAATGAGTGGTAAGAAGACACTCGAGAAGCCCTACATGTTGTCTTTAACAGTGAATGAGTTTTCAGGAGATGTTTCTTGATTTTTTTTTTAAACTATGTAAAAGATTGTAAATTATGTCAAGCCTAATAATCACATCATCTATAATTATTTGCTTACAGACTATCTCTATTTTAACCCTAGAAGAGCATTATCAAAGTACTATTGCCCTATATACCTATAGATTTTACACATTTTAAAATAGTATTTTGTAGACATCCTGAATTAGTCTTCCCCAGGTATTTAAAATTCAGGGCAAGTTAATTACCATAGTTGAATATTTTTCTGTATTTTGTTACTCTCTAATACTTGAGAATTAGTCACTTAGTTAAAAGTCACTTTGGGGGACCAGCAGGCGACGTGGTGGTTAAGGTGCTGGACACTCCCACATGGCCAACCACAGTTCAAGTCCTGGACCTGGTGGTTTCTTTTCTCACTTTCCTTCTCTTTACATTAATTTTAATTGAAGTTTTACCACTGTAGGTGAATCTGCCTAGCTGGTTTATTACGATTATCCAGAGTGAGTGGCAAGAAGACACTCAAGAAGCCCTACATGTTGTGTCTCTGTGTGTCTCTCTCTGATCAAATTAAAAATAATGAATAAATAAAAGTTTTTTAAAAGTTACTATGAAATGTGAAAAATAGGTATACTGTCTTGAAGTTTCCCCAGAGATTCTCAACCCAGGCACTACTATTTTGTAGACATCCTGAATTAGTCTTCCCCAGGTATTTAAAATTCAGGGCAAGTTAATTACCATAGTTGAATATTTTTCTGTATTTTGTTACTCTCTAATACTTGAGAATTAGTCACTTAGTTAAAAGTCACTTTGGGGGACCAGCAGGCGACGTGGTGGTTAAGGTGCTGGACACTCCCACATGGCCAACCACAGTTCAAGTCCTGGACCTGGTGGTTTCTTTTCTCACTTTCCTTCTCTTTACATTAATTTTAATTGAAGTTTTACCACTGTAGGTGAATCTGCCTAGCTGGTTTATTACGATTATCCAGAGTGAGTGGCAAGAAGACACTCAAGAAGCCCTACATGTTGTGTCTCTGTGTGTCTCTCTCTGATCAAATTAAAAATAATGAATAAATAAAAGTTTTTTAAAAGTTACTATGAAATGTGAAAAATAGGTATACTGTCTTGAAGTTTCCCCAGAGATTCTCAACCCAGGCACTACTGCCATCTAAGGCCTGAGACTCTGTCATTGTGGGGTCTGTCCTGTGCCCTGCCAGCTGTTCAGCCTCCCTGGTTTTTGTTAATACTTCCTAGATGTCCCTAGCACGCCCTTCAGTCAGGACAACCAAAAGTGTCTCCAGATTCTGTTAAGCATCCCCTTGGAGCAAGGTCAAGGCAGTTGAGATGCACGAGCTATTCAAAAACATCCTTTAAACAGGTTTTCATTGAGTACAGTGCAACGTTTTCATAAAAGGGAATTACAATGAGGTAATCATAGAATAAGCAAAGGAAACAAAAGATAGAAACACTCATTTTGATCAGGAGACCTACTCCAGCCATCATCTCAGGATAGGCTGAAGCACTTTAATAAACACGAACTCGACATCAGGGTCAATCTCGGTCTGGTATGAAGTGTTGGGTTGTGGGAACATCATGATGCGTTTTTGCATAGAAAGCCAGAAAAACACATCATGACTTTTCTGACAACCCAATGTATTCCTCGGTATTTAAATACAGTGATATAGGCTGATGAGTATAAGTCTAAATTTTTTTCTTCCCGAAGGTAATATATCCAGCTTTAAAAGAAGGCTTTGAATTTTACTAATCCAGTCTAAGATTACATCTAACCAAATCCTTTGAAAGCAAAGAAGCAGTTAGCTAAAACTAGAATTAACAAACTCCAGAAAGAATAATGATAATCAATATGAGCTTTTTAATTTAAATCAAGTAAGTGCACTTTTTGGTCCAGCCACAGTGCACGTGTTGGTAAGACATGATGATCTACAGATTAGGGCCATATGGTAGGCCCAGGTTCAATTCCTGGTCCATCTTATAGACTAGATGTGAAAGTGTGTGGCCGAAATCCTAGAAACTCAGTCGTCTGAAGCAGGAGGATTGTGAGCTTGAGGCTAGCCTAGGTGACATAGCAAGATGCTATGTGAAAAAGAGCCGGTTGTGGTAGCAAGTGTCTGCAGCACCAGCTGGGAGGCTAAGGCACGAGGACCATGACACAGCGAGACTCTGTCTTAAAAAAATAGTGGTATTAGGTGGTCGGAAAGTCATGACATGTTTTTCTGTGCAAAAATGTGTCATGACTCTTCTGACAATCCAACTATATATATATATATATATATACACACACACACACAGGTATTTATATAGATGTGTGTATATATATATATATACACATATATAAATACATATATATATACAGTATATACATATATATATACACACACACACACACACACTTTTTTTGGGGGGTGAGATATTTTTGCTATAGGGCATGTGTGCTCGTCAGAAAGACAGAGAGAGACAGAGAGACAGAAAACGAGAAATCACCCCCTGGGGAGATGGCCACGCTGCAATCCCTTCTCCTCCATTCTCCTCTTAAGATCTTGGGCACACACGAACATGCACACAGCATGAGTTTAAGCCACGGGGTCCGGGACTCGAACGGTGGTCGACTACATGGGAGTCCAGCGACGTAGCCATTGCGCCAACTGCTGGTCCCTGTTTTTTGTTTTTGTTTTTTTTTTTATTAAAAAAAAAATTAATTACCAGAGAGGGGGAGAGGAAGAGAGCACTCTCCAGTGGAGCACAGTGATGCCACAGTCCCTTCTACATTTCTCCTTCTTGTCAGGATTTGGGGCATGCACGCATGTCTTCAAGCCTCTGGGGCTGGGACTGGGATTAGAACCATAATTGGCCACATGGGATTCAGCTCCCTTAATCACAAGGGGCCAACCCCTTTCATTTATTTTTCCAATTCACGTTTGGTTTAATCCATGTGTTTGGCCAAATCCACGGATGTGGAAGCCACAGATACAGAAGGAGAACTGTAACTGCTATTGAGAGAATTTGCGGACCTTTGCCTTCAAAACTGCCTGAGGCTGTCAATACTAATACTTCCTGCTTCATCACAGAACCTGGACTTACCTAAGACAGCTTTATTCACCAGAGGAAACTTTGAAAAGTACATGTGAGTGAAATTTATTCAGTATTGAAGATCTTCCCCAAGGCATATCATAGCCAAAATAATAAAACTTCAAGACAAAGGTAATATTCTAAAAATGACAAGGGAGAAATGCCAGGTTGTTGAGAAGTTATCTCATCAGACTAATGGTAGACCTCTCAACTGAAACAATGCAGGCAAGAAAAAAATGGATGATATATTTTAAGTTCTCAAAGGAAAAATAATTTCAGCCAAGAATACTGTACCTGACAGAATTACCCTTTAAATGGGAAGGGAAAATTAAATTGTTCCAGATAAACGAAAGTTGAAAGGATTTACTGAAAGTAGGCCAGCCCTTCAGGAAATACTTAAGGGAGCTTTACACCTGGAAAACTAAAGGGAGATAAGTAGACGCAAGATGACACAAAACAAGTAGGAAAAAAGAGAGAAAATGGCAGGACTAAGACCGTAAACATCAGCAGTTGCCTTTAATGTTCATGGATTACATTCTCCAACTAAAACATACCAATTGGCTCAACAGATGAAAAACCTGGAACCCCCTATATGTTGCCTGTAAGAAATACAGCTTATTGACAAAGATACATAGAGACTGAAAGTGAAGGACTGGAAAAAGTTATCTCATGCAAACAGAAATGATAAAAAGGCAGGAGTTGCGATGATAACAGCAGATAAAATAGACTTTAGAATAAAAACCATAAGAAGAGACAAAGGAGCATATTTCATCATTCAAAAGATAATTTTTCAAGAAGATATAACAAATAATAAATATTTATGCACCTAATGCCAGGGCATCTAAATAAGTAAAAGAAAGACTGCTGCGTCTAAAGGGAGATGTAGACTTCAATGCACTAATGGTGGGAGGTGTCAGTACTCCACTGTCATCACCGGACAGGTCATCTGGACAAAAAATAAACAGAGATACAGGAATTAATGGATACCATGAACCAAATAGGCCTGACGGACATAGAGTATTCCGTCTAGCAACTACAGAATATACTTTTTCCTCATCTCCATATGGAACATTTTCAAAGATCGATCACATAGTAGGCCATAAAACAAGTTTATATATATATATAAATTTATGAGTATAGAGACTGTACCCAGTATCTTCTTTTTTTTTTTTTTTTTTTGGAGAGATTTTCACTATAGGGTGTGTGCGCTCGCCAGACAGACAGAGAGAGACATTAGAGACAGAAAGTGAGAAATCACCCCCCAGGGGGGATGGTCACGCCGCAATCCCTTCTCCTCCATTCTCCTCTTGGGATCTTGGGCACGAACGCAAACGCGCCCGGCGTGAGTTTTAAGCCACCGGGTCCAGGACGCGAACCGCGGTCAACTACATGGGAGTCCAGTGACATAGCCATTACGCTAACTGCTGGTTCCCTGTACCCAGTATCTTCTATGACTACAGTAGAATTTAGCTTGAAATCAACCACAGAAAGAGTCCTCAGAAATTCACAGAAACATGAAAACTAAATAATCTCCTCCTGGATGACTCAAACTATTGAGAAAGTTAAGACTGAAATCAAAAGATTCATTTGAAACTATGGCAATGAATACACTCTTCTCCCTGACTTTTGAGATACAATGAAAGCAGTCATAAGAGGCAAGCTTATAGCTATTGGTGGCAAATAGATAATTTAACATCCCATCTTAAGGAACTAGAAAAACAATCACCACCATCACAATAACAACAACAGCAAAAACCCTAAAAATAAAAGAAGAAAAGGAATGGTAAAGATTAGAGCTGAAATAAATGAAATACAGAATGAAAGAACCATTAGGTCATCAGAAAAGTCATGATGGGGGACCAGCAGTTAGCGTAATGGCTATGTCACTGGACTCCCACGTAGTTGACCGCGGTTCGCGTCCCGGACCCGGTGGCTTAAAACTCACGCCGGGCACATGTGCGTGTGTGCCCAAGATCCCGAGAGGAGAATGGAGGAGAAGGGATTGCGGTGTGACCATCTCCCCTGGGGGGTGATTTCTCGCTTTCTGTCTCTATGTCTCTCTCTGTCTGTCTGGCGAGCACAAGCGCCCTATAGCAAAAACCTCTCCAAAAAAAAAAAAAAAAAGAAAGAAAGAAAAGTCTGATGTATTTTTCTATGTAAAAGTGTGTCATTACTTTCCCAATTACCTAATATACAAAAAGTCAATAAAATGAAAGCTGGGTCTTTTTGGGGGGAGGGAGGATAAACAAAATTGATAAGTCATTAGCTAGATTAATTAAGAAAAAGGCCTGAATAGACCAGCAACAGATGAGGAAATTGAAGCAGTGATAAATAGTCTCTCAACAAAGAAAAGCCCGGGTCCATATGACTTCTCTTCTGAATTCTACAAAACTTTCAAAGAAGAGTTAACCCCAATTCTTCTCAAACCATTCCTAAAGATTCAAAAGGAAAGAGTTCTCCCAAAGTCATTTTATGAAGCCTCTGTTACTTTGATTTCAAAACCAGGCAAGGACATAACCAACAAAGAAAACTACAGACCAATAGCCCTAATGAATCCTGTCAAAAATTTTCAACAAAATACTAGCAAACCAAATCCAGTAACATACCAAGAAGTGTATACACCATGATCAGATAGTCTTTATCCTGGAGATGGAAGGATGGTTCAATAGACTTAAAGCACTAAATGTAGTAACAGCAAGCAAGAAAGAAAATCATATGATCATAACTATGCAGAGAAAGTATTTGATAGAATACAATATCCCTTCACGATAAAGACTCAGCACAACTGGGATAGAAGGAACATCCCTCAATATAATAAAAGTCATACATGACAGACCTACTGCAAACTTCGTACTGAATGAGGAAGGCTAAAAGCTTTCCCATTAGAATCTGGGCCAAGTTTACTCGCTCTGTCCCCTCTTTTTTAACATAGTGCTGGAAGTCCTTGCCAGTGCAATCAGATAAAAGAGAGCAAATAAAAGGCATTCAAGGGACCAGCAGTTGGCGAAATGGCTATGTCACTGGACTCCCATGTAGTCAACCATGGTTTGAGTCCCGGACCCGGTGGCTTAAACTCACGCTGGGCACGTGTGCATGCGTGCCTAAGATCCTGAGAGGAGAATGGAGGAGAAAGAATTCCAGCATGGCCATCCCCCAAGGGGTGATTTCTCGCTTTCTGTCTCTCTGTCTCTCTCTGTCTTTGTGGCAAGTGCATGCGTGCTATAACAAAAACTGCTCCCAAAAAAAAGGCATTCAGATAGGAAAAAGAAATTAAATGGTCCCTGTTTGCAGATGGTAAGATTATATACCTAGAAAATCCAACCGAATCCATGGAAAATTCCTAGAAGTGATGAATGAACTCAGTAAAGTTGCAGGATACAAAGTAAATGTACAAATATCTATAGCATTTGAGCCGGAGACAGAATTGAAGAAAGCATTCCCTTTTACATTAGCTACAAAACAAATAAGATACCTAGGAGTAAATCTAACCAAAGAAGTAAAAGAGTTTTACAAGGAAAACTGTGAAAAACTGAAAAACAATTGAATATGATATAAAAAAGTAGGACATCCCATGCTCTTCGATTAGAAGAATCAATATCATCAAAATGTCAGCCCTACCCAAATTAATTTACATATTCAATGCAATCCCGATCCAATTACCTGAGACATTCTTCATAGAAATAGAAAAAGCAATTACAGGGACCAGCAGATGGCATAATGGTTCTGTCACTGGACTCCCTCTTAGTTGACTGTGGTCAAGGGATTGTGGCGTGCGCATCCTCCCTGGGTAGTGATTTCCTGGTTTCTATCTCTCCAGTGAGCACATGCACCCTATAGCAAAACTCTCTAAAGAAAATTACAAAATTTGTCTGGAATCAAAAAAGATCTTGTATTGCCGAGGCAATACTGTATCAAAGTATAAAACTAGGAAGCAGCTCAGTACTTGACTTTAAAGTATGTTACAAACCGGTGATAACTAAAACAGCATGGCACTGGTACAGAAATAGATACACCGACCAATGGAACAGAATAGAGAATCCAGAAATAAACTCCAGATCATACAGTCAACTGATCTTTGATAAAGGGTATAAGACAATGCAATGGAGAGAAGAAAATCTCTTTAGTAAATTGTGTTGGAAGAATTGGATATTCCTCTGCAGAAAAATGGATAAAAGGCTTAAATATAAAGCCTCTAACCACAAAACTACTGGTAGGAAATATAGGTGAAACTTTTGAAGACATCAGAGTAGCAAAGATTTCTTAAATAAGACCCCTAAAGCACAGTCAATGGTCCCTAAAATAGACAAGTGGTCCTTAAAAAAGACAGTTTAAAAACTTCCTCACAACAAAGGAAACTGTAACTGGTGTAAAAATACAGTGCTCAGAATGGGAGAAAATGTTTGTTTTTATCTAACTGGAAACAAATTACAACGCAAAGGGTTTTGTTTGTGTGTTTAACCTTAAAAGTACGAAGATAAAGGAGCCAGTCACTGTCATCATATACACAGTTCGTCATCAGCAGAATGTCATAAAAGCCTATTTCACGTGGACCTTTATTGGATAGGTCTAACTGGAAGCAAACTGGTGCTGGCAGTAGCATCATCCGATCCTGTACATAAAGCTACCTAATTTAAGGCTTTGGGCTAAGAAAATAAGCAGACTCTTCAAGCTAATACAGGTGCTTCCTGATTTTTTAAGAGCTGGCTGGCTAGGCTGTCTTCTTGCACACAGCTGGGCATGGTAGGTCTCATGCTCGTAACTCTGTGGTCGACCTCAAGGTGATTAGGTGGCTTTGTTCACCTTGGCTGGCCTCTCAATCATGCATCCAGTACTTTTAGAAGATTCAAAATCTTAACATTTTTCAAAGCCAGGCAGGATCAGGAGATGGCGTAATGGTTATGTCGCTGGACTCCCATATTGTCAATCACAGTTTGAGTTCCAGACCCGGTGGCTTAAAACTCACATGGGGATGGTTTAGCAGGTGGTGTGGTAGTTAAAGGTGTTGGACTCCACATGGCTGACCACAGTTTGAGTCCCAGACTTGGTGCTTGCTTTCTCACTCCTCTCTTTCTCACTCTCTCTCTGGTCAAATTGAAAAATAATGATAACAAATAAACAAACAAACATTGCATATATAATGTTTAAGGAAAAAAACAAACAAAAAACCTCATACCAGGCACAAGTGCCCAAGATCCCGTGAGGAGAATGGAGGAGAAGAGATTACAGGATGGCCATCCCCACGGAAGTGTGGGGTGGTCATTTCTTGCTTTCTGTCTCTCTGTCTCTCTCTGTCTCTGGTGAGTGCACACACCCTATAGTAAAAATCTCTCTCTAGGAAAAAAAAGAAAAAAAAAAGCCAGGCTATGTTTTTTGCTTGAAAATTTGTTTCATTGGCAGTATGATTTGCATGATATCTGTTCCACTCTTTCTGTGCTGCTTATAATTATTTTTAGTGCTTCAGTGATTACTTATTAACATACCAAGTAACAGACTTCAGAAAGTGTAACTCATCGAGGATAACCCACTGCACGATGGGGCTTCTTGCATGTAGTGTTCGTGAGTGAGTGGCATGCTAGAATCCTGGCGCGTCTAGCTCTGCCATGAATTGGCTCTTTTTAGTTTAAGGGTTCAGTATACTCTTCACTCCCGTTCACTGAGCCCCTTTTTTGTTTTAAGGTGGATATTTTGGCTCAGATTGGTTGTGTTGAGAGTCTCAGCCAGTCACCACCTTCTTCATCTTCTCCTTCTCCTTCTCCTTCCATAAAGAAGGTAAATTCCGAGCTTGACTGTGAGGGGAAAGCGGCATTTAACAACCTTCAGAAGTAATCTTTCTTTCCTAAGTGAGGTGATTGTTTCAGGTAAAGTGTCTACAAAGGTTTTCTAAGGCACAGGGGACTTCAGAAAGGTGGTGGAAAATGGAATTAAAGTACAAGTGTATTTTGGTGCAAAAAATTTTTGGAATCCAGACTTTTTTATACTATGCTTTTTTCCATGAACTTCTTGAAGATTCCCATATGGGAATTGAAAAAGTAATTGGGATTCACCCAGTGGAGCCTTTTAGCTGAGGAGTGAATGATGGATTTCTCCCATGAGCAGTGAGGTCTAATAAAGGGGTTTTGATTCTGAGGGTGA
Organism: Tupaia belangeri chinensis; assembly: GCF_000334495.1. NCBI lineage: Eukaryota > Metazoa > Chordata > Mammalia > Scandentia > Tupaiidae > Tupaia > Tupaia belangeri. The sequence goes on along the minus strand of NW_006159977.1, from coordinate 1,131,921 downwards.
CAGTAAGTCTGGGAGATGTTGGTAGCATCAAAGGACAGAGAAGATGTAGACGCTGCTTAGCAGAAGTGAGAGAGAAGGGAAAGTGGGAGAAAGCATCGAGGAGGCACCGTGGGCTTTGCAGCCTCAGCAGAGGAGCGGGATGGGTTATTGTGTGGCCAGTGTCTGCAGTGGAGTCAGAATGAGTTATCAGGATAGAGCAGAGAAATCAGAGGCTGAAGGATCTCTAAAACTACATTGTTGTAGCTCAGTTTGTTACAGTAGGGGTTAGATTTTGGGAAAAGTGTGCTCTTCACATGTAGCACACAGAAATGCGTGTGCCGAAAGCTCCCAGACTTAGGCGTGCTCGTCTTTATGTTGAAACATTCCTGTCATCTTCCTCTTTCTTTGAAATATATGAAGGAAACATATTTGGCTAGGACGGGAAACATCTGGAATGTCTATTATCATCTTTCCATTGAAAATTTCTGTTGGGGGACCAGCAGTTAGCGTAATGGCTATGTCGCTGGACTCCCACGTAGTCGACCGCGGTTTGTGTCCCAGACCCAGTGACTTAAAACTCACGCTGGGCGCATGTGCGTGCATGCCCAAGATCCCGAGAGGAGAATGAAGGAGAAGGGATTGTGGAGTGGCCATCCCCCCTGGGGGGTGATTTCTCGCTTTCTGTCTCTCTGTCTGGCGAGCGCACGCGCCCTATAGCAGAAACATCTCAAAAAAATATTTCTGTTGGGGCCGGCAGGTGGCATGGTGGTTAAGGGCATTGGACTCTCATATGGCCGACTGTAGTTAGAGTCCCGGACCTGGTGGCTTGCTTTCCCACTTTCCCTCTTTCTCTTTCTCACTTTGACCCTCTCTAGTCAGATTAAAATATAAATAAATAAATAAAGTTAAATAAAATCCTTTTAAAGAGAAACTTTATCTGTTAGTATGACCTGGCATCGAACCATCTGGACATGTAACTATCCTGTGTAGCATAAACGAACAGGAGCACTCCTCTGTGGGGTTTGCTCAAAGAACTGCCCTCTTCATTCTTTCCTTTGGGTTGTAGAGGAGCCCCCTATGTTAAGGCCACCTCTACTGAGTGCATTCCTTGTCCCAGGTACTGTGCTAAGTGCTTCATCCATTATGTCATTTAATCCTTCCAAAACTCCTCTGAGGAAGGTAGTGGTCTTCTAGCCTTCCTGTAAGTATAGAAATGAATAGAATTGCACAAAGTTGCCCAAGTTTACAAGTGGTAGATTTGAGAGTCAAGCTCAGGTAGGCCCTGCAGCCTCAGCAATGATAGTCTGCGAAGTTTACTTGAATCAAATTCCAGCAGTGTAAAGGGACTTAACCCCCAGGGGACAGTAAGCCTCCCCTCATTTCTCTCACCTCGTATCAGCGTATGTGTGTAGCCCATGTAGCTTCCCCAGGTTACCTCATACCCCAGGGGTACAGCATCCACACCCCATGGCCGTTCTGGCTCTACCTGTGTCTGTCTGACTTTGCAGCCATGCACAAGCCAGTCTGCTTTCTGAACGAACGGAGCTAATGCTGTAGGCCCTTCCTTTGGATGTGTGTCAGTCAGTCTCCTGTTATAAAAGCAGTCTGCATGTATTTCTCTGTCCGTACAGGAGGACAGACTAGGCTTCAAATTTAGAGTGTTAGATCAGTGAACACGTTGAATACATTGCTCCTGGCCCTTAAGGAGTGTTTAGTTTAGTTGGTGTAGGGGCTAGGACGAGAATCAGACACGATTAGCCATAGTGCAGGGCAGATGGAAACGCGTTTGCTGTAGAGCTCCAAACCAGCACGCCCTGGGTGTGTTCACTAGAAGCGCCATTTACTGAGCGCTTGCCGCCCGCCAGGCCCACGTCTGTGGGTACAGGAGATGGCAGGTGGTGACCTGGGGACACAGCCCGCGGCCCCCACCGTGGGCCTCCTAATGGAACTCAGAGACCGTCGTCATACGTACAGATTTTGTTGTTGAATGGCCAATGTTTTCTTAAAATTCGCGCACAGAAAAACTAAACCATCTCATGGTGAATAATTGTGCTCCACTGTCTAGATTTTACCGTTACCATGTGCTGTTCTTGCTTTCTCACACGGCTGTCCACGCCTGTCTGTGTCCTTTCACTTTGCTACAGTGAGCTGATAACACTTTCCATAGCTCAGAAGATGCCATTTTACAAATACGGTAGGTCATATGCTAAAAACAAGTTTTTCCTCTGGTCCTGTGCTGAAAATCACTTATTCTGTGATAAACTACAAGTTGTTTTCGTACAAAACTCAAGTCAATATACATAAAGAAAATTCAATTTCTTCCTTTAAAAAATGTTGTGAATATTAGATGTCTGATAGTAATACACACACACATACACACACGTATTTTCAATCAAGAATATCACATATCAGGACCAGCAGAGGGCGTAATGGTTACATTGCTGGACTCTCACATCGTCGATCGTGGTTCAAGTCTCAGACGTGGCAACTTAAAAAACGCATGCCAGGCACGTGGGCATGTGTGCTGAGATCCCAAGAGGAGAATGGAAAAGGAGAGATTGCGACTTGGCCATCCCCCAGGGGGTGATTTCTCACTTTCTGTCTGTCTTTTTTTTTTTTTTTTTTTTTTTTTTGGGTGTTTTTGC
>NW_006159977.1:1120065-1129284 GCF_000334495.1 Tupaia belangeri chinensis | reverse complement strand
TTGAGAGGTTTTTGCTATAGGGCACGTGCGCTTGCCAGACAGACAGAGAGAGACATAGAGACAGAAAGCGAGAAATCACCCCCCAGAGGGGATGCCCACGCCGCAATCCCTTCTCCTCCATTCTCCTCTCGAGATCTTGGGCACGCACGCACACGCACCCGGCGTGAGTTTTAAGCCACCGGGTCCGGGACACGAACTGCGGTCTACTACATGGGAGTCCAGCAACATAGCCATTACGCCAACTGCTGGTTCCCTCTCACTTTCTGTCTTTCTGTCTCTCCAGAGAATGCACATGCCCTATAGCAAAAATCTCTCGTAAAAATAAAAATAAAAAAAGAATATCACCTATAAAACATCTGAGTCCTTGCCACCTTCTATAGACCATTTTGAGAATCTCTTGGGAGAATATTTTGAATAAGACAGGGCTCACGTCCTTGACTTACTGAGGGGACTGACCGACTGAGAGGCAAACAGCTGTAACAAGGAGCACTTTGGGAGACCGTGGCAGGGTGGGACTGCAGGTGGGCAAGCTGGCCGGGCAGGCCGGTGCCCTTGGGTAAGGTAGGACTTTGACAACATTTGGGAAGATGGGGAGAGGGCTTTATATGCAGAGATGACAGAGCATGAGAAAGTTAGAGGTGCATGGGGGATCGTGTGCAGTTTGAAGCGCTCTCATGAGATCAGCGGCAGATAATGGATGTGGGGTGGGATAGAAGAAGTTAGGGCACTCTGCAGATTCTTGATTGATGTCCTGTGGAGCTTGGCATCTGGCACGGGCAGTGAGAGCTAGTGACCGCGTTCCACCGCGTGTGGGGAACAGCACGTTGGGGAGAGCGGCGGCAGTGAAGGGCTAGGGAAGGGGGGTGAAGACGCAGAGAGGCAGAGCAGAGGTGGGAGGGAGGCACAGGGTGGCACCTCGCAGTGTGGAGCCCTGGGGGCTTTCCCGCGACCAGGTGTCTGCAGGTAAGGGAGGAGGGCTTTCAGGAAGTCAGAGCAGACGTGTAGGAAGGAGGTTCAGAGAGACAGAACTAGAGGGACTGGGCTGCTGCTGAGATCCCACCCTGAGAGGAAGGGGCCCTGCAGGCAGAGGAAGGGCCCGTGTGAGAGGGAGGGAGGCAGTGCAGGGCTGGGGAGAGCTGGGAAGAGATCTCTAGATGGTTGGATTTTCAAAGATTTGTTCTGTACCCATCAGGGTGAAACAAGATAGAAGGATGTTCCAGGAAAAAAAAAATCAAAGATACAGATAGAAGCAGACATACCCAGAAGGATTTCTGACCTACGTAAGGAACTGAGGCCGTGTCTATAGTCAAATCATACACTTGCTACAGGCCTGTAAGTTATAAACAGTGATTTTCCAAGAGCAGTGTGTTAGTCTCCGCCCTAGTTAAATGAAATACAGATTCTTGAGGATGGTTAACGTGAATGGTTCTCCTCTGATCCTGTCCCTCCATCTCGGTGAAATCCTTCCTGGCCAGCTTACCAACACTCGCGGCCTTCATGCTGAATGTCCCCTCTCCCTGTTTTAGTGACAGTCCTCTGTTCCTTTGCAGTTCGTCTCACTTGGCCTCCAGCGCAGGCGGAGCGGGAGTCTGACCTCCTGCCTGTCAGGCCTTCAGCCTTCTCCACACACGCATGTACTGCCAGCAGTTTGTGGAAATCACACTGATGTTACTGGGCATGTGGCTGTTGTCCTCACTGTAATCTTTGTATCCCACGTTTTGGGGCTTTTTTATTTTTATTATTCTAAAAAGAAAACCTCAGAATTTAGAGCTTGAAGGACACAGAGTACACATTGCTGATAAAAACTCCATCTCTTGGGACCAGCAGTTAGCATAATGGATATGTCGCTGGACTCCCACATAGTCGACCACGGTTCAAATCCCGGACCCGATGGTTTAAACTCACGCCAGGCATGTGTGCGTGCTTGCCCAAGATCCCAAGAGGAGAATGGAGGAGAAGGGATTGCAGCGTAGCCATCCCCCCTGGGGATGGCGAGTGAACACGCCCTATTGCCAGGTCCTCAGCAGTCACCCTTACCCCAGTGTCCGCCATCCCTGAATCTGAGCGTCACATTGGAAACGGCCTTTGAGAAGTCCACAGATTTCTGGATACAGCACCTTTCTTCTGTTAATACTTGCGTGAGAGTAAAGCCACGAGTAACTTCATTTTTTCCCTTAAAGGTGTATGCAGTATTAAAATGAAATCTTCCTTCCACACGTAAAGCATAGTCTATTTTGGATGCACCTGGCATGGAAGAGTGAAGAGTAGAAACAGACCACCCATCCCCTAGAGCTCTGAAACGACTGACGAGTATTACACTGTGTAATTTCTTACCAATGTGTTTTGAGTTTCTGTCTTTCCATCCATCTATCTGAAGCAGACAGACAGACATAAACAGACAGGGACTCCTGACAAGGTCTCATCACACAGCTCCCCTGCTCGTCCCCAGCCTCCGAACCAGCCAGGATCGTGGGCACTGCGGGAACCCAGTCTGTTCAGGTGGACTCAGGATCCAAACCCTGGGCCCTCCCGTGTGGCTCCAGCTTTGTGCAGTGGCATCACAGTGCCCATGCCACTGGGCTAGGCCTCTCTCTCTCTTCCTTCTCTCTCTTCCTTTTTCTCTTCCCTCTCTTCCTCTCCTCCCCATCTTTTTTCTGATTTTCTGACCTTTTTTTAATGTAAGAAAGAAGACAAAATAAAGAACACCTGCTATTTAATGTTCGTACATAGATCCAGTACTTAGGCGATGTGTGTAAATTAATTAATTAAAATAAAAGTTTCAGGAGAAAAAACACGAAAACTGTTTTTCTTGAAATTAAAAACAATGCATATTTGATGACTGCAGTAAGCTATCTAGCCCCAGCTAGGTGCTACTTTATAGTAGTTCATTCTCCTCACTGAGGGTTATGCCTAAAGTCAGACTCGTGTTCATGGATATGTGTATGTCAGCTGCGCTTGCTACTGAAAATATTTAGATTAAGTTCACTAGAAAATCAATAAAATGGGGGGGGAGGCTTAGAAAGCAACCATGGATACCAAAGACAGTGTGGGAGGAGGGTGGGACACGGCAGAGGGTGACAGATGGGGAATCAAGGATGGCAAATAAAAGCAAAATACAAAGGAAACAAAACATGAAAAATTCTCTTGACGCTAACACACATGTTGATGTGCTTGATTGAGCCAATATACAGTGTATTCTGAATGGTAAATCTCATTTTATATGCTGTAATGATGCATAGTGAATGAATGTAAATAAATAAATTTAACTAATAAACAAATAAATAAATTGATCCAGGACTAAACTTGTGTGGGAAAAATGGCACTATTAATTTTTCTCTGAATTTATCAGTAAACTTAAGGTGACACAAATGAAAATCAACACTTTTTAACTTGACATAGTAATGCCAAAGTTGAGATTATTTTAGTTTAAGTATTAAACTATATGTTTAAGTTTATATGTAAAAATAAACAAATAAGCAATGTCACTCTGAAGTATTAATGGTAATTCTGTCTAGCCGGCTCCAGTGTAATGTGGTAGTAATCAAATAGACCATAGGAAACAGTGGAAACTCCAGAAAGAGGCCCAAATTCAGTGTTCAATAAAGGCACCTTTTCGTATCAGTGGGAGGAAATGGATTCTTCATCAGATGGTGTTAGGGTAACAGACTGAGAACAAGAAATAACTAAGCCGAATCCTTTTTTTTCTTTCTTTTTCTTTTCTTTTTTCTTTTGTTTTTTTTTTTTCTTTTTTTGCTGTAGAACGTATGTGCTTGCCAGAGAGAGACAGAGAGAACGAGAAATCAGCCCTAAGGAGGAGTGGCCACACCAGTCCCTCCTTAGATTTTGGGCATGCATGCACATGCACCCGTCGTGATTTTCAGGCCACCAGTTCTGAGACTCACGTCGACCAGGGGGGATGGAGCTGCCTTAACCTCCATACCACCTGTTGGATCCCTATGTTGTTTCTTATAGCAAAGTGAATCCAAGACAGATTGAAGATTTATATGTTAAAAACAAAAACAAGCCAACATAAAACTGCCTTCCTCAGAGCTGGGGGTAGAGGAGCTACATGTGCTCCTCCATGAATGCTCCCTGAAGTCGGATGCCCTGTGTTACCTGTTCCAAACTTTACTTACCATATCAGTAATAGACTATGAAGTTACTCAAAGGAATAATGGGAGAAAAATGGTTTTTAAAATAATTCTGGGATGTGCTTTCCCCCTCTTCTGTCAGACTCAGCCCTCAGCAGGTCAGTAGGAAGGTGACTCGTTTCTTGGGAAAGCACTTGACAAAACGCATCACTTCTAATTGCACAATCTCCTTTGCCCGACTACGTTTCTTCTGGGAATTTCACGTGCACCTACTGGCTGCATAGGGAAATATGCACAGGTTGTACATCGCAGTAGTGTTTACAGAGCCCGAGTTCTGGAAACGAGATAAATGAACAGCAACACATGCCAGTTAAATTACGGAAAACAAGTACAGTGGCGTTCTGGAGAGTCGTGTACAAGAATGTTGTAGCCATATGTGCTGATAGACCATGCGGAGTATTTTATGCTCTGAAGTGGGAGGGAAAAAGCGTAGCGAGCAGAATGTAATTTGGGCCCACTTACAAGTGTAAGACTAAAAGGATCTTTTCGCATGGGGTGCTTTGGCTAAGTGTCCGTGAGGCTCCTCGTAGGGTCAGAGTGACAGAAGGCCGTGGCTTACATTGAGCTTCTGCCCTCCAGACCCATACAGCCCAGGCCAACCAAAACTCACTCATGTCGAATGCCTCATAGTGGAAACTGAAACAGATTACCCAAGCAGACCAGTTTTTCCTAAAAATAGGAGATTCCAGGCTACACGAGGAATAATAAGGAAGTCCCCTGGGCTTTGACCCCTGCTGTAAAGCGATTGGCTGCGACTTGATGTGAAGCCGTCAGCCTTTCTCTGTCCTGGTCCCTGTCCCCACTTTAGGAAACCCTCCGTTCTGCCTCTTCTGCTCTTCCGGCAGAGCCGTCATCCTGTTTTGTAAATGCAGGCTGCCCCAGTTTAGGAGTAGTGAGTAAGAACTGAGTAGCTGACTTTGGAAGAATGAATCTTAGTGGCAGATATGTTTTTAAGCTGTGTATCCTTTTATTCTGTTTGAATTTTTTTTTCCATTGTGCATGTATTACTTTTTCAAGTAAAAATGAAGACCTTCTTAAAAATACAGTGGATTGATCCAGCCCACATAGCCTAATGGATAAGGGAACTTACCCCACATACCAACCATGTTTAAATTCCGGCTCTGGCAGCTTGGGAAATACACTCAGTGAGTGTGTGTGCATGTCCAAACCCTGACAGGGTGGAGAAGTGGAGGAGATAGGCCTGCAGTGTGGCACCCTGTGGAGGTGGGGTGCTTCCGCCCTCTCTCTCTGCTGAGAACATGTGCACTCTGACAGCTTACCACTAAAAAAACACAGATTGCTATAAAGCAGTAGGAGAACGAAACAGGCCCTCGTAATCAGCATGTTGAGTTAAAAAAAAAAACTTTCAAAGAAACACAGACAGTATGATGTTACTGGCCTGGCAGATGGCATGGAGGTTCAGCTGTTCGATCCCACATGGTCAACACTGCTGCTTCAGTCCCGGACCCACTGGCATGAAAATCACGCCAGATGCATGTGCCTGCATGCCTCAAATCTGAAGAGAATGGAGAAGGGATTGCGGCATGGCCATCCCCCAGGGGTTAATTTCTCACTTTCGCTGTCTCTTTCTGTCTCTCTCTGGTGAGTACACATACCCTATAGAAACAGAAAAGAAAAGGAAGAAAGAGAAAGAAAAAAAAAGAAACTAAAAAGGTATTGAGGCCAGCAAGTGGTACAGTGGTTAAGACATTGGACTCCCACGTGGTTGACCACAATTTCGAGTCCTGAACCTGATGACTTAAAACTCATGCCCTGTGTGTGCATGCCCAAAATCCTGAGAGGAGAATCGAGAAGAGGGAATGCAGCATGGCCAGCCCCCCAGGCTGTCTATCTGGTGAACACGTGCACCCTCTAGCAAAAATCTTAGGGAAAAAAAAAAGTTGTTATTTATGAATGTGTGCATGCAGCGGAAGTATAAACACACACACACCGGAATGAATACAGGTCCAGAAAAGTAGTTACATCCAGGGAGGAAGAAGAGAGAGAGCGCTGCAGCCGACTCTAATAGTTTCCTTATACTCTTTGCAGCATTCTTTTTTTTTCTTTAAAGTATTATTTATTCATTCATTTATCTTAATTTGATCAGACACACACACACACACACAGGAAGTCATCAGGTCCAGAACTAGAACCGTGGTCGGCCATGTGGGAATATCCAGCGCCTTAAACACCATGCCACCTGCTGGTCCCTCTTTTCAGCATTCTTAAGCAAATACAGCAAAACGTTAATTATCAGTAAAATCAAGTTGATGCTGCTTTTTGTGCTTTTCTACATGTTTGAAAAATTATGTACCTTTAAAATTATTCTACATATTTATTTATTTTTCCCCTAGCACTCTTATTTTATTTAATTGTCTTATCAGTTCATTACTGAGTCGAATCATAGTTTTCAAAAGTCACAAATACTCTCTCTCCTTTTACCCCACTCAATAGGTCGGCAGTGGCAGCGACCCCTGGTCAGCCTGGAATGCCCCCAAATCTGGAAACTGGGAAAGCACGGATGGTTGGGGGGCCAGGCCAGAGGGGGCCAGCACCCAAAGAAACTCTGCCAACAACTGGGACTCTGCCTTCGGCCACCCGCAGGCCTACCAAGGACCAGGTGAGGCAGGGCTCCCACCCGTACGTGACCGGTAGGAGGCTGTGCGAGAGCCCGGAGAAACCGAACTGTTCTTGGCCCTCCCACACTCAGCCCGGCACTGGACACTTCTGTAACCAAAGGCGGGGAGGGCCCCACACCCAGCGGTTCTGTAGCAGATCCTGTACTTTAACTCAGTTCCAGCACATCTGCCTGGAATCAGATCCAGGCTGTTTCCTGACCCCCTCCTCTGGCTGACTCATTGGCTAAAGCAGCCCCCAGAACTCAGTCAGGGAGACTCTTCACTTATTCTTGTCCACTAATGACAGAGGGTAACCTGGAGCGTGCAGCGGAACAGCAGAGACGGTGCACAGGGCAAGGTGCCGGGGGTGGGGGTGCTCCCATTCCCTCCACAGGCACCCCATGTGTTTACCAACCTGGAAGCTCTCTGAACCCCACAGTGCAGGGTGCTCACAGGGCACCATCACGTACCTGCTGCCGACTATTGACTCAGCCTCCAGCCCCTGTCCTCTTCCCAGAGGGTGGAGCAGTCTGGGAGTTACAAGCTTCTAACCCTGGCATGGTCTTTCTGGGGACCAGCCCCCACCCACGAGCCCACCAAGAGTCACCTTGTTAGAACAAGATTTCTATTACCCAAGAAATTCTAAGGGGTTAGGACTGTGCCGGGAACTGGGGACAAGACCAAATCTGAGACAGAGGACGGACCTCGTCCCCATTGCTCGTAAAGCACACAGGCTTAGGAGCTCTGTGCCAGAACCGGGGACAGAGACTGCAGAGTTTGTAAGTTTATTTATTTCTCCCAAGAGACAGGACCCAAGGGTCCTGACAGTGCAGCCCACCACCACCCACAGCCAGCCCCCAGCTCATGGGCCTGCACGTGCTCTGTGTATGTAGGGAGCTCTCTGGACTTGAACTGGCAACCTTCCCGTGTGGAATTGCCTCACAGAGCATCACGTTTTACTCTATGCCTCTGTCTGGCCCCCTGTTTCTGATTATCTCACAATATCCCACTAGATCATCTGAGTTAAAGCTAGATTTTGTCCAGAAGAACGTATGGTTGCTTCTTTCACCAGTAGTAAACCTGGAACCCAGCGTAGACCGTCGTTGAGGATCCACAGACGTAGGTAGTCCTTGCTTCCAGCCTCCCGTCCAGTCTCCGCTGTCTGTCAGGGAGTCACGAACTCAGGTACTTGACAGGGCCAGGTTCTTACAGTAAAAGAACAAAGCAGGCCTGGCGGTGGCTTCGGAAGCCTGAAAGCACGTTCTGCCTGGGGGCCACCTCTGTCAGGGCAGCAAATCCCTGTCCTCGCTCCTCGCAGGGAAGCTCAGACGGAGTGGGCCGTTCTCCCCATTTCCGGAGAGGAAAAGGGAATCGCAGGCCTTGTGTTGTCCCTTCATCGTAATGTCCCAGCAACTAACTCACAACTAACTCATTTCCTTTTTTTTTTTTTGGGGGGGGGTCGGGGAGATTTTCACTGTAGGGCGCGTGCGCTCGCCAGACAGAGAGAGACATAGAGACAGAAAGCGAGAAATCACCCCCCGGGGGGATGGTCACGCCGCAATCCCTTCTCCTCCATTCTCCTCTCGGGATCTTGGGCATGCATGCACACACGCCCGGCGTGAGTTTTAAGCCACCGGGTCCGGGACACGAACCGCAGTTGACTATGTGCGAGTCCAGCGACATAGCCATTACGCTAACTGCTGGTTCCCTCATTTCTTTTTACATCTCCAGCCGAAAGACGTATGCAGATAGACCATGGCTCATCACCATTGGCCTACGGCCTCGGCATTGGCTGTTTTTCTTTTCCTTAACTGCCTGTTTGACTCCCGGGATGTTAATAGAAACACTGAGGCAGATGAGAAGCTTACAGGTGGAATTAAAAAAGGCAGAAGGGGGTCTTGAAAAAGTTCACAGAAAATGCATATTATGAGAGAACCGTGTGTGGATTTCAAATTTTTTTGCACCAAAATAAACCTGTATCGTAATTAGATCTTTCAAGAAGTTTTTGAAGTCTTTGCATTACTTACATCTGTTCTGAAATTAAATAGGAAAGTAGGGGTCAGCCCATGCTGCTTCTGTGAGCCCTGTGGTTCTCTGTGCGTGGTGCCAGGAGCTGTGTGTCTGCTCTAAACACGAGGACTGCAGAGCCGGGGGGCGGAGATGGGCATTGTCAGACTGCAGGACTGGGAGTCGCGGGCTGGGAGACAGTGTTGGCCGGCTCTGCAGCAGCCTGGCCCCATCCTCCTCGGAGTGTCTGTTTCTTTCCTTTTGGCGTTAGCCCCGCAGCTCCTCTGTGGCTGGCAGTCTGAGGGCCATGTGCTGCCTGATACATGAGAGACAGAGGCCCCGAAATGTGGGCAGAGGAAGGAGGTGAGGGCTAGTGGGCGGCACTTGTCGGACACAGAGATGTTAGCTGTCGACACGGGTTTCTTCTTTTCTCCTCTATTTTC
>NW_006159977.1:1098720-1119725 GCF_000334495.1 Tupaia belangeri chinensis | reverse complement strand
CTCACACCCCAGCCTCTTCTTATCTGTGCCCTTCATTGCCCTTCCCTCACTTTATTGTTGATGCTAAGCAGTTGGTTTTCAAGGTCTATCATCCCTTGGTCCTCCTCGGTCTTTACTTAAAGGGTATGTGTTCTGCTTATTGGTATATTTTTCAGTGTATAGAAGGCCTAGAAGGCCTTGTCTTGTATACCGCTTAACATTTTTATAGTCTGCGTTTATCAGCTGTTACTTGTACTGACAGCCCTTTCTATAATTTTCCATATTCACGTTTACAACTGGTATTATATTGACATAGACGTAGTGGAATCATCCTCGCAGCCGGGCAGTTGCCTACCTGTGTGCTTGGTAGGAGCGCCTACAATCCACTCTGTGAGCCATTTCCAGTATACAGTACAGTGTGTTAGCCTCAGTCCTCTTGCCGTACATCAGCTCACTGGGCCCACTCGTCCCCCTCACTGCCCTCTGTCACCCTGTCACCCACGTCTTCCCATTTCCTCCTCTTCCACACCTGGTAGCCACTGTTCTACTCTCCACTTCTCTAGTTTGATGCGTTTTAAAGACTCCACAGACACATGAGATCACGCAGTGTTTTTCTTCCTGTATCTGACCTATTTCACTTAGCATGTTGTCCTCCAGCTCCATTCGTGTTGTCATACATGCGCCTCCAGTGAACATGGGAGTGCAGACATCTCTTTGACATACTCACTTCATTTACTTTCTATATATACCCAGAAGAAGGGTTGCTGGGTCATAATGGTAGTTCTGGTTTTTGTTTTCTTGAGGAACTTCCCTACTATTTTCTGTAATGGCTATACCAATTTACGTTCCCATCAAAAATGTACAAAGGTCTCCTTTTCTCCAGATTATCACCGGCACTTGTTATCTCTTGACTGTTGTAGTCAATAATCTACCTGTTCACATTTTTATATCTTCTTTGGGACAACAAAAAATGTCTATTCCAGTCCTTTGCTCATTTTTAAATCAAGTTATTTATTTTTCTTTTTTGTTTTGTTTTTACAGTTGAGTCATGTAAGTTTCTTACATATTTTGGATATTAACAGCTTATCAGAAAAATGATTCGCAAATGTTTCCTACCAGCCTGTAGTCTGCCTTTTAATTTTGTTGATTGTTTCCTGTATTGCGTAGCAACTCTTTAGTAGTCCTGTTTGTTATTTTTGCTTTTGTTCCTAGACTTTTGATGTGGTATCTAAAAATTCATTGCCAGAGCCAGTGTCAAGGTGCTTTTCCTCTGTTGTCTTGTACAAGTTTTATAACTCTGGGTCTTATAATTAGGTCAAGATCCATTTTTAGTTTATTTTCATATGTGGTATAAGGTAAGGGTTCGTTCTTTTGCAGGTGGAGATCTGGTTTTCCTGGCACTGTTTATTGAATGGTTCTTGGCCTTGGCTCAATGTGTCTTCTTGGTGCCCTTGTCAAAAATTAATTAATCTGGGAACCAGCAGTTAGCGTAATGGCTATGTCGCTGGACTCCCACGTAGTCGACCGCGGTTCGTGTCCCGGACCCGGTGGCTTAAAACTCACGCCGGGCGCGTGTGCGTGCGTGCCCAAGATCCCGAGAGGAGAATGGAGGAGAAGGGATTGCGGCGTGACCATCCCCCCTGGGGGGTGATTTCTCGCTTTCTGTCTCTATGTCTCTCTCTGTCTGTCTGGTGAGCGCACGCGCCCTAAAGTGAAAATCTCTCCAAAAAAAAAAAAATTAATTAATCTGACAGCCCTCTTTAAGTTGTTTTTAAAAGTCCGAATCTTTAATTCAAGCTTAAAAACTATCTATTACAGAGACTATATTCTTATTGTCTGCATTATACCCTCTACTATACCTTTTTCTTGGTCTTTGTTTTTAAATAATTAGCCCAGTCACTAATTTTTATTAGAAAATTAAGTCATTTCACTTTTATATTGGCTTTCTTTACTAATGACTTTCTCTTTCTACCCTCTAGCAACTGGCGATGATGACGACTGGGATGAAGACTGGGACGACCCCAAATCCTCTTCTCCGTACTTTAAAGACTCAGAATCAGCAGAGGCGGGAGGAATCCAGCGCGGAAATACTCGTGCTGGTGCCTCCTCCATGAAGCTGCCACTTAACAAGTAAGTGGACAGGGGATTCGGGGACACTGGAACTGATGGGCAGGAAGATAGATGAGTTACAGAGAGGAGGTTGACTTTTTCTCTTTATGGTGATCTTCTAAGTTTGGAGTGTGAACTGGTCTTTTTATTTTTATTTATTTTTTTGAGAGATTTTTGCTATAGAGTGCATGCACTTGCCAGAAAGAGACAGAAAGTGAGAAATCACCCCCGCCAGGGGGTGGCCACATCGCAGACCCTTCTTCAACGTTTTCCTCTGAGGATTTTGGGCATGCACGCATACATGCCTGACATGAGTTTGAAGCCACTGATCTGGGACCTGAGCCACGGTCAGCCATGTGGGAGTTCAGTGACATAACTACTCTGCCATTTGCTGGTCCCAATTTGGTCATTTTTATTTGCATTTTAGCTCGAAAGTTTTACAAATTTATTTTACTTTTTTTTTTACTATAGGGTGTGTGTGCCCACCAGAGAGAGACCTTGAGAGAGGAAGATAAGGGACCAGCAGTTAGCGTAATGGCTATGTCACTGGACTCCCATGTAGTCGACCACGGTTCGCATCCTGGACCCGGTGGCTTAAAATTCACACCGGGCGCGTGTGCATGCGTGCCCAAGATCCCAAGAGGAAAAGGGATTGTGGCATGGCCATCCCCCCTGGGCGTGATTTCTCGCTTTCTGTCTGTCTCTCTCTGTCTGTCTGGCGAGCACACACACCCTATAGCAAAAACCTGTCTCCAAAAAAAAAAAAGAGAAAGGAAGATAAGAAATCACACCCACCCCACCCCCGGGGGGATGACCACACCGCAATCCCTTCTACTCTAGTCTCCTCTCAAGATTACAGGCATGCACACACATGTGCCCAGCATGATTTTCAAGGCACTGGTTCCGGTATTCGAACAGTATCATTGGCCATGTGGGATCCAGTGTTGTAACCTCCGCACTACCTGCTAGACTGAAAGCATTTTTTTTTAATTATCATTTTACAAGGTTAATAAGTGAAATATTTATATCATTTGATGATTTTTAAAAATAATTAGACTATATTTATTTTCTTTATTCATGCTTTAGCACAAAATGCACATGTGAGAGTGAGAGGCAGAGAATAACACTCTCTGTGGTGCTGGCCATGCTGCGACGCCCCTTCCAGTCCTCCAGGCTGTTGGCTCCTGCACACGGCACTCACACCAGTGTATTTAAAGCTCACCAGGCCAAGGATTCCAACTGCAGTGGCCACACAGGATCTGGCTTCTCTTGATCAGTGCTTTCCTGCTGTGCCATGGAGTCAGCCGTACACTATTTGACTATCTGCCAAATAGTTTAAGTTACTTTATCAATTCTGTGATATATTTAGGTTTTATTATTGCTCATGTCACAGTAAAACCCTAAAAGCTAAAAATAACAGTATTAGGACAAAACTCATTTTAGGTGCTTTACTATTTTGTCACTTGCCTTGTGCAAGCACTGTGGAAAGGGTTCATACACATTCTCAGCTTCACGTCCCTCTTTGGTACGTATCTGGGAAAACAAGCCCAGAGAGGTTAGTAACGCCCAGGCTCGCACAGGTGCTGCGCTCTCAGGATTTCAGTCCCTCAGCTTCTAGATGTGTACGCTCAGCCACTGTGCCTAATGTGTTAGAGACCTTTGTTTTCGCTTACATTTCTTTTCTACTTAAAAAGAAACAATGTTGTAAATAGTACTTCTAGATGTGCTGCTTACAGGAAAACGTGGGAAGTAATGGACGTAGATGTAGCACAGTGGGATTTTTGGTAGAGTTCTAGGTGAGTCTGTAGTTTGTACCAATGAAGCTTGAAGGAAGTTTACTTTATCACTTTCCTGAGAATCTTCAAGTACTCTTTTTCCAGCATTTTTACTCAAAATGGTTTATTTCTTTAAATGACTAATAATTTTTCTCAATGCCTCAGTAATTCAGAGATACCAAAGAATGATCATCTATGCTTGGAAAAAAATTGAAGATGTAATATTTAACATCTATCTAACTATCAAGACCCAGGTCTAGAACTAGTTAAACAAGTTCCTCAAGTCCTCCATAATATATTTAAGTAGCTTTAGGTGATTAAGTGAGTTTTGGGTTTTTTTTTCTTTTTTTAAATTTCTTCTATGAGAAAAAGAAACAAGAAGAGAGAAATAGGCATCCCAACGGGGTCTTCACGTCACAGTCTATCCCCAGCCTCAGCTAGCCCAGACCACAGGCATGCGTGCACATGTGCACCTGTGGTGTGCAAGGAGGCCTCAGGATGTGAACCCAGGACCTTCCCACGTGGAAGGTCCATTGCAGAAAGTTGCGTTATTGCTGTGGCGCTGTTGTATCTTCTGACATCACACTTTTAATGCCTCTCTATCCAAGTCCTTCCATTTTGTATTTTCATGCTCAGTGGTATATATAAAAAATTAGTCATTATTGATCATATTATATATGTTTTCTAATAATGGGTTTATTGCTAAGCATGAATATGTGCAACCTAGACCCAGAGAGGAAGCAAAAGACGCCTTTCTCGGGGTGATCAGGTACAGGGGTACCCTTTATTTGATTTTGAGAATGACTTCTGTCCTCATTCCCCTCTGTTGGCCAAAAAACATTTCTGAATGCATGTGTAGGCCACAAAATTGGCAGGTCCCACGGCGCTAGGAAGGCTCATTCCTAGGAGTAGTCCATAAGTCGTCCATTGTTACAGGCCGTGGAGTCCTGGGAGAGGACATGTCTGACTCAGTAGCCAGTTATCTCTGGGCAAAGGGAAGAGTCAGGCCTCAAAGCTCAGTGGGGCTGGGAGCACTTTCCTAGAACTGTGAATGGCAAAACGGAAAATACCTGTGATGACCCGATAGCCGCTCACTCCAGTCGAGGTAAATGATGAAACAATTTTTTCTCTCGTACACAGCATTTTAAGATAGCAAGTATGACTGACAGTGCCATATCTTGATCACTAAACTTACAAATTTATGATGTGAATATATCTGTTAGAGTCGAATTTGGAGTTCTCAGTATATCAGCAGTGTTACATATTTCTCTCACTTGTTTCTTAAAGCTAAATACAAAATATATTTAAACCCGTCTAAATATAATTTACTTCTTGGGCCTATTTTGAAAATGCAGAGGCAGAACCTGAGTAAAACGAGAAGCCCAGTTTTCATAGCCAGCGAGCAAGTGTCTGGCTCCTTTCCTTGCCGTCCCCGGCTACACACATGCTCTGATGTGCTGTGTGATCATGGGCGAGAGGGACCCAGTCGAACCTCATTTTCTTTACTTCTAAAGCTAAGAGGTTGACTTTGATTGCGTATTCTTTCTGCTCTGGAATATCAGTCCACATTGAAACCAAATGAGAGGAATCCTCATTTGAACTATGCCTCTGAGGCTACTCTGTCTCCCTGTGGTGCTGAGAACAATTAAAATTTCTATGTATTTTGTGTAACTGGACTAATGTACAAGTTGAGTTGCTGAAACGTGGAACAGTTATTTTAAAAGCTTTAACATTTTCAGCAATTAATCCATTTTATATGATTGTATTCCAGTCACGGAGCATAAGCCTTAAACTAGAAAAGGGAATCAGAAATTTAAATGAGCTGAACCATTAGAGGACCCATCTTGATGAAGCCCAAATCATTAACCCAATCATTAATAAATTCCACTGCTCTTCAGCACCTGTTAACTAAGTATGTGTAGTCAGCCCTGTACTTTTGCTGTGAGCCATAAGAACACCAGAAAAGTGTGAAATGTGGCTTCTGCACTCAGACGTTTACAGTCTGGCGAAGGAGCTCTCGCTCTGTGTGAAGCACAGGCTTTCGAAGGAAGGCGCTCTGGGTTCACCCGTTAATTTTCATTAGGCTTTGGGTATGCTCCCGGACTCCTCTAGACCCTGGAAATACAGATACTTTCTCTAAGGTACGTTTAATCTGCTGTAATGTGTAAAGGGATAGTGGCAATTAAGTGTGACAGATAATATAGCAAATACATGTCCAGAGGGCCCAGAAAGCACAGAGAAAGCTGCCTGAGGCTGCAAGGAATGCTTTCAAAGAGGTGCTAGTGCAGTTGCCAGTAACTGAAATTTAGTGAGCATGTTGTGGACTCTTTACATGAAGCTTTTTTTTTTTTTCTCATTTTTGCCAAACATAATATGTGTGTGCTCACCAGAGTGAGACAGAGAGAGGAAAAGTGAGAAATCCTCCCCTAATGGGGATGGTCGTGTCACAATGACTCCTCCTCCTCTCAGGATTTTGGGCACACACACACATGCACCCAGGTTGATTTTTAAGCCACCAGGTCCAGGACTCCAACTGCAGTCAGCCATCTGGGATCCAGTTCCTTAACCTCTGTGCTATCTGCTGTCCCCCGCCGCCATAAATCTGTTTCGTTTTGTTTTTGTTTTGTTAGAGGGATATGGTTATGCCACAATCCTTTCTCCTCCATTTCTACATCCCATTAGGATCCAGGGCACTTAAGCACACATGCCCAGCACATTGTTCGCGCTAGCTCCAGTCAGCCACGTGGGTTCCAGTCTTCTCTGCGCAGGGCTTAACCACCACGCCATGGGCTGGTTGTACATAAACCTTCTTATTTTAAGTCCATCACCTAAGGTGATAACCTTACAAGTTCCCGTTCTTCACATGGAGAGATTGACTCCCTGGTGTTGGAGTTCAGATCAGAGCCACGCAGCCCCAGACGCCCCTTTGTGCTCTCTTACGTGCACTGGGTTTTAGGGCGTGCAGGGAGGTCAGTTGAGAGTGGAGGAAAACACGGGCCCTGATCGCCTCATGGTGGCCTTTGGTACGGTATGTGACTGAAACTGCAAGTTTGTAGCTGAAAGTAACATCTTTTCCCACTTTAGGTATTTTGCCTTCTGAGGTGTTTTGTTTTTTGTTTTTTTTGTTTGTTTGTTTGTTTGTTTTTTCCTATTCACGAAAAAAAAAAAAAAGGAACCGAAAACCCAAATTAGTCTTGTCTTTTTCAGAAATAGCACTTCAAATAGTTAGGCATTTATTCTAGCTGTTCTCCAGTTTTAGAAATTTGCTTTGGACATAGATTTGATTTCTGGAAATAGTCAAGATTATTATTCTGGTGAGTCCTAAGGGACCTCCCTCCAAAGTAGCCACATTTATTTACTCCTTACTAAGGAGACTTGTTTCCCATTGTCTCATAAGCTGGGTCTGAAGGCACTTCTAAAAGGAAGTGGCATGAGTGCTGATGGACAGGGCAGCTTCCTCAGGACAGTTGTGCCCCGGAGTGAGTGGGCGGTCAGGCAGCTTTAGTTCGGAGGATGCAGTGCTGGCATGTGGCCGGGGTCCGTGTGAGCTCACCACTTCACTGCCCCAGGAAGACGTCCTGCCAGTCCGCCCTGCACTCTGCTGAGTGATAACCCTTCAGACCGAGTTACGCAGACCGAGAGCCCCCACGCACCATCCTTTCCGGGTGAACAGTTCTCCAGAGCAGGCGCTAATTAAATGGCTAGTTGGCGGTTGAACAATCTGATACGTTAGGTTTCATTTACCAGTTTCCTAGTTCTAGAGCACCTGAAGGGCAGAACGAGGTCGGAACTGTGTATTAGGTAAGTGTGGGTTACAGCTGTGAAATTCTTACAATGAAAGACTCACGAGCATCCGTCTTTTCTATTAGATTTCCTGGATTTGCCAAACCTGGAATGGAACAATATCTGTTGGCCAAGCAGCTAGCAAAACCCAAAGAGAAAATTCCCATCATTGTAAGTTTGCTTGTCTTTGTTTGCTCTGTTTCTAACTAAGCTCTTTTACCATGCCTTAAAGCAGAGAGCCCGTGGTCTTTTGGAAAACGAACTTAAACACATGTATCACTGATAGTGTTGCTAGTATTTTAGCAGTACTGAAGTAGCAGGGACTAATGCCTGTTGTATCCTTTAGATACTCTTCAACCATTTCACACTACTCGTCCTGAGCCAGCTCTCATAATATATATGTATATTCTTTTAATAATTTTTCTTTTCTGAAGTGTCTCAAAGTGTATTTTACCTGCTGTTCTTCTACCACCCTTTATGTTTCACTCTTAAACTTAATTCATTATTTAGTTCTCTACCCTGACAAAGTATAGACATGCTAGCAGAATAAGGGACCTTTTCCAATATGTTGGTAATAATTAGTGTTTTTCCAGTAAACCAGCTGTCAGACCAAGACAAAGAGCTGGCAAATCAAAGTAGGAGTTAATAGCATCATTAATAATGTCAGTCTTAGAATAACTTGATTATTACGGGGCACAACCCCAGTTCTTTGGTTTCATTCCATGTTTTGATTGCAGATGGATTTTCTGTCTGGATGAAATCTAGCTGTATATTCCCACACGAAATTCTGGAATAGAGGACTGTGACTGTCTTCTGACCCCACCAACTTAGTTACACTGTCATATGACGGGAGGAGACCTAGCATGTGAGACCCCTGTGAACTCAGATGAGAATGAGGAAACAGCTGGTCTAGTCTGTAATGTTTGGGTCTTGGGAGACTTGATAAAATTGTAGGAGTGATACTGGGTATTTTTGGTTTTGTTTTTGTTTTTATTTTGCTATAGGGCGCCTGCACTCGCCAGACAGAAACAGAGAGACAGAAAGCGAGAAATCACCCCCCGGGGGGATGGCCACACCGCAATCCCTTCTCCTCCATTCTCCTCTCGGGATCCTGGGCATGCACGCACACGCACCCAGTGTGAGTTTAAGCCTCTGGGTCCAGGACTTGAACCACGGTCGACTACGTGGGAGTCCAGCGACATAGTCATTACGCTAACTGCTGGTCCCGATACTGGGTTTTTTAAACTCTTATTCCCACATCTTTTAAAAGCTTGAAATTCTGGAAACCTCCAGCCACAGAGGCTATACCCAAAAGATCCTTTTATCCAATTTCTCACAAAGCAAGTTTTATGTAATTATCTTCTGAGTAGTTACATTAGGGATTATTTTTGTTTGTTTGTTTGTTTTCCAGACTTAAAGAAAAACACCATGTATTATTATTCTTGTTAAATTTAAAACTCCACAGAATTAAGAATCTATAACCCTGCCCCTCTGATTCTTAAAGAGGACTTTCACGATCATGACAGTGGGGTCCTAGCCATCTCATTTTAGGGAGAACTGGGCCCATGTACCCAGTGGGCAGCCCTGTGTGTGGAACAGAAGAAGGAAGCTGAGGAATACAGGGGTCATGAGAAAGCAGAGACCTGGTTCTTGCTTTACAGACGTAGTAATCCCACCGCTCATAAACATGGCCCCATGGGAATTGGGCCCCAGCCAGTCATGGTTGCCTCTGTTGGTCCTTGTCACTGGGGACCCTCCACTGGGTTACGTTTTAAACTCCTGCTCTGTAGCGTTAGGATTTCCCTAAGGTAGGTTTCCTCTGGAGGCTTCGTAGAGACCTGTGCTCAGAGACCTTCTCTTTTGCCCTTTTTTAAACATCTCTGGTCCTGGGTCACCTTCCTGACTTAATAACCTCTAGACTTTCATGCCCCTCCCTATTCCTTCTCTCTTCCAGGTTGAAAAAGAATCAGGGCTCTGCAGACATGTTTTCCTCTTACCTCTCTCTGGCCTTGCCTCTGAGACCTCAGCCTAAATGAATCTCTTTCTCCTTGAGTCTGTTTCACGTGGTTTTCCTCATTTCCTTTTCACTCGCCTCCTGCACGTTTCTAATGTACAATTAAAACCCACTTTAGAAAATTCTCACTTTCACTTCTCCGTGAACCTCTGGATGAATATCTTTCCTAGAAATAGTATTTCCATTCACAGACCACATGCTTGTTTTTTCGCCTTATTTCTGGGTTATTTTTATAATTAGATTTTTAAATTTCAATTCAGGAAGATAGCATAGTCTCAGTATAGCAAGGACTCTTATTGCTTTAAGTATGTCTTTGATAATGTCCACCATCCTACAGTCTGGATGGTTACGATCCAAAATCGTGATCAAACCCTAGGAAATGAATGATCCAGACCCCTGCTGGGACAATTGGTGACCCAGGGAGTGATCCCAGTAGCTGCACGTGCACCCTGTGATCTGGCCTTCTCTGCAGCTGCCTCCAGGGCCTTGGGTGCAGTTTTAACTCAGACCAGAACTCTGTCACTTAGCAGGGCCTAGGACAAATGATCCACAGGCCCCAAACATCTCTGGAGTCCCACATAGGACTTAACTGGCTCCTCCTCCTCATTCCTCAGCCTCCTCTGCCCCAGTTAAAACCTTAGTAATCTAGTATAGGCCTCATAAGCCTCACCTGAACTTCTGAACTTCTCCTAGTCACAGAGAGTAAGAGCAATGAAAAGACTGGAGCCTGCTGCTTGCAGCTTTCTGTGGGCAGGTCTAGCCAGGTGGGCATAACATGCCTGGGGACAGGAAGTGAGCCACCTGCGGTGCTGAGGCACTGGCAGTCCCCAGACGACCACTAGCCCAGTGCTTGCTTTTGAGGCACTGTATCCATTACTGCTCCTAAAACAGCGACTCCCAGGCTCTGAACAGTCAGATTAGCCATGTCCATTCTCAGAAGTATGGCCACAGTCTAGCTGCCCATCTGAAAAGTGCTCATTACCAACCCACCAGGAGATCGATACAGAAGAAGAGAACGTTTAATAATTGGATGGCAGTTTGATGTTAAGAAATCCAAATATGGGACTAGCACATGGCATAATGGTTACATTGCTGGACTTCTACATAGTTGACCATGATTTGAGTTCCAGACCTGACAGTTTAAAACTCATACTGGGCACATGGGCATGTGTGCCCAAAATCCCAAGAGGAGAATGGATGAGAAGGGATTGTGGCATGTGATTTCTCTCTTTTTGTCTCGCTGTCTGTCTGACAAATGCACATGCCCTATAGCGAAAATCTCTCTTAAAAATAGAGAAAAGAAATCCAAATGTACAATTTTTATATTTCACAAAACTCTCAGACTGTGGTAGATGAAAATTAAAAACTTACCACGAGACAGCTGGACGAGGGAGTCTGCGTTCCCACCAGTGCCTGTTGCAGGACAGGAAGGGGTGGCTCCTATCCGTGGGTGGAGCTGCCCAGGTGGGGGCAGGAGGGTTCGTCCTGGCAAGTAGGGTATCCAGCAAGAACAGAGACCACTTATGTAACCTCTCATAGAGGAACAAGAATGACCCGCCAAAGGGCTTGTCGATCTGGAAAGAGCTGTTTGCTGATTTATATCAATTGCATTTACTTTTTCCATAACAAAGTTAACTCTTCCCGGAACTTTGCACAGGTCGGAGATTATGGCCCCATGTGGGTTTATCCTACCTCTACATTTGACTGTGTGGTAGCAGATCCCAGGAAAGGCTCCAAAATGTACGGTCTGAAGAGCTACATTGAGTATCAGCTGACGCCGACTGTAAGTACCCAGTTCTGGGGAGCAGAGTCGTGCCTGCGTCACTGGGTACAGCTGGTTCTTGTCTTCAACCTCAGTAGCTGGCATTGGTAACTCTTCTTCCCTTTTCCTTCCTTCGCAGAACACTAACCGATCTGTGAACCACAGGTATAAGCACTTTGACTGGCTGTACGAGCGTCTCCTGGTTAAGTTTGGCTCAGCCATTCCAATCCCTTCTCTTCCAGACAAACAGGTCACAGGTGAGTGTGTATGACACTGCCCTCAGGATGGCAAATGACAAGACCCGAGTGGGCGGATCCTCCTGTGCATAAGGCGGTGATGGCCTCCGCTGTGTGGGCAGCACACATGTGAAGCCATCTCGTATACGGTGGGGGAGCGGTGGGGGAGCAGATCGTGTGTGCGCCCCAGCCGCCAGCCGGGAGCTCCAGCAGACGTGCCGGCAGGGCCCTTGCTGAGAAGGTGTCTTGGATCCCAGCAGTCACTGTGTTTTTGCTCTGCCTTTTGCCGCAGAAGAAATGTATGCATTTAAAAAATGATACCTGAGAAAATAGAAATTATCTAAAGAGCCTAAAACAAAAGTAATTGTATTAAGCCAAATGATGTATAGTGATCGAATATTTTTTAAAAAAAGAAGAAAAGTAACTGTTACCCAAATGATGTAAACAGGTCCCTCGGGCCGGCGTGCCATCTTCCTCGGAAGTGTGTACACCTCCGGCGAAGAGCCACAGGGCTCTGGAGTGTTCGTAAGGGAAGGCGCTGAGTCCTCCCCGTAACTAAATCTTCCTGAGAGTAATCCATGGTGCTAGCAGAGTCCCTGTAACTGCAGCAGGAAAGGACTGGTTTGTGTCTCTTTGGGGAGCTGTCGTTTTTTTCTTTTCATTTCTCTAGCCTAGTGCGGAGCCTGGTGTATCCGTGCTCAGGGACCCAGCATGTATGTCTTGAAGAGAAGTTGTGAAGAAACTGAGCTTTACTGAAGGACAGAAGGAGCTCTCCAGCAGAGCTCGGGAACGTTCAGATAGACTAAACCAGCGTTATCCAAAGGAGCGGGTTGGAGGGAGAGTGAGGCTTAACCAGTCAGCCAGAGAGGCCTGTCAGAGAGGGAAAGGAAACAGAAAAGCTGACCTGAACCCGGAGAGGAGTGTAGGGTGGGCGAAGGAAGGCGTCTTTCTCCAGCGTCAGGGGACGCTGGAGAAGGTTCAGTCCTGGCTCAGCAAGACCTGGGAGCAGTAGTTTAAGGAGGGACTCGGATCCTGGCCAGCAGCGTGGTGGTGCAGTTCAGGCTACGCATGCCACTATGGGGAGGCCTGGCCCGCGTGTGCCTGGGCTCTTCCCGCGTGCTGCTCGTCTGTCCCCACACAGCCGTGTCCCCATCCCCTACAGATGGGGAGACTGAAATCCACTGCTCACCTATCCCCACACAGTCGTATCCACTGTCCCTACAGATGGGGGGACTGAAGTCCAGAGGTGTTGAACAGACTCTCCCTTGCTAAGAAAGGAATTCGAGTCTGAGTCCCAAGCTTGCTGTTTACATCAGGAGCTGTAGACCAGCTGCTCATTAGTTAGAATTATCGTTAAGAGAAGTATGTGATTCTCCCTCAGACCTTACTCTGTATTTTACTTTGTTTTGTCTTTATTTTTCTCTGCAACTTCTTGGGAAATAGAAACCTGTTTTTAAAGAAACCATTTTGAGGGGCCAGCAGGTGGTGTGGTTAAGGTGCCGGACACTCCCACATGGCTGACTATGGTTCGAGTCCTGGACCTGGTGGCTTAATTTTTCACTTTCCTTCTCTCTCTCTCTGTCTCTCTCTCTCTGGTCAGATTACAATAATTGAATGAATAAATAAAATCATTTTTTAAAAACATTTTGATTTTTCATTTTGTGTTGATATTTTAACATTTTCAAAAATTTCCAATTGTCACAGCAGACTAGAGTGGGGCCGCTCTGCTAGGTAGATAAACACAGCTGTCTTGGAGGTGGCACTGGCGTGGTCCCTTTTGTGGGGGCAGCTGGTCTGTGGGGATGGCAGCTCCCTTCCTTGGAACTCTGCCCTGCCCCCGATGCCCAGTCCCAGCCCAGGACTCACTTGTGTCCCCTTTTCATTGTCCTCACTGCTTTAAAGCACAGCTTTTTAAAAGTAGCTTTTTCGCCATGAAAACGTCAGATGTGTCTTTCCTGTGTCTTTATCTCTCAGTCCGCTTCCTCGGGTTTCCTCTCTCCTTTATCAGTGGGTTAGCTCGGTGTGTCCGCCCTGGTGTTCCAGTGGTGCGTGATGCCCTGTGGTGGGGTAAGGGGATTTCTTACGTCCTTGGCATTTTAATACTTGCTTGCTCTGAATCAGGCAATTCAGTGCTATTTTAAAGGCTCCTAGAGTCGTTCTCCTTCCATACTAAGGTGCTTTAAAAAACCCTTCAGGCGTGCAGCCAGGAGCGTCAGGGAAGCAAGAAAGCAGCAGCCCCTCCGTCTGAAAGTCGAGCTTTGAGTCGCTGACTGGGACATTTGCCGAGGAAACTGGAAAGCACAGCAGCGACTTTATGTGCCTGTTCCTCTCGGCACTTCCTGCCCCTGATAGCCACAGATCATTATTATACGAAACCTCCCCTCCCGCCGAGCCCCGCAGGAAGGAGGGAGGAGTGCCCAGGAGGAGGTGTCAGGACGTCCCTGCAGACTCTGTGGTCGGTGGTCAGTCCAGTGACAGTCACGGTTCACATCGCGCATTTGTTCCTGGTTTTCTGTTCTTCACCAAGGAGTTTGGTTTATTCTTGGTGCCGGACTGCTATATTCACATACTTGGAGGAAACCTAACTGAGATTTATCGAAAATGGGGAGATAAAAGTCTTCTAATTCTCTAGAGCCCGGTGTGAACATCTCTCCAAGATAGCATCCGAGGTCCAGGCTTGAAGATAAACCAGCTACGGCAGGAGGACTTCGTGAGGTGGTGTTAATAAAATCAGAGCCAGTGCATCTCACCCAGTGACCAGGGAAAGTCCCGGCGTGATTTGCCTGCTCATGCTGGAGGGTCCAGTGCACCCAGGTCCACACGGACCCTCTGGGTCCCTTCTGTGCAGGAGTAGTCACCTCTCCAGCAGATGGGGCCGTGCTCTGTGTCACGTAGTCTCCTAAGTGCGAGATCTGAGACGCCGTGCTGTGCAGGAGGCATCAGACCCACTGGGCCGCTAAGTGCCACTTGTTAGGTAACATGGTTTTGAGATGTGGAGCCATCGTGCTTTTTAATAGACTTATGCTTATTTGTACTCAGAACTTCTAGAGGAGAGTTAGGCTGTATTTTTTTCGTTATTTTTAAACTTATACAGTATACTTACTGTTTTTCTGTACTGTTGTAAGAGTTTTGACAGCTACCACTGCAGCCTCGCAACCACTGTTACAGTCGTGGTGCAGAACACAGCTCATCAGTGCCCCAAACTACCTTGTTTTGCCTCTCCCTTATCCTCTTCCCCCTCGTCCTAACCATTGCAACAGCTCATCTGTCCTTTGTCCCTGGGACTTTTGCCTTTTCTGGAATGTCTTTATCAATGGAGGCCTATAGTGTGTAGTCTTCTGTGTCTGACTTTTTTGTTTAGCCTAAAGTTTTTGATATTCATCCATCTCATGTCAATGTCTGCTTCTTTTTATTGGGGAGTAATACTCTTTTTTTTGGGGGGGGGGTTGCTATAGGGTGTGAGCGCTCACCAGAAACACAGAGACAGAGAGATAGAAAGTGAGAAATCAACCCCCAGGGGGGATGGCCACACTGCTGTCCCTTCTCCTCCATTCTCCCCTTCATTCTCCCCTTCAGATTTTGGGCACACACACACACACCTGCCTGCCTGCCAGCGCTGGGTCTGGGATTTGAACCATGCAAACAGTCTTGTGGGATCCAGCTTCCTTAACTACCATGCCGCTGGCTGGACTCAGATCTGACTTTGAGCAGCACATTACCGCTGTGCCACAGAGCCAGCCTCCAAGACTTTTTTGGGTAAACTCATTGGCATTTTTTTATGTTGACAGTTATATCATCTTAGAATAAAGACTATTTTAGTTCATCTTGTTTAATCTGTGTGCCTTCTTTTCTGTTTCATCTTGTACTGGTGAGGACTTCCAGTGGCTTGTTCCCAATCAGGGAGAAATCATTCCGTTTTTAACCATTAAGAGAGGGAAAATGGTGTGGCATGGTGGTTAAAGGTGCTAGATTCCCATATGGCTGACTGCAGTTCGAGTCCTAGGCCTGGTGGCTTGCTTGCTTGCTTCCCCTTTCTCTCTTTCTCTCTCTGGTCAAATTTTAAAAAATAATAATAACAAATAAAATAAAATAAATAAATAATTCTTTTTTTTAAAAAAAGAGGGAAAGTGAGAAATCATCCCCAGGGGGACTGGCCACATCGGGATCCTTTCTTCTTCATTCTCCCTTTGGAATTTTTGGCATGGATGCACAAGCATCTGGCATGATTTTCAAGCTGCCAGGTCTGGGGCTCAAACCACCGTTTGAAAGTATTTCTGTATACTTCTAATGTTCTTCTACATTACTTTTCTGTATTCTAGAAGAGTGTAGAATTGATATTATTCTCTAAGCATCTAATAGAGCTTACCGCTAAAGATCATCTGGACCTGAAGTTTCTTTATGGGAAAGCTTTAACTATGAATTTGGCTTCCTTAGTAGATAACGGGCTGTTCAGGCTGTTTATTCTTCGCTGAGCTTTGGTAATCGGGGTCTCCGAAGGCCTTGAGCCACCTCATCTGGCTTGGCGAGTGTGGATGTCGAGTTGTCCGCAGTATTCCCTTGTGCTTCCACGGACTGCAGCGTCTGTAGTGATGTTTCACTGTTGTTTCTTGTGGTGTTTCCTTGATGTAATCGATGTTCCTATTGTTTTCTTCCCTTCCATTTTATCTTCTGCTCTTCTGTTACTTCTTTTTGCTTCATTTGGGTTTAATGTGCTCTTTTTTCCCACTTCTTAACAGAGCTTAGCTTATTGTTTTGAAATCTTATATTAAAAACATTAAATGCGACATAATTTCCTCCAAGTATTATTTCTGCTGTATCTCATGCATTTCTGTATCTTTTGAGTTTTCATATTCAATCAGGACAAAATATTTTCTAATTTCACTTGTAAGTTTTTCTTTGACCCATAGGTTATCTAGAAATATGTTTATTTGTATGTTTCCCAGATTCTATTTGTTGTTCAGAGAGCATAATGTGTATAATTTAATTGTTTTAAATTCATCAAGGCTTGTTTTGTGGCCTATGGTACAGTTTATACTGAAGAACATTCCATATGTGCTTCTAAAGAGCACCTGTATTCTGCACTGTCTGGGTGGAGCATTTGATGTCTGTCACTCTGAGTCGTTTGATAGTACCGTCAGGTTCCTGTAGTTTTCTTGCTCGTTCTACCAGTTACGAGAATAGGGTGTTAAACTCCTGAGGGCCAGAGCCCTCGTGCAGTAGTTAACACTGTGTGCAGGGAGCCAGACTCACGTGGCCAGCCGGGGTTCATATCCCTGCCCTGGTGGTTTGAGCAGCACTCCTGTATATGTGACCAGGACCCTGATGGGATAAAGGAAGGGCACAGAGGAGCGTGGCCAGGCCCCATCAAGGTGTCCACGTGCTCTCGCCCTCATGCATGAATGTGCTCTTTGGCATTAAAAGAAACATCCACCACTATTATCGTGGGCCTGTTTTCCCTGTCAGTTCTGTCACTTTTTGCCTCATGTATTTCGATGCTCTCCTGTTAGGTGTAGTTTATAGCCGTTACACCTTCCTGGTGCAGTGACCTTTTCATCATTGTGAAGTGTCCCCGTCTTCTCTAGTAAGTCTCTGTGCCAAAGACTCCCCATCTAATATTAATGTCATCTGCCAGCTCTCTTAAGGCTGCTGTCTACGAGGTATATCTTTTCCCATCCTTTGCTTTCAAAATAAGTCTGTCTCTGAAACTAAGGTGTGTCTCTTATAGGCAAGTCAGTTGGATGTTGCCTTTTTATCAAGTCTGACAGTCTGTTTTGGTTTGGGCTTTTAATTTATATGTAGAAGTGTAGTGATTGGCATAGGTAGATTTATATTTGCCATTTCGTTATTTTTTATATAATGCTCATTTCTCTGTTCCTCTTTTACTGCCTTCCCTTTGTGTTTAATAACTATTTTGCAAGGTACCATTTTACTCTCTCTTTTATTATTATTATTTTTTGTAGAGAGATTTTTGCTCTAGGGTGCAAGCACATGCTGGAGAGACAGAAAAAGTGAGAAGTCAGCTCCTTGGGGATGGCAATAACGCAATTCCTTCTTTCTCATTCTCCTGTCAGGATTTTGGGTGCACATGCACATATGCCTGGAATGAGTTTCAGGTCCCCGGGTCTAGGACTCGAACTGTGGTCAGCCGTGTGAGAGTCCAGCACCTTAACACTATGCCACCTGCTGGCCCCAGTCTCTCTACTTTTAAAACCGAATTTTTAGTGTAATTTTCTTAGTGGTTTCCCTAAAGGATACAATCAACATCTTAAAGTGCATCTCCTAATGCACTTTATATTCACCTTAACTTAATTCCAGTCCAATATAGAAACTTTCCCCCTATGTAGCCCTCTCTTCCCTCATTCTATGCTAGTTCACATATATCACATCTGTGTTATGAATCCAGCAATGCCGTGTTGTAATTACTGCCTTCTATAGTCTTAGAGATTTTAAAAGTAAAGGGAATCAATTACAAAAATATATCTAGAAAGCCTTTTATATTAACCCATATGTTGTTATACTTCATCTTCCTCTGTGGGTTCGAATCACTGCTTTTAATAATTGCTTTATCCGAAAAGACTTTTAAAATATTTCTTACAATGCAGGGCTGTTATCAGTGATTCCTCCACTCACAGGGATATGCCTTATGTTTAAGATAGGTGTAGGAACCAGCAGTTAGCGTAATGGCTATGTCGCTGGACTCCCATGTAGTCAACCGTGGTTCAAGTCCTGGACCCAGTGGCTTAAACTCACGCCAGGTGCATGTGCGTGTGTGCCCAAGATCCCAAGAGGAGAATGGAGGAGAAGGGATTGCGGTGTAGCCATCCCCCCGGGTGGTGATTTCTCGCTTTCTGTCTCACTGTCTCTCTCTGGTGAGTGCATGCACCCTATAGCAAAAACCTCTCAAAAAATTTTAAAAAGATAGGTGTGCTGTTATCAGCGATTCCTTCACTCACACGGACATGCCTTATGTTTAAGATAGGTGTGTTGGTTGTAGCAGTCTTGGCTGAGAGTTTTTTAAGCATGATGGTATGTTAGTTCTCCTGACCACATACCTAGAGGCACACACAGCCATAGATGGTGAGTTCTTTCACTTGATGCTTTCAAGATTTCCTTTTTGGGGACCAGCAGATAGCATAATAGGTATGTTACTAGACTCCCACATGGCCGACCACGGTTCGAGTCCCAGACCTGGTGGCTTGAAACTCAGGCTCTGTGTGTGTGTGTGTGTGTGCGTGCCCCAAATCCCAAGAGGAGAATGGAGGAGAAGGGATTGCAGCATGGCCATTCTCCCTGGGAGGTGATTTCTTGCTTTCTATCTCTTTGTCTCTCTCTCTCACACACACCAATGAGCACATATACCCTATAGCAAAAATCTCAAAAATAAAATTTCTTTTAAAGGTTTCCTTTTTGTTTTGTTCAGCAGTTTAACTCTATATCTGGATGTGTTTCTCTTATATTTAGCCTATAAATACAGAGCTGCTTAGGTTCATTGAGTTTTTTACAAGTATAGATTAATATTTTCTGTCAACTGAGAAAGTTGTTTGGTTTTATTTTTTAATTTTATTTTTAGAAGTTTTGCTTTAGGGTGAATGTGCTCATGGCCATTATTTCTTTCAGTAGTTTTCTGGTCCCCCTTCTCCCTCTGGGATTCTTTTTTTTGTTTGGAGAGGTTTTTGCTATAGGACGCGTGCACTCGCCAGACAGAGAGACATAGCGACAGAAAGCGAGAAATTACCCCCCAGGGGGATGGTTACGCCGCAATCCCTTCTCCATTCTCCATTCTCCTCTTGGGATCTTGGGCACATACGCATGCGCACCCGGTGTGAGTTTTAAGCCACCGGGTCCAGGACACGAACCATGGTCTACTACGTGGGAGTCTAGTAACATAGCCATTACGCTAGTTGCTGGTTCCCTCCTTCTGGGATTCTTATCACAGATATTTGACAGGCTTACGTTTCTCCTTTTTTTTTTTTTTTTTGAGAGGTTTTTGCTATAGGACGCGTGCACTCGCCAGACAGAGAGACATAGCGACAGAAAGCGAGAAATCACCCCCCCCGGGGGGATGACCACCCTGCAATCCCTTCTCCTCCATTCTCCTTTCGGGATCTTGGGCACGCACACACACGTGCCCAGCATGAGTTTAAGCCACTGGGTCCAGGGCTTGAACCGCAGTCTACTTCATGGGAGTCCAGCGACATAGCCATTACACTAACTGCTGGTCCCAGGGCTTACGTTTCTCATGCTCGTTGTTCCGACAGTAAGCCTTTCCTCTGTGGTGAATATTTATACATTTGTTTTTATACTTTCAACTCCAGAATTTTATTTAACTCCCTTTTTATAATTTCTGTCTCCTTGTTTAGACTCAATTTTTTAATTCTGTCATATTTTTCTTTAGCTTTTTAGGCATAGCTTCCTTTAGTTTTTGAGCATATTTATGGAAGATGTTTCTCTGCTAAATTAAACATCTGGAGACACTTAGAGGCCGTTTCTATTGACTGTTTTTTCCCCACAGAATGAGTTATAGCTTGCTTTTTTTGCACATCTCTTAAATTTTTGTTGAAACCTGGACATTTTTGAGACTCAATTTTAGCAGACGAGATTCTGACTCTTCTTGAGAATTGGTATGGCTTCTGCTTTACATCTGTCTGTAAAGTAACTTGCTCAGGCTTCATCTCTGAAACGTCATCTCAGTTGTTTTACAGGGATTTATTTGTTGTTTACGTTTCCCGTCCTGGGCTGCAGCGAGTCACTGCGGTTTGGGGATAGGCCTGTGATTGCTTGGATGGAGGTTGTGCTCAACCACCCCAGGCCAGGAAGGCTTCTGTCCCATGTGGGTGGAACAGTCCAGCGACATAGCCATGTAGACAGGGGGAACATGTAGACAGGGGGAGTGTATTCAGAGCTCAGGTCCTCTCAGCATAAGCCTGGCATTGCCCCTGGGCCTGGTCTTGTCCCCTTTATGTGTGCAGTCTTCAGAGCTGGCAGGAGTGCTTGGCTGCTTGGACCCTGCTTTGACTCCAGTTGATGCCCACGGCTCAGCCTGGAGTGTGCTTGGTCACAGGACGCAGCCTTGGCTAGGAGTGTCGGCCTCTCTCTCACCTGCCTCCGAGGTCGTCCTTGGCCTCCACCGCCAGGGAGCATGGGCATCTCCCACGGCCCCAGCTCCATAAGCCCTCTCTCCTGGCAGGGAAGCCGCAGATGCCAATCCTCCCAGCTGCTGCACCCCAGCAGTCCTTCCACATCAGCCAGGCAGAGTGAGAGGCACGTAGGCAACAGGGGACATGGGTGCAGCCCCAGGGTGCCACAGAGTCCCACCATTCTTGTCTGCGGGTCAGCGATGTTTCAAG
>NW_006159977.1:1097242-1098700 GCF_000334495.1 Tupaia belangeri chinensis | reverse complement strand
GTTGGTTGATTTCCAGAGCATAGATGTGGCTGTCTTGGTCAGAGCTGTCCACGTTAGCATCGGGTTAATGATCTCCTTATTTGGCCATTGCTGGAGTGCCCACCTCCAGCGGCCTGTCAGCTGCTAGCAGTTTTGTTTGGTAGGCTCAAGAAAGTCCCCCGCTCACTGATGTTGGGGTGCCGTGCTTGTCAAGCTCACCTCTGCTTTCAGAACAGAGGTAGTCACTTACTAAGCCCGCTTCGGTGCAGCTACACGGCTCAGCTCCTTCACTGTTACCAGTTCACGGGAAAACTACCTGTGCTATTTTCAGTTTAAATCATTTAAAAAACAAAATGCTGGAAAATACCTATAACCCTGCATTACTATTCGTAAGCACTAAATCAAAACTTGAATATTTGTAGATTATTTTCCATTCGACACATTTTTATAAATATAGAAATGTCATGTACAAGAAGTCCTCAGGAAGCTCATGGAAAATGTATTATGAAAAAACTGTGCATGGATTTAAGACATTTGTGCCAAAATAAACTTACACTTTAATTGCAGTTACCCTCAGACTGTGAGGTCGCCTCGTAGCTTATAGACTGGCTTGGTGAACTCTGCCTATCACTCCTCCTGCCTGTTGGGCTATGTGTGGCCACTCCAAAACCAGCTTCATGTTAGTGTATAAGAATGAGGTTGCGGAGGCCAGCAGGTGGTTAATGCGCTGAGCTCCCACGTGGCCGACCGCAGTTTGAGTCCTGGGCCCAGCGGCTTAAAAATCACACCAAGCGCATGTGCAAGCATGCTCAAAATCTCAGGGGATAATGCAGAGGGAATTGGTGTGGCCCTCTGCCCTGGGGGGTGATTGCTCAGTTTCCCTCCCTCCATCTCTCTCTCCCTCTCACACTCACTCACTCTCTGTCTCCCTCCCTCTTCCTGTCCCCAGCAAGCACAAGCACCCTACGGCAAAAACCAAAAATGAAAAACAGTGGGGCCTGGGCCAGTAAGTGGTGTGGTGATTAAGGCATTGGACCCCATCTGCCAGCTCTGTGGTTTGAGTCCTGGACCTGGCAGCTTGGAAAACACACCAGGCATGTGTGCATGCATGCCTAAAATTCCTAAAGGAGAATGGAGGAGAAGGGTGTGACCACCCCCCAAGGTGGTTTCTCACTTTCCCTCTCACTGTCTCTCTTCCAGGTGAAGACACACACCCTGTGACAGAAATCTAAAAAATAAACAAATAAATAAAATAATTGCACCTCAGAATTCTTTTTGAAGACGAGGTCATTTTTTATATCAAGATGACATTCACTTTAGGTTTTTGAGTACTTTAGGGCTCCTTGGAGATAATAGCACTGTGAGGCTGTGACTGTCCTTGTCACGGTGACAACATTTGCTCCATGATAAACTGAGATTTCATTCTTTTTCTTTTTTTTTTTTTTTTTTTTTTTTGAGGGGTTTTTTGTATAGGAGATG
>NW_006159977.1:1091602-1097021 GCF_000334495.1 Tupaia belangeri chinensis | reverse complement strand
GAGAAATCGCCCCCCAGGGGGGATGGTCACGCCGCAATCCCTTCTCCTCCATTCTCCTCTCGGGATCTTGGGCACGCACGCACACGTGCCTGGCGTGAGTTTTAAGCCACCGGGTCCGGGACGTGAACCGCGGTCGACTACGTGGGAGTCCAGCGACATAGCCATTACGCTAACTGCTGGTCCCAAGATTTCATTCTTAAAAACTGGAAAGCGTTGTGTGGTTCCTGCAGGTCTGCGCATTGCTTGTGTTGGTGGTTTGGGACAGTGAAAGCTCACCATGGTCTACCTTGTACAGTAGCGTCCTACCCGCGGCCACATGGATGGCCTGCAGTGATAGTACTGGCCGTCCACCTCAGACAAAGTTGTCACGCTGGCTGCCTCTCTCGCAGGTCGCTTTGAAGAGGAATTCATCAAAATGCGCATGGAGAGACTTCAGGCGTGGATGACCAGGATGTGCCGTCATCCGGTAATCTCCGAAAGCGAGGTCTTCCAGCAGTTCCTGAACTTCCGAGACGAGAAGGTAGGACGGCTTACTGTTACAGTCTGAGAGGACACGGGTCGTCCTGTTCACGCGGGGTTTACATCTCAGCTACGTGGGAGTTACATTCGCTACTTCGCACCTCCTCCAAAGACGACGAGGGTGCAGCCGTACGAGGAGTGTGCAGCCGTGACCCTTGGAGGAGCGGCTTGCCAGTGGCTTCCCCGAACCGGGAGGCGGTTGGCTCAGGACGGGCAGGGCAGGAGGGCCGAGATCCAGAGTTCATGGCCGAGTGGTGTCTTCCTAGGTGCTTTCCGAAACCCCGGTGGACCCCACACTAAGAAGGGTCTTCAGTGCTGAGCGAGGGTGATGGTGAAAGGTTCCTTCTGATCACCGGTGACCTCGCGAGGTCACAGCAGGGTAGAGAAAGTAGAGGGACCGTGCTTCTCAGAGCCCACTTCATTTCTGGGGACTGTAGTCAGGGCTCCAGAATCAGTGCAGGTACCCAGTGGTCATCTGTTCTTTGTTAAAGTCGAGATATACTGGCTGCCTGGCCTGTCCTAACTCTTCGGAAATAGTTTTCTCCCTTACTAAGCATTTACCATGCTCTTCATGGCTTTATTTTATTCTCTAGAGATATTTTCTCCTAATGCCTCATCTTAAATAACAAAATCCTGCATATTTTACATTTTTTTTAGCTTTTTTTTTTTTTTTTTTTTTTGCTATAAGACATGTGTGTTCGCCAGAAAGACAGAGGCAGAAAAAAATCACTGCCCAGAGAGATGGCCACATCCAGTCTCTTCCCTTTCGTTCTCCTCGGGATTTTGGGCACACATGCACGCATGCCTAGCATGAGTTTTAAACCACCAGGTCCAGGACTCAAATTGTAATGAACTCTATGGGAGTCCAGTGACATTCTGCCATCTGCCGGTATCGATATTTTAATTTTTTTTGATTGTCAGAGAGAGATAGGGAGATAGGGAGAAGGAAGAAGCACTCCCTAATGGGGCATGATCTCACTGCAGTGCCTCTCCTCCATTTCCCTCTCCTTCAGGATTTGGGCACATATGCGCGTGCGGCATGTTAGAAAATACTCTATAAAGAAGAGAAACATGAGTCTGCTCAGAAGCAACAACAGATGTAAATATATTATTATCGCAGAGAAATAGTTATGAAGTTATTTTTGTCTTTAATCAAATAATAAAATATTGTAGGGACCAGCAGTTGGTGTAATGGCTATGTCACTGGACTCCCATGTAGTCAACTGTGGTTCAAATTCCAACCCCGGTGGCTTTAAACTCACGCCGGGCGCATGTGCGTGCGTGCCCAAGATCCTGAGAGGAGAATGGAGGAGAAGGGATTGCAGTGTGACCATCCCCCTGGGGGGTGATTTCTTGCTTTCTGTCTCTCTGTCTGTCTCTTTCTGGCGAGCGCACGTGCCCTATAGCAAAAACCTCTCCAAAATAAATAAAATAAAATGTTTTATACCCTGGTAGAACTTAACAAAGATTTACTTGCTGGTGCTGGCAGGTGGCGTGGTGGTTAAGGGTTCTGGACTCCCATATGGTTGACCACGGTTCGAGTCCTAGATCTGATGACTTGCTTTCTCTCTTTCTATCTCTCTCTCTTTCTCTTTCTCTCTCACTCTGTCCCCCTCTGGTCAAAATTAACTAATTAATTAATTAATTAAAAGTTAACTAAAATAATTCTTAAAAAAAAAAGAAAACAGTGTGTTCCTATGTTTAAAAAAAGACTCACTTGCTAAATGGACGTGACACGTTTACAGTGAGTCCTAAGTGCTAGGGCTCTGTGTCCAGTGTGGATTCGCACACACTTCCCAGAGCACCTGCCTGGGCTCCTGGCAGTGCTGCCTGATCCTGGGACTGACAGGCCTGTCGTGTCGTGCGGCACCAGGGAGGGGTTAGGAATCGTGGGGCCTCAGCATTTCTCTGCAGATTGGTACACAGCACAGAAAGTCCGCTCTCCGGTGCATGAGACCCAGTCTCTGTGTGTGCCATGTAGCTGCACTTGTGGAGCGAAGGGCTGTGAGTTTTGTTGCTTTGTCACTGTGGTTCCCTCCTAGTTTGTTGCTTTCCTGCCTACTGAACAGGAATTTATTTGATTAATTTGCCAAGGATTTGGTT
This sequence comes from Tupaia belangeri chinensis, assembly GCF_000334495.1. Classification (NCBI taxonomy): domain Eukaryota; kingdom Metazoa; phylum Chordata; class Mammalia; order Scandentia; family Tupaiidae; genus Tupaia; species Tupaia belangeri. The sequence continues at coordinate 1,094,399 of NW_006159977.1, read as the reverse complement.
TAGAAAGTACTTCCAAAGGTCACGTTTCGCACATGGGGAGTTAATAGGAATAAACCCTAGCCGTCGTGGTTTTGTTGTTGAGGACTACCAGCTTCAAGGTGGATCAGCTTGCCATCAGAGGGGTGTGAGGGTGCGGCCATCGAGCCGGGCCCTTGAGTGAACTGCCCCTGTGACCATGGGTGACGCGCCTCAGCTCCCTGGGCCACAGTCTCCTCACAGGAGTGCAGTACCCAGATCACCCCTGGGACTAGCTCTGTGGTCAGCAGTGCCCCGTGTAAATGTGCGCACAGGAAATGCCCAGGAATCTGGAAAGACGTTTTAAAAGTAAGTACTTTGTGAGGTCACTGGATGCAAAACTTGATTTATTTATTAGCAAAAACAGACAATGAAAGTCTTAAAAAAAAACTATCATTTCATTTCAAGATATCTAGGAATGCAGGAACCAGCAGTTAGCGTAATGGCTATGTTGCTGGACTCCCACGTAGTCGACCGCGGTTCGCATCTCGGACCCAGTGGCTTAAATCTCACGCCGGGCGCGTGTGCGTGCGTGCCCAAGATCCCGAGAGGATAATGGAGGAGAAGGGATTGTGGCGTGACCATCCCCCCTGGGGGGTGATTTCTCGCTTTCTGTCTCTATGTCTCTGTCTGGCGAGCGCACGCGCCCCATAGCGAAAACCTCTCCAAAAAAAAATATATATCTAGGAATGCATACAAGGGAATGTACAGAATATCTCCATAGGACACTACAAGAGGTTGTTCAGAAAAATAGACCTAAAAAATATTCTGTTTTGTGAATTGAAACCGGTCAAGGTGTCACATGGAGGAAATTAAAGCACTGACCCTCGCCGGGATGCCCGAGACAGAGGAGGTCGAGGAGGACCTTCCTGGGTGTCAGAGCTCCTCGTGAGGCAGACACGGTTTCACAGGCGTGGCAGAGGAGAGTGGGCACCTGCTGATGACAGAGCAGCAGAGAGCACGGGCTTTCACCTGGGGTGCTGGCCACTTATGGCACCGCGGGCTTAAGCGAGGCAGGCGCCACCTCACCACGGTCTGACCTTGTTACATGACCCTGGTACTGTGGTTCTGTTCTTAAAACGTGCCCATCTCTGCAAAGATGCATACTGGAATCTTCACAAGAGAAGTGGTATTATGTCTGAGATGTTTAAAATTTAAAAAGCGAATAAATAAAAGGTAGTGTGGAGGAGTGTGGCTATGAAACAAGCTTGGCAACTCAGAGTCAGCAGGTGGTGTGGAGGTTAAGGCGGCCAGATCCCACATGGCTGACTGCAGTTCGAGTCCTGGATCCAGCATCTTGAAAGCACGTGTACATGCCCAAAATCCCAAGGAGAGAATGGAGGAGAAGGGACTGTGGCATGACTTTCTCCCCAGGGGGTGATATCTCACCTGACCCTGGCAACTGCATGTATAGCAAAACTAGTAAAAAAAAAAAAAGAAAGAAAGAGAAAATGTTCAGGTAGTTTGTAGATGTTAATGTGAAAGGCAACAGAATAAAGCTTCTAGAAGGTAACATAGAGGAAAATCATTATACCCATAGAGTAGGAGAGGGTTTCTGAAATAAGGGAAAAAAAACAACTAACCGTATAGGAAGAGGTGCATAAAGTAGGGTACATTTAAATTAAGAATTTCTATCAGAAGACTCAGTAAAAGTGAGAAACAAGCTATTGAATAGCAGATATTCATAACATGTATAACCAATGGAAGACTAGATTTCTGAATATATTAAAGCCCCCACAAGTTGGGGCTAGCTGTGACATGATGGTTAAGGCACTGGACTCCCACCTAGCCAGCTGCAGTTTGAGTCCCAGACTGGGCAGCTTCCTTTCTCACTTTCTCTCTCTCTGGTGAGTGTGCATGACCTATAGCAAATTTTAAAATAATAATAATAAAATATAGAAAATAATTTTTTAAAAATATAAGTCAACAAGAAAGATAATACAGGAAGAAAACTAGATTTGTACTTCACCGCAAAAGGTTTTTGATTCATCAACATATGTACAGAAAGTACTTCATGTCATCAGCAGTCAAGGAATTGCAAATAAAAACCACAACTGGTTACCATTCTACACTTATAATGGCTAGAATTGAAAGACTAACCATCGCAAGTATCTTGGTGAGGTGACATGTGCTGGGACTCGCCCCTTCTACTGATAAGTGTGGAGATGGTAAGACCAGTTTAGAAAACAGTGTAGGGGACCAGCAGGTGGCATGGTGGTTAGGGCGCTGGACACTCCCATATGGCTAACCACGGTTTGAGTCCCGGACCTGGCAGCTTGCTTTCTCACTGTCTCTTTCTCTCTCGCTCTCTCTCTCTCTCTCTCTCTCTCTCTCTCTGTCTCTCTCTGGTCAAATTAAAATAAATGAATGAATAGATTTTTGGAAAAAAGAAAACCGTGTGGCATGATCTACTAACGGTGAACACCCACCTCCTCTCCGAGGTGTATGTGAGTGGAAATGCGTGCAGTTGTGCACCAGCACACGTGTGCCTTGCAGCTTTATTCATAATTCGACGGGTCGCCAGTGGTAGAGTAGATAAATGGGTAGGGAACACCCGCACAGTAGAAAGTGACACGGCAGTGAAGGGGACGGATCACAGCTGGACACCGCAGCATGTGTGTAGTTCCCAACCACAGGTTGAACAAAAGAAGCCAGACATGCAGTGCGTGCTTCAGTAGTAAACTTTTGTTTCTGGAGAGGTTTTTGCTACAGGGCGTGTGCGCTTGCCAGACAGACAGACAGAGACAGAGAGACAGAAAGAGAAATCACCCCCGGGGGGGGG
>NW_006159977.1:1072697-1074944 GCF_000334495.1 Tupaia belangeri chinensis | reverse complement strand
TAATGGAGGAGAAGGGATTGTGGCGTGACCATCCCCCCTGGGGGGTGATTTCTCGCTTTCTGTCTCTATGTCTCTGTCTGGCGAGCGCACGCGCCCCATAGCGAAAACCTCTCCAAAAAAAAATATATATCTAGGAATGCATACAAGGGAATGTACAGAATATCTCCATAGGACACTACAAGAGGTTGTTCAGAAAAATAGACCTAAAAAATATTCTGTTTTGTGAATTGAAACCGGTCAAGGTGTCACATGGAGGAAATTAAAGCACTGACCCTCGCCGGGATGCCCGAGACAGAGGAGGTCGAGGAGGACCTTCCTGGGTGTCAGAGCTCCTCGTGAGGCAGACACGGTTTCACAGGCGTGGCAGAGGAGAGTGGGCACCTGCTGATGACAGAGCAGCAGAGAGCACGGGCTTTCACCTGGGGTGCTGGCCACTTATGGCACCGCGGGCTTAAGCGAGGCAGGCGCCACCTCACCACGGTCTGACCTTGTTACATGACCCTGGTACTGTGGTTCTGTTCTTAAAACGTGCCCATCTCTGCAAAGATGCATACTGGAATCTTCACAAGAGAAGTGGTATTATGTCTGAGATGTTTAAAATTTAAAAAGCGAATAAATAAAAGGTAGTGTGGAGGAGTGTGGCTATGAAACAAGCTTGGCAACTCAGAGTCAGCAGGTGGTGTGGAGGTTAAGGCGGCCAGATCCCACATGGCTGACTGCAGTTCGAGTCCTGGATCCAGCATCTTGAAAGCACGTGTACATGCCCAAAATCCCAAGGAGAGAATGGAGGAGAAGGGACTGTGGCATGACTTTCTCCCCAGGGGGTGATATCTCACCTGACCCTGGCAACTGCATGTATAGCAAAACTAGTAAAAAAAAAAAAAGAAAGAAAGAGAAAATGTTCAGGTAGTTTGTAGATGTTAATGTGAAAGGCAACAGAATAAAGCTTCTAGAAGGTAACATAGAGGAAAATCATTATACCCATAGAGTAGGAGAGGGTTTCTGAAATAAGGGAAAAAAAACAACTAACCGTATAGGAAGAGGTGCATAAAGTAGGGTACATTTAAATTAAGAATTTCTATCAGAAGACTCAGTAAAAGTGAGAAACAAGCTATTGAATAGCAGATATTCATAACATGTATAACCAATGGAAGACTAGATTTCTGAATATATTAAAGCCCCCACAAGTTGGGGCTAGCTGTGACATGATGGTTAAGGCACTGGACTCCCACCTAGCCAGCTGCAGTTTGAGTCCCAGACTGGGCAGCTTCCTTTCTCACTTTCTCTCTCTCTGGTGAGTGTGCATGACCTATAGCAAATTTTAAAATAATAATAATAAAATATAGAAAATAATTTTTTAAAAATATAAGTCAACAAGAAAGATAATACAGGAAGAAAACTAGATTTGTACTTCACCGCAAAAGGTTTTTGATTCATCAACATATGTACAGAAAGTACTTCATGTCATCAGCAGTCAAGGAATTGCAAATAAAAACCACAACTGGTTACCATTCTACACTTATAATGGCTAGAATTGAAAGACTAACCATCGCAAGTATCTTGGTGAGGTGACATGTGCTGGGACTCGCCCCTTCTACTGATAAGTGTGGAGATGGTAAGACCAGTTTAGAAAACAGTGTAGGGGACCAGCAGGTGGCATGGTGGTTAGGGCGCTGGACACTCCCATATGGCTAACCACGGTTTGAGTCCCGGACCTGGCCGCTTGCTTTCTCACTGTCTCTTTCTCTCTCTCTCTCTCTCTCTCTCTCTCTCTCTCTCTCTCTCTCTCTCTCTCTCTCTCTCTCTCTCTCTCTCTCTCTCTCTCTCTCTCTCTCTCTGGTCAAATTAAAATAAATGAATGAATAGATTTTTGGAAAAAAGAAAACCGTGTGGCATGATCTACTAACGGTGAACACCCACCTCCTCTCCGAGGTGTATGTGAGTGGAAATGCGTGCAGTTGTGCACCAGCACACGTGTGCCTTGCAGCTTTATTCATAATTCGACGGGTCGCCAGTGGTAGAGTAGATAAATGGGTAGGGAACACCCGCACAGTAGAAAGTGACACGGCAGTGAAGGGGACGGATCACAGCTGGACACCGCAGCATGTGTGTAGTTCCCAACCACAGGTTGAACAAAAGAAGCCAGACATGCAGTGCGTGCTTCAGTAGTAAACTTTTGTTTCTGGAGAGGTTTTTGCTACAGGGCGTGTGCGCTTGCCAGACAGACAGACAGAGACAGAGAGACAG
>NW_006159977.1:1060677-1072666 GCF_000334495.1 Tupaia belangeri chinensis | reverse complement strand
CACCCCCCCGGGGGGGGGGGGGGGATGGCCACACCGCAATCGCTTCTCCTCCATTCTCCTCTTGGGATCTGAGGCACACACGCACACGCGCTCTGCGTGAGTTAAAGCCACCAGGTCCAGGACTCAAACCACGGTCGACTACATGGGAGCCCAGCGATGTAGCCATTATGCCATCTGCTGGTCCCGGTAGTAAACTCTTAAGAAAATGTTTTAGTCCATCTGTGCTGCTATAACAGAATGCCCGAGACTGGGCAACTTAGAAAGAGCAGACATTTATTTCTCACTTGTATGGAGGCTGCGAGTCGAAGATCAGGGCACTAGCGATTGATGACTGGCAAGGGCTGCATCTTCTGGAGGGGAAGAACACTTGTGTCCTCACGTCGGAGTGGTTGGAAGAGCACACGGAGCTGCAGTTGTGTCTGCGAGGCCTTTTATACGGGCCTGATCCCATTCACTAGGGAGGAGCCTTCGTGACCTAATCGCTTCTCCAAGGCCCCACCTCTTACTGCCACCACATTGGCCGTTAAGTTTCGGCATGTGCTGAATTGTGGAGAACAGCCATGTAAACCGTAGCAGAAAGCGAGGGGCTGAAAACCGTAGAAGAGGATGATGGTTACCTTTGTGAAGGCGCACAGGGGTCTCAGTGATTGGGAAGGGACCTGAGGGGGCTTCTGGAATGCCGGCCCTTTTCCCTTTCTTGGTCTTGGTATCTGACAGGTATGCACTGTGAAATCAGTGCTTGATCTTCACTTTGGGCAGTCTCTCTCTTTTAAAATAATAAAAAGAGCTCATAACATTGGTTCCTGTCTTGTGTTTTGGAAAAGTGTTGACCTAAAAATTCAAAACAGCCTGTCAGAGTTCCCAGGATGGGTTTGCACTCGCTGGAGCAGCAGCCGTCGGGAAGGTGTGCAGTGGCATCCGCTCGCTCTCAGGAGACGTGGTCTCTGAGGGCCGCCCTGCGCAGCGATGCTGTGTGTGCCCCGAGCTTCCCTGTTAGGTGGGGAGGTGTCGCATCCCGGAGCAGAGAGAGATGGAGTAGAAGCCGCTTGCTAAAAGAGCTGATCCAGTTAGGGAGTTGCAAGAGACCAGTCTGACCCTCCTGTCCGCTGTAACATTTTTTATTTCTACCATGAATCAAATTTCCCCGAAAGGGGAATTGTATTGATTACTTTATTCCCTCACAATAGACCAGCTGTCATCAAACGAGGTGAACATTCACCTCAAGATTTTGTCATCTTCGTAACAGAAAAGATGAGCTTAGAACTGGATCCCGTGACCCTTTCTCGTCTTATCTCCTCCCGGTTCAAACGTTCCCACCTCTTACTAGCCAGCATGCTCTCAGATCTGCAGGTGGGCTCAACACGTTCAAGCCTCAGCACAACCTTCTTTGTGGTTTTTGCCTTCTTCCGGAAATAGGCTTAGTCTGTCCACCATAGCCACTCTGCTTCCTGTCACAACGCCGCCCTCCCTGAGCACACGGAGAATCCTTGCCCTTTCTGTACTGTCACTTTGTGAGGCTGGTGCTTGCCACACTCCTTACAGAGGCCCGGCGGGTTTAGGGACGTTCGGCATGCTTGCGGGCGTGCTCTCTGCACACTAACATTTCAGTGCGCTCACTTACAGGAATGGAAAACCGGAAAGCGGAAGGCCGAGAAAGATGAGCTGGCGGGAGTGATGATATTCGCCACCATGGAACCAGAGGCCCCTGACCTGGACTTAGTGGAAATGTAAGCGCTGCTTCAAGCTTTCCTCTTCCCTGCCCTGTGTCCGTGTTCTTTGGCTTCCAGGTCTCAGCGGTAGAGCTGCAGTGGGAATGCACATGGTCAGACGGGGCTGAGGACGTGAGCGGGCCTTGCCGCCAGCTGACAGAGACCCCGTTTGTCCAGAGCCGTACTGTCTTCTGTCTTCGTAACCATCAAACCAGACCAGGTCTGGGATCACAGTAAAGTCTCTCCTTCTACCCTGAAGCCAGTGATCTCAGAATTGACACAATGTTTAGTGATTATTTCCAGTAAAGTTGGAGGAAACAAATTAGCACAGAACTTTCTCATAGCATTTAACAAAGCAAAAAGAACATCTCTTAATGTTGCCTTGAGGGAAGCAATCTCTAAACCTGCTTTTTCCGTACCTTTCTTTAATCTATTGTTTTCAATTATTCAATCTTTTTTAAAAATATACACAGTTGACATTCTGGACTAGCCTTTTTTTCTGTATAAGGATTAATAAGAAAGCTTGTTTTTTTTTTTTTTCTATTTTTAAGAACTTTTTTCTTATTGCCAGTCATTGCTAATGTGTTACGAAAAATAGGAACACAGACACAGCATCTCCCAGCTGCCCAGAGAGGAACCAGTGCTCTCGCGCTGGTCAGTTTTCCACACCCGCCTCTGTACACATGCAGTCGGGAAACGCAGCTCGTTTAGACAGAACTGACCGCGCACTACACAGAATGGTTTATAACCTGCCTTTTCATTCAGCCGTGTACTGTGACGATCTTGGCAGGTCGGTAAGTGTACTCCTCACATCTGTAGAGAGCTGGTGTCCTCCTGTCACTCAGTGTGGGATGTCCAAGTGGTGGTCTGAGCGTCACTCGAGTACCTGCCGGGACGAGCGGGCAACCACCATTTGCTGACTTCTCACTGGTTTGTGGATTTGATGGTACTTCAGTGATTGCAGTTTCACTAAGTAAGAAATTTAAGAAATCATTATTTTTGTTTACTTTAGAATAATTTTAGTTAACATTCACAAGCAATTCAAGAGGAAAGAAGCAAAGTTAAATAAGTGTGTACATATATATACCTTTATATACATATAAACTCCATAAATTAAATATATATATAACTATGTAAATATGAAAGTAGTTTAAGTAGTTCTTCAACAACCTGAACCAAGCCTGTTTTTAAGACTAACTTAAAGGGCAGTTGTTAGAATGTGAGAAAACACATAGCCAGGGTTCCGTCTGGTCCGAGTTCCCCCGACAATGGCTGCTCCCCCTGTGGGCTGACCGGTGGCTGTCCTCGCCCGCAGAGAGCAGAAGTGCGATGCTGTCGGGAAGTTCACCAAGGCCATGGACGATGGCGTGAAGGAGCTGCTGACCGTGGGGCAGGAGCACTGGAAGCGGTGCACAGGACGTGAGTGCCAGCCTCGTTCGGTGACCTTGGTCCTAGGATGGTGGGGAACCTCCGCCTCTAGTAAAAGAGACCCCAGGCAGGTGGTGTGGTGGTTAAGGGTGCTAGACTCCCACATGTCCAACCATGGTTTGAGTCCCAGACCTGGCAGCTTGCTTTCTCACTGTCCCTCTCTCTGTCCCTCTCTAGTCAAAGTAAAATAAATAAAGTTAAAATAAAATAATTCTTAAAAAAAAAAAAAAAAGTTAAAAAGAGACCCTTGGAGCTGCAGCAGTCACTGTAACTCTGCCTCACCTCACCTCTCCACCCTCTTGTGACAACAGAGAAGTGACTAACAAAGCCTGCTCAGGACTCGCATAAGAAAGGCCCTAGCAGTTTAAGTAGCTCCAGTCTTCCAGGGCTTTTTGACCATTGGAATATTAATCTTTGTTGTGTGTTTAGAGAGTGCTTGTGATTACTTTTAATCTCATTATTTTACTTTTTTTGGGGGGGAGAGGTTTTTGCTATAGGGCGCTTGCGCTCACCAGAAAGACAGAGAGACAAAGAAAGGGAGAAATCACCCCTCGAGGCCTTGGCCATGGCACAATCCCTTCTCCCCCATTTTCCTCTCAGATCTTGGGTGCACACATACACAAGCCCAGCATGAGTTTAAGCCACTGGGTCCAAGACTCGAACCGCGGTCGACTACATGGGAGTTCGGCGACATAGCCATTATAACAGCTTCTGGTCCCAATCTCATTATTTTACTTTTAATTGCATGATTTTACTTTCCATCCATTCGATGAAGTATATTCGACTAAAGCCATGGCTTGTTTTTTTTTGAAAACCAGCATCGTTGGAGGTAGGAAGTGGACCACAGAGTCGGACTGGGAGGACCATGGCAGGGAGGTGGCCTTGTGGGTGTGTGCAGAGAGAGCATCTCTGCATCAGGACCAAGATGATGTGATGAGTGTGTGTGTGTGGGGGGGGGGTTTGCACATGCGCTTGGTGTAGACTGCTGCTCACAGTCACCCAGGTGGGCTTTCCTTTCACCTGCCTTTCATTCAGTGAATGAGAATATGGGTGGTGGCTAATAAAGGCCTCACCGTTAGCTGAACAGCCGATTAACTCAGTTGAAAACAATTGATTGAAAGAATTTGGGGGGGGGGAGGCAAACAAACGATTTTGTGTCAGTATTGGAGAATATAGACTTCAAATATCTTTTCTTATAACATAATCACTTTTAGAAAATGGTTGACTCCCAGGGCTGCCAAGGTGGCGGCGCTCAGACATGCAGCTGGGTCTGACCTGAGGGATGCGGGTATGCCGGTGGGAACTGGAGAAACACGCACAGATCTTAGACACACGCAGGACAGTGCTCTTTGGAACCACAGCTAGTGTCTCTGGAATAATGGCAAACCTCGTTTTCCGACACTGCTTCAAGGTTAAACATGAGGCTTTCAAGACATATGCATCATTGACCACGCTCCCATTTTTGTCTGTATGGTTTCTTATAAGCTCCCTGTGACTGATGCTTTGTATTCAGGTAATATAAGCAAGGAAATTGTGTTCTGCAAAGCTCACTGGCATCATTTGTGGTTGTTTATATCTCTGTGCTTTGACTTTTTCTAAAAACGGGCATCTGGCATTCAAGTGTCATGCTGTTCCACTGCCACCGGAAGGGAGGGTTTTACTCCATTGTCTACTGCTTTGTCAAGCAGAGATGAAGGCAGTGGTGATTCCTCTGCTCTTTCAGACGATGTTTGGAATACGTAATGGCATTATGCAGTATTTGAAGGGACACTTGAGAAAACTGTACATGACGATTAACCAAAGAATCAGTGGATGCCAACTTAGCAGAATGGATTTTTTATAATGAGAACTCGGGCATTGCTGAGGGAGCTAAAAGTACCTCTGGACAGATCGTTTCGTTCTATCTCTTTTGCCTGGAATATAGCAAATACTCAATAAATATTTAGTAATTAAATGAATGGAAATGTAACAATGCAAAAAAAGAGAGAGAATGGTTGATTCCTACTTCAGTTTTCTCACAGGACTAGTTAATATTTTTTCCTTCTCTTGCAGCATTACCCAAGGAGTATCAGAAGATAGGAAAGGCCTTGCAGAGCTTAGCCACCGTGTTTAGTTCCAGCGGTTATCAAGGTGCGGCTTTCTTTCTTTATTGTTTATTTATTCATAGGCCTTCGTGTCCTACCCAGCCCTGTGGCCCCGGCAGCATCCCCTCGCACACAGACTGACTCTGCAGTGAGCTTCCCAGGCTCTGCACCCTGCCTTTTGCAGCCCTGAGGGTGTGAGAAGAGTGGAGGGTGGTTGTGGTTTGCACTTTCTTGCTAGCCAGTCTGCCTTGCCCTCGGATAGCGTTCTTCTGCTTCAGTTTAACAGGCGGCTGCGGGACGTAGCACTTCCCCTTCATTTTTTCTCTGCCAACCTCCGTGAGTCTTCCTGTTACAAGGACCAGATTTTGTCAGTCATTTGAAGGAAAAATGTTTGACTAAGTAACAAGTGCGTGTTGCCTTAAGTCTTTCCTTACCACATAATTATGTTCAAGTTATCCCATAAATCTGTGATACTGACAGTTCATTGTTTGTACATCGGCAACACTTATGAGAGCAAGCTAGCTCTTTCCTTCATAAAAAGGAAAAAGCAGGTCGAGGCTGACTGTCTCCTATCATGTACAGAAAAGATAGAATCAGCTCTACAGGCATTTATCAGGTCCCCGGAACTAGGACTCAAACCCTGGTCATCCACATGGAATCCAGCTTCCTTTGCATAGCACTTATCCACTGCACCATGGCACCAGCCCCGCTTTCTCTGAGATGATGGAGCTGCATTCTGACTGGTTCATTTATATCAGAGCAGTGGTCTTTTTTTAGGTGTGGTACAGGTATTGTTCTTATCTTTTTAAGAATTCTTGTCTTCTAGGGACCAACAGGTGGTATGGTGGTTAAGGGCGCTGGACTCCCTCATGGCTGACTGTGGTTCAAGTCCTGGACCTGGCAGCTCGCTTTCTTACTTTCTCTCTCTCTCTCTTCCTCTTCCCTTCTCTGGTCAAGTTAAAGTAAATAAATAAAATAAAATAATTATTTTAGAAAAAAATAATTCTTGTCTTTTGGATAAAATTGATGAATGAAATGTTAAATATCCAGTGAAAGGAGAAGGGAGGGCTGGGTAGGTATAGATAAAAAACAGTTGTCTGTGAGCTGCCTGTTGGGAAGTGAGGTGATGGGTATTTAAGAATTCATTATTCTTTTTTCCCTGGTTTTCAAAATGTTTGACATTTTCCATAATAAAATTTACCAATAAAATCTATAGTTAAAATTTAAGGAAATAAGTGAAAAGACATATTTATGACATAAACACTGATGAACCTAATCATTTTCAGGTGAAACAGATCTCAACGATGCAATAACAGAAGCAGGAAAGACTTACGAAGAAATTGCCAGTCTCGTGGCAGAGCAGGTACTAACATAACGACTTTGTGCCGTCTAGCCCACTTACTCCGGTTACAGCCTGCTGTAGGACAAACTTCCCACACAGATATCCTCTCCTATTCTGTTTCTATATATCTTTGTTAATTGTTTTGATAGTTATTTTCTTAGGTTAAGCCGAAGTATATGCATAAATTTGTCCCCAGGAAATTTAACTGATTGCCTTCAGGTATCAATTCTGGGCTTGTGACACACGGGGAAGAATACCGCCCTGATCAGGTATCAGGTATCGATCCTCCGACCCATTCACCGAGAGCGCGTGACACACAGGAAGGACACTGGCCCTATCTGTTTGGACTGTTCATCAGCCTCCGTGTGGGTCTCAGGGTTTTATAACTGATAAATAAAAAGCACCTGCTGTTAATAAGGCTATGTAAATATTATTTCTTCAAAGACACCTGCTACAGTCCAGGCACAGAGCAGGTCTTTGTTATGGCCCAAGGAGCTTTTATTAGAGTCTTCATAGCTTCGATTCCTTCTGTTTTTACAAATACAATCATAAGGGCCTTTAAGGAGACTAGCTATCCAAATTTCAAATCTTACATTTAGGGGAAAAAAAATACTGGGGTCGGCAGGTGCCATGGTGGTTAAGGGTGCTGGACTCCCACACAAATGACTGTGGTGGTTTGAGTCCCGGAACTGGCATCTTGCTTTCTCACTTTCCCTCATTCTCGCTCTCTTGCTCTGTCCCTCTCTGGTCACATTAAAATAAATAAAATAAATAAAGTTAAGTAAAATAATTCTTGGAAAAAAAAAATACAACTTGTTTGAAATGTGTTTATGGATGTACACCCCCCACACACAGTGATGTCATCATTAACTGTTAGATCATCGGGAAAGTCATGTCGTGTTTTTATATGCAGAAATGTGTCAAAACTTTCCCGACGATCCAATCTTTGCCAGCACTTGCAAAAAACACTAATTTTTAGGGAACCAGTAGTTAGCGTAATGGCTATGTCGCTGGACTCCCACATAGTCGACCGCAGTTCGCGTCCCGGACCCGGTGGCTTAAACCTCACGCCGGGCGCGTGTGCGTGCGTGCCCAAGTTCCCGAGAGGAGAATGGAGGAGAAGGGATTGCAGGGTGACCATCCCCCCTGGGGGGTGATTTCTTGCTTTCTGTCTCTCTGTCTCTCTCTGTCTGTCTGGCGAGCGCACGTACCCTATAGCTAAAAACCTCTCCAAAAAAAACACTAATTTTTAGAACTGTAACATAGCTGTTAAAAATTATATTTCAAAGGGCAAACAGATGGAGTGGTGGTTAAGGTGCTGAACTTCCACATGGCTGACCACAGTTCAAGTCCCAGGCCTGGCAGATTGGGAGGGTGCATGTGTGTGCATCCCTAAAATCCCAGGAGGAGGAAGGAGGAGAAGGGATTGCAGTGTGGCCATCCCCCCTGGGGTGTGATTTTTCACTTTTCCTCTCACTGTCTCTCTCTCTCTCTCTCTGGTGATCACATGTACCCTATGGCAGAAACCTTAGGAAAAAAATTGTAATTATAATTCATAAAATGAAAAATTTGAAGTTGCCACTAAAAGTTATTACTAGATTTTTAAATAATATTTTATATTTGCTTATAAGATGTGGATGTTAATCTATGACAACTTACTTGTATGTCAACAAATAGTACTGACCAAGTGTTTCACTTGTGGTGTGTTTTGGGCACGCTAATTTTACAAAGAACGTTATGTAATGTTTTATTATTTATTTATGATTCATGATTCAGATTATAGTAGTCTTTTTTAATTTGAATTTATTTATTTACATTCATACATTGTACATGATTACAGCATACAAAATGAGATTTTCCATCCAGAGTGCACTGTGTATTGGCTCAATCAAGCACATAAAGAGAATTTTCTTTTTGAAATTTTGCCAGAGGGCATGATGGTGGGGGAGGTTGGTGAGAAAGCACTCCTTTGGGGAATGGTCTCACAGCAATCCCTTCTCCTCCATCTCTCTCTCTCCTCACGATTTTGGGCACACATGTGCGCATGCAGCCAGTGTGTTTCTCAAGCCACTAGGTCTGGGACTCGAACTGGGCACTCTGCTATGTGGGACCCAGCCACCTTACCCACACCACGGGCTGGCCCGAGATTGTTTCCTTTTAGGAAAATTGCTTGGACTGGCTTGGTTAACACCACCCTCAGATATATCAGTGCTCTTGTCTTTGAATTTCTGAATTCCTCTGTCAGTAACAACTGGCTTGTGTCTTGTAGCCAAAGAAAGATCTCCATTTCCTGATGGAATGCAATCACGAGTACAAGGGCTTTCTGGGCTGCTTCCCTGAGATTATCGGCACTCACAAGGTAACTTGATCGCAGACACTTAATGTAAGATGGCCCCAGGTGGATCATAAGTTTAGCCTTACTAATGATAAACTCCGTCATTCCCATCAGAAAGGTTTGTAAACCACTCAGTAAAAAATTGGCTGGGGTTCCTGACCTTCTTACTCTGGCTTACTCTCCCTTTCCCAAGCTCCGTGTGCTGTCTCTATCCATCGTAGCGGGAGGAAGTCGGGTATCTTAGGAAATCAGAAGGCTGGTGGCTCTTTCAGCATCGGCTTCCTCATATATTGTGAAAGGAGAGCATAGGTAAAGAAGGAGCTTTGTACTTCAGGTAACATAAAACTCAGAACCGTTCACACTTGGTAGGAATTTATGCCCACAGGGTTCCAGTTCACACGCGGAGCCTAATTTATTCATGAGGGTGGACCATTTCTTCCCAGAGGGCCCCAAGTCACGGCAGTGTGATGATGTTGGGGGGCAAATGTGTGGCAGCGTGGACAGCGACTTCCGAGCAAGCATTAAGTTGTTCCAGTGCCTCTCACTAGTCAGAGACGCAGCCCAGGCCTTCCCCCAGCACGCTGAAGCACCCGCTGATAGAGGCCGTTCTCAGTGGGAAGAGGCGGAGAGGGCACCCGCGTGCAGACACTACACTGCCCTGTGACCGGGGCCTGTCCCTGTGGCGCCCACTCTCCCATGCAGGGCTCACACATGTTAGAGGGCGTGCTGTCCGAGCTGCTCTTCTCTCGTAGCACAGGACAGTAGATCGTGGCCCAGGTACATGTTTAAAGAGTAGCTTCCATGGGACTTAGATGTAGGTGCCTCTCTCGTTCCATTCTGGAGACTGAGTATGTCAGCATCATTATATTTTAAACTAATGACTGATCCTCTTAGCTGTGTTTTGTTCATACGGTTGCATTTTCTATTTCTCAGGGAGCAATTGAAAAAGTGAAAGAAAGTGATAAATTAGTTGCAGCCAGTAAGATCACTCCACAAGACAAGCAGAACATGGTGAAGCGAGTGGGCACCATGTCTTACGCGCTGCAAGGTAAGGTGAAAGCGTTATGAGTGGCTGGAGGAGAAAGGTGCCCTTCCTGGAGAGAAGTCCAAAGGCAAACAGCAGTTAAAGAAAGAGCTGGCCTAGCCAGTGGCATGGCGGCCAAGGCCAGGCCCCACATGCCCAATGCCATGGTTTGAGTCCCAGGCCCGGCAGCTTTATAAACAAGCTAGGCACTTGTGCATGTGTGTCCAAAGTCCTGAGAGGAGGGAGAAATGGAAAGAAGAGGTTGCAGTGTGACCATCTCCGGGGGCAGGGGGTGCTCTCTCACTTGTCATCCCCCATCCCTCTGCCCTCCTCTCTAGCAAATGTATGCACCCTCTGGCGAATTTTCTTAAAATAAAGGTTTAAAAAAATAAAGAGCTAGTTTAAAGTACCCCCAGAAGCCTATATGCTCAGGATTCCAGTGCTAATGAAAATCTGCAATATATATTTAATTTTTTACACATTCACCTGATAGAACCATTACTGTGACAGCTTGATCAAGCCTGTGCATTTTATTATTTCTTAGCGACATCAAGATTCCTTTTATAACCCTGCATGTCACAGTCTCTACCCTTCATGCCCAGGGCTGGAGAAGAAAGGGGACTGGGTGTTTGGTCCTCAGCATACTGTGACTACTGGTAAAAAGAAGGTGTTGCTTCGTTTTCATAGCTCGAGCGTTTTAGCACAGACAAGAGCAGTGGCTCTCTCCGGTCTTTGCGGCTGGGTGGCTGGTGCACGGTGACAGAGCAAAGGGGAGGGTTCCAGTGCAACAAAAGCACACACAACAGCGGTGCCCAAGAGAGCCACTGGCTCAGAGTAGCAAAGCCCATTGGCAGGTTATTGAGAAATAAAGTCGGGGGATTTCGGAGAACCAGGAAACCCCGCAGGAGAGTCTAGACTGAGCTGAGCACAATGCACCCCTCGCAAGGTTCAGGTGGACGTGGGGAGGTCTTCAAGGGGAAGGGCTTGAGAGACTGGGGAAGGTCAGGCACGCGCTAGCCTGAGAACCCACAGAAGACCTCGCTCTTGTGGTCTGAGAGTTTTGAGGACCTAAAAAAGACACAGTTCTGGGGAGAAGAGGCGGAAACGTGTTTGCAGGCTTTTCCAAGGAACAGTCTTCAGGATCGGAGGATGCATGAGAGAAGAAAATGTGCAAATACCAGAGTTAAGGCCACTCGTGACAAATACAGGAAACCTGATTGCAAATGGGTTTTGGAGGCTTTTGATACAGGAGATTTGGTTTTGAACTTGGGTTTGAGGTTATCAAGTCAGTAAATAGAAGCTTTGTGCAACCTCAGATAACATCACACACACTGTCAGCATCCACCAGCGAGCTCTCTAGGCCTGGGCAGAGAGGAGCAGGCGAGGGTGAGGAGTTCCACGGAGGGCCTCCTCCGGAGAGTGAAGGGGGGCTGCGGGCAGCAAGAGGAGGATGTTGGGGCAGTCGGCACAGGGCAAGGAGGTCAGCCCTCCGCTGGGTTCCTGTGGCCTCAGCAAAAGGGGAGGGCCCACACCCCAGGCCTTGCTGGGCCCGACACACACACTGCGTTGTTGAGCCACTGGCATCGGGAGAGCTGCCGAGGCTGTTTCCTGTGGGATGAGCTCTGTTAGAATACCAGTCCACGCTGCGCGATCATCACTTTGGAACTCACGGGGTTAAGTGCGTGTCAGTGGCCCCCATCCTTTTACTGGGAAGGGGTGTTTGCCATCAGCCACCAGCTCCTTTCTCCAGCCTCTTCCCCCAGGGATCTGCCACCAACGGCACTGCCTGGAAGCCAGCCCAGCGAGGTCTGGACCACGGGGATGGTGCCAGAGAGCACCCAGGCATTGTCACTTGCACTCTGGGAGCTGACGGCTGTGCTGGTTTCCCTTGTAGCGGAGATGAACCACTTCCACAGTAACCGGATCTACGACTACAACAGCGTCATCCGCCTGTACCTGGAGCAGCAGGTGCAGTTTTATGAGACGGTAGGTTGGCGTCTCTCTATGCCCCTCCACGACCCCCCCCCCCAACCCCCCCCCCTGGCACCTGGGGAGGGGGGGGGCCCC
>NW_006159977.1:1052072-1060563 GCF_000334495.1 Tupaia belangeri chinensis | reverse complement strand
ACTCCACCCGCGCCATCCGCCTGTACCTGGAGCAGCAGGTGCAGTTTTATGAGACGGTAGGTTGGCGTCTCTCTATGCCCCTCCACGACCCCCCCCCCCAACGCCCCTCCATGGCACCTGTGGAAGGGGCAGGCTCATGGCAAGTTGCTGTGACCAGATCGAGTTCATTGCTTGTGTCCTTTAATCAAGAAGGGTAAATTTGGAGCAGGATTCTTTTTGTTATCTTAAATCCATCTGCCTTTTTCTTTTGAATAACACTGGGTTCCAAAAGGCGTCTCTCTGCAGAAAGGGATTGGGTGTGAGTTTCAAGTTTCGAGATCTCCAACAGTCCTCACTGTGGCCCTCCCCACTCCAGGCCTTTGAGCGCAGGGACAGCTGAATGAGATGAGGTCACCCTGCCAGCCAAAGCTCGTCCCCTCCGTCCCCTCCGCTGGGGTAGGAGCCTGGCACCACTCAGGAGGTCACAATGGCCTTTGTGAGCAAGGCATCCCAGCTGCCCCAGGGTCTCAGCAGGGAAAGGAGAGAGGGAGCGAAACCTGGAGGCTTCATTAGAAAAGACTAACGGAAACTTCCTCTGTCAGATGCCTGCGTAGTACTTTGTTGATCAGCGTGTAGGAAAAAACGGAGCTCTGTGGCCTGCAGGTGGAGGCCCCGCCTCTGAGGATAAGCCCTGGGCTGGTATACCTGACCCCTGGGGTGTCATCCCAGATGCCAGGTCCTGGCAAGCAGGCCCTCAGCCACTTCCAGGCAGGCATCATCTTTGGGCAGCGCCGCACCCTCTGTCTGCAGCAGCAGGTTCTGGACGGGCTCTCCAGCGTGCTTGCCTCAGACATATGACCCGAGTTGCCTGCAGGAAGTGTAGGGGCCGAGCTGGCAGGAGGCACCCTCTGAAGCCCGTTTCCCAGCTGTTCCTGGTGTCTGCACTGTGACTGCAGCCATCGCAGGGGCCAGTGCCTTCCGTGGGGTGCAGACCACAGCAGAGCACGCGCTGGTCCGTGAGGAGAGAGTGGAGGGGCAGCTCTGGAGATCTGATAATGCAGACTCAGTAGATAACGTTCAAGCCCAAGTGTGGCGTAATGGTCCGGCATTAAGACTCAGAGTGGAACGCCATCGCTGCTGGGTGGCCTGTTCCTAAGTGGCTGTCCCGCACTGCCACATGTAAGCCTGATGGCTCTATGGCAGATAACGTGGACTCACTGAAATGGGCACATTGTGGCCCTCTTCCATACTGAGTGCCTGCTCCCGGTGTGTAGGACCCAGGATACATTGATAAGGAAGGGGGCCAGCAGGTGGTGTGGTGGCTTAAAGTGTTGTACTCTCACATGGTTGACCGTGGTTTGAGTCCTGGGCCTGGCAGCTTGCTTTCTCACTTTCTCTCGCTCGCTCGCTCGCTCTTTCTCTCTCCAGATTAAGAGATGAATAATAATAGCAAATAAAATTAAAGAAATAAATCTTTAGTAAATGGACCTCTGTGCCTTCAGACCGTGTGTGTCTCCTTGGGAGACGCAGGCACAGACACGAAGTGGCAGCATCTCGTTAGCTCCATAACTAGGGTCTGTCCCATTTCACACCATTGGTCACACACGGCAGGGCATGCCCAGCTGGGGGTTGTAGGGGTTGACACTTGCCCAAGAAAGGCAGGAACTTAGGGCAGGTGGGAGCCCTGAGCACAGGCCCCCCCCTGGCAGACCGCATGTGTACAGATGCAGCTGCCCGGAGGCCAGGTCCCAACTGTGGGCACCAGTGGGAGAAGGGCTTCCTCAGGTGGGGGCACCCATGGGCAGTGTCGCCTGTGGGTGAGGCCTCTCCAGAAGTAGCCTGGAAGGAGAGTTGCTCCCAGAGAGACGAGACACGTAGACCCGGTAAGGCATTTGAGGCATTTATCATGTTTACCTCATACCCACCGTCCGGCATAGAGTCTGTGACACCATCCGGGCATTTTCTCATAGTCGCTCTGTTTCTTCCACAGATTGCAGAGAAGCTGAGGCAGGCCCTCGGCCGCTTCCCGGTGATGTAGAGCAGAACGGGACGTGAAGAAAACTCTGAAGTGCTTCTTTCTGACTTGGGGCAATGCAATTCAAACATTTGTTTTCTCTATTATCAGAAAAAGGAAAGAAAGAAAACCAAAAAGAAATAAGAGTTGAAAAAAAAAAAAAAGTTTACTTAATTAACCAGCCTAAGTGCACCAGTTTTAGGGATGTATTTTTTTGTTCATTTCGACAGCCATTATTTAAATCAATGGAAATCGTGTCTATTTTTGGGAAGTACTTAGTTATCAGAATTTTGAATGGAAAATTAGGGGTTCCCCCCACTGATATTTTACATAGAATTGTAATTTATAAATCACCCACGATCCAGTTCTTACCCAGTGTCAGATAATTAATTACTAATTGCTTTCTTAAAAATACGAAATATGCCGAAATAAAACGATATGTTTGTATATTTTTATAACTTTTTTCCAGTCCTCTGGGGTTCCTGTCCACTTAGGGAAGTCTGCACGTGCTCACCGACACGGTTAGGGCTCGAGTGCTCGCACTCGCATGACAGGGATGAGGAGAGAGCACAGCCCTGGAGCGTGAGCCCTGGGTGCATGGCACGTGTCCCACATCCCCTCAGGGGGTCCCAGCGGTGCAGGAGCTAGTTGTCCTGCCGCCGTCTGCCCTTGGGGTCACTTCAGGCACATCAGTCTCAGTGAGCACAAGCCCCACCCTCTGCACACCCTCCAAATCATGTGAAGGCTCGCGTGTGCTGGAAGGAGTAAGCCGGGGAACACGAGGCCGTGAGGAAGCCCTCCGGCTCTGCTCTTGACAGGGAGCCCTTCTGCTCAGCGGTGTCCGAGGGGGGCCACATGCCGCCTCCAGAGCTTGCTGCCAACCCCGTCCTTTGTCTCGATTGCTCCTCAGCCTTTCTGAGATGCTGGGGATAGCACAGCTCAGCCGTGGTGGACTGTCACTAGCAGGCCAGTTGGCGTTACTCGGACAAGAAGCCCAGCTCAGCTCCTTTTAGGGACTCAGAGGTGGCAGCCTGAATAATGGCCCAGCGCGATGCTCCCCTTGCCTGTACCCTGAGCCTCAGACAGACTTCTGGTCACCCGTACTTCAGTCACTGGCAGAAAGCCATCGGGATCATGGCAGCTGCCAACCCTGTACTCAGACATGGCCTCGCTCACTCCGCAGTGAGCAGTCCGCCTTCACAGTGGCCTTACTGCATCGTCTCATGCTGCCTCCGAGCTTCCCACCTAGATTCCACCACAGAAGGAGAAGGGCTGGGCCAGAGAAAGTGGAGGAAACCAAAAACAAGCGGAGGAGGCCAGGTGAGCGTGAGTGTGCAAGCTTGCCCTTCAGCATCACGGGTTTCGTTCAAGTTTTATAGGTGATTTTCCCCACTTGATTTCTCTTTTATACAATCCCATAGAGCAGCGTTTATGATGCAGCCATTTAATATATGTACAAATTGTAAAGACTATGTACAAATGTTTTACACAAATGTAAGAGCATGTAGAAGCCAACGTATAAATAAATTGTTTAAAAAACTGTACACCCCCCCCCCAACGCCCCTCCATGGCACCTGTGGAAGGGGCAGGCTCATGGCAAGTTGCTGTGACCAGATCGAGTTCATTGCTTGTGTCCTTTAATCAAGAAGGGTAAATTTGGAGCAGGATTCTTTTTGTTATCTTAAATCCATCTGCCTTTTTCTTTTGAATAACACTGGGTTCCAAAAGGCGTCTCTCTGCAGAAAGGGATTGGGTGTGAGTTTCAAGTTTCGAGATCTCCAACAGTCCTCACTGTGGCCCTCCCCACTCCAGGCCTTTGAGCGCAGGGACAGCTGAATGAGATGAGGTCACCCTGCCAGCCAAAGCTCGTCCCCTCCGTCCCCTCCGCTGGGGTAGGAGCCTGGCACCACTCAGGAGGTCACAATGGCCTTTGTGAGCAAGGCATCCCAGCTGCCCCAGGGTCTCAGCAGGGAAAGGAGAGAGGGAGCGAAACCTGGAGGCTTCATTAGAAAAGACTAACGGAAACTTCCTCTGTCAGATGCCTGCGTAGTACTTTGTTGATCAGCGTGTAGGAAAAAACGGAGCTCTGTGGCCTGCAGGTGGAGGCCCCGCCTCTGAGGATAAGCCCTGGGCTGGTATACCTGACCCCTGGGGTGTCATCCCAGATGCCAGGTCCTGGCAAGCAGGCCCTCAGCCACTTCCAGGCAGGCATCATCTTTGGGCAGCGCCGCACCCTCTGTCTGCAGCAGCAGGTTCTGGACGGGCTCTCCAGCGTGCTTGCCTCAGACATATGACCCGAGTTGCCTGCAGGAAGTGTAGGGGCCGAGCTGGCAGGAGGCACCCTCTGAAGCCCGTTTCCCAGCTGTTCCTGGTGTCTGCACTGTGACTGCAGCCATCGCAGGGGCCAGTGCCTTCCGTGGGGTGCAGACCACAGCAGAGCACGCGCTGGTCCGTGAGGAGAGAGTGGAGGGGCAGCTCTGGAGATCTGATAATGCAGACTCAGTAGATAACGTTCAAGCCCAAGTGTGGCGTAATGGTCCGGCATTAAGACTCAGAGTGGAACGCCATCGCTGCTGGGTGGCCTGTTCCTAAGTGGCTGTCCCGCACTGCCACATGTAAGCCTGATGGCTCTATGGCAGATAACGTGGACTCACTGAAATGGGCACATTGTGGCCCTCTTCCATACTGAGTGCCTGCTCCCGGTGTGTAGGACCCAGGATACATTGATAAGGAAGGGGGCCAGCAGGTGGTGTGGTGGCTTAAAGTGTTGTACTCTCACATGGTTGACCGTGGTTTGAGTCCTGGGCCTGGCAGCTTGCTTTCTCACTTTCTCTCGCTCGCTCGCTCGCTCTTTCTCTCTCCAGATTAAGAGATGAATAATAATAGCAAATAAAATTAAAGAAATAAATCTTTAGTAAATGGACCTCTGTGCCTTCAGACCGTGTGTGTCTCCTTGGGAGACGCAGGCACAGACACGAAGTGGCAGCATCTCGTTAGCTCCATAACTAGGGTCTGTCCCATTTCACACCATTGGTCACACACGGCAGGGCATGCCCAGCTGGGGGTTGTAGGGGTTGACACTTGCCCAAGAAAGGCAGGAACTTAGGGCAGGTGGGAGCCCTGAGCACAGGCCCCCCCCTGGCAGACCGCATGTGTACAGATGCAGCTGCCCGGAGGCCAGGTCCCAACTGTGGGCACCAGTGGGAGAAGGGCTTCCTCAGGTGGGGGCACCCATGGGCAGTGTCGCCTGTGGGTGAGGCCTCTCCAGAAGTAGCCTGGAAGGAGAGTTGCTCCCAGAGAGACGAGACACGTAGACCCGGTAAGGCATTTGAGGCATTTATCATGTTTACCTCATACCCACCGTCCGGCATAGAGTCTGTGACACCATCCGGGCATTTTCTCATAGTCGCTCTGTTTCTTCCACAGATTGCAGAGAAGCTGAGGCAGGCCCTCGGCCGCTTCCCGGTGATGTAGAGCAGAACGGGACGTGAAGAAAACTCTGAAGTGCTTCTTTCTGACTTGGGGCAATGCAATTCAAACATTTGTTTTCTCTATTATCAGAAAAAGGAAAGAAAGAAAACCAAAAAGAAATAAGAGTTGCAAAAAAAAAAAAAGTTTACTTAATTAACCAGCCTAAGTGCACCAGTTTTAGGGATGTATTTTTTTGTTCATTTCGACAGCCATTATTTAAATCAATGGAAATCGTGTCTATTTTTGGGAAGTACTTAGTTATCAGAATTTTGAATGGAAAATTAGGGGTTCCCCCCACTGATATTTTACATAGAATTGTAATTTATAAATCACCCACGATCTAGTTCTTACCCAGTGTCAGATAATTAATTACTAATTGCTTTCTTAAAAATACGAAATATGCCGAAATAAAACGATATGTTTGTATATTTTTATAACTTTTTTCCAGTCCTCTGGGGTTCCTGTCCACTTAGGGAAGTCTGCACGTGCTCACCGACACGGTTAGGGCTCGAGTGCTCGCACTCGCATGACAGGGATGAGGAGAGAGCACAGCCCTGGAGCGTGAGCCCTGGGTGCATGGCACGTGTCCCACATCCCCTCAGGGGGTCCCAGCGGTGCAGGAGCTAGTTGTCCTGCCGCCGTCTGCCCTTGGGGTCACTTCAGGCACATCAGTCTCAGTGAGCACAAGCCCCACCCTCTGCACACCCTCCAAATCATGTGAAGGCTCGCGTGTGCTGGAAGGAGTAAGCCGGGGAACACGAGGCCGTGAGGAAGCCCTCCGGCTCTGCTCTTGACAGGGAGCCCTTCTGCTCAGCGGTGTCCGAGGGGGGCCACATGCCGCCTCCAGAGCTTGCTGCCAACCCCGTCCTTTGTCTCGATTGCTCCTCAGCCTTTCTGAGATGCTGGGGATAGCACAGCTCAGCCGTGGTGGACTGTCACTAGCAGGCCAGTTGGCGTTACTCGGACAAGAAGCCCAGCTCAGCTCCTTTTAGGGACTCAGAGGTGGCAGCCTGAATAATGGCCCAGCGCGATGCTCCCCTTGCCTGTACCCTGAGCCTCAGACAGACTTCTGGTCACCCGTACTTCAGTCACTGGCAGAAAGCCATCGGGATCATGGCAGCTGCCAACCCTGTACTCAGACATGGCCTCGCTCACTCCGCAGTGAGCAGTCCGCCTTCACAGTGGCCTTACTGCATCGTCTCATGCTGCCTCCGAGCTTCCCACCTAGATTCCACCACAGAAGGAGAAGGGCTGGGCCAGAGAAAGTGGAGGAAACCAAAAACAAGCGGAGGAGGCCAGGTGAGCGTGAGTGTGCAAGCTTGCCCTTCAGCATCACGGGTTTCGTTCAAGTTTTATAGGTGATTTTCCCCACTTGATTTCTCTTTTATACAATCCCATAGAGCAGCGTTTATGATGCAGCCATTTAATATATGTACAAATTGTAAAGACTATGTACAAATGTTTTACACAAATGTAAGAGCATGTAGAAGCCAACGTATAAATAAATTGTTTAAAAAACTGTACAGTAAATTCTCAAAGCACTTTTTCAAAACACTCTGCGGTGTATTTGTGTGATTTTTTCATTGCTACCTATTCCAGCTGCTGAAAGTGATGAAATCAGTTTCCCTGCAAAGCATATTTCTCCTGACATGAATTTAGCTCCTTACCCCCGTGGGACTGGCCCTGCAGGCCTGGGTGTCGTCACCATCCCGGCGGCCATAAGAACAGCTCCCAGTGCCCAGCATCCACCTCCCGCCCACAGCCGCCCCTCAGTATCTGCAGGGGATCTGATCCAAGACCCCCTGCAGATGTCGAGCTCCACAGATGTGCAAGTCCCCATAAGAGGGCGTGGTACCGATGCGTCCCCCATACACTGTCCTTAGTCTCTAGACTCCTTAGAAGTGCTCTTAGCGACAGGTAGGCGCAGAAAGAAAATATGTGACCTTGTTCAGCGTCTCAGAGAACCGTCTCTTCCCCTGCTTTGTAACAATTGGCGTAGCCTACCTGCATCTGTTGCTGGTTGAATCCTCAGATACAAATCTGTGGTACTGGATATGGACAGCCAGCCGCATTCTGATTTAATTACTAGGAGGACGGGGCCAGGAAAATTAGAAAGGAATCCAAGAGAAGCAGGCCAGGTAGCATCAGAATAGCCGTAGTGAACTGTGAACCAGGGAAAGTAAAGAATTTGGAAGAAAATAAAATGTCATCCCTGGGTGTTGATTCTTATGTCCGCGCCCCCCCCCCATGGCTCCCACGCAGGGAAGGAGGCCAGTGGAGGTGGCTGCCTCTCCCTTCTGCACCCAGCCTTGCCACTGGTTCCGTAAGCAGGGAAATGCAGGTCAGGCGGCCTCCTCTCCAGCACAGTGTGCATTCTGCCTTCCAGCTCAGCAAGTTTGACCCTCCTGCAGGTCTGCTTCCCAAAGGGAGGCTCTGGGGAGGCAGAACCGTCCTCCGCACTAGTTTGCAACACTCTTCCTGCTCTGAGACGCCAGTCTTGCTGGTGTCACATGGAAGCCTGACTCAAGAGCGCTCAAGCTGTGGGGGGGAAACCCACCCGGAACAGGCAGCAGGTGGGAGCCCCCGTGAAGCCCAGCACAGCTCAGACAGCAGGAGCTGGATTGCCACAGGGCCCGTGCACTCCCCAGAGACAGGGAAAGGGAGAAATCACTTACCCCTCTCCCCTTCCCCCTCTCCCCACCTCTGGCCTCTCCCTGACCCAATAAGGCCTCCCACCCCCCAAGCTTCAAAACCATGAGCGGAATACCTCTCTCTCTCTCTCTCTCACTCTCTCTCTCTTTCTCTCTCTCTTCTAAATTACCCAGTCTCGGGTATTCACTTACAGCACTTAAGACAGACTAAGAC
The DNA here is from genome assembly GCF_000334495.1 of Tupaia belangeri chinensis. Classification (NCBI taxonomy): domain Eukaryota; kingdom Metazoa; phylum Chordata; class Mammalia; order Scandentia; family Tupaiidae; genus Tupaia; species Tupaia belangeri. Next base: position 1,052,234 of record NW_006159977.1, on the reverse strand, counting down.
AACTGCATAATTACAACCCGTATTTTTGTAGTTTAAGAACCCACATTTTAGGTGAGGTTGATGGTTGATGAAGTCAAGCAATTATAAGAGGCATTCGCAGCTGCCACTGGGCCGCCATCACTTTCCAGCACCAGGGCCGCCTCTGGCTCACCGAGCTCCCTC
>NW_006159977.1:1044118-1050420 GCF_000334495.1 Tupaia belangeri chinensis | reverse complement strand
CCCCCCCTCCCCCCCCCCCCCACCTCTGGCCTCTCCCTGACCCAATAAGGCCTCCCACCCCCCAAGCTTCAAAACCATGAGCGGAATACCTCTCTCTCTCTCTCTCTCACTCTCTCTCTCTTTCTCTCTCTCTTCTAAATTACCCAGTCTCGGGTATTCACTTACAGCACTTAAGACAGACTAAGACAACTGCATAATTACAACCCGTATTTTTGTAGTTTAAGAACCCACATTTTAGGTGAGGTTGATGGTTGATGAAGTCAAGCAATTATAAGAGGCATTCGCAGCTGCCACTGGGCCGCCATCACTTTCCAGCACCAGGGCCGCCTCTGGCTCACCGAGCTCCTGCTGAGGTCTCTACACGAGGGCTCCGCCTAGCAGCCAGCCAGCACATCCACGCTGTGTAAAGAACCCAGGAAGTAACTGGCTACAAAAGCTGCTCTCAAGGGTGCGCCCTCTCGTGGAGGGGTGAAGAAGCCTCACCGTGGCGGCCCAGTACCACGCACTAGGTGAAATGAGCCGCCGGCAGCAGTCCGCTGACCTGGTTCGCACTTGTTCCCAGCGTCGTGCGACAATGTGCGAGAATGTGCTCCGGACTTCAAAACAGCGCGCAGCTCTCGGTGCTCTGCAGGAGGCAAGCGAAGCCTGTTTGGTCGGCCTTCCTGACGACAGTAACCTGTGCCCTATCCGTGCCAAACGTGTTAACAGTTATGCCAAAGACATCCAGCCAGCCGCCACATACATGGAGAGCATGCTTAAGAATCTACCACGGCGGGAATCATTTCATTCTCAAGAAAAGACTTTTTTTCCCCCTTCTTCCGTTATTGATAGTTCTGAATATTAGCTATTTTTCCCCTTGGGTTCAAAAGGTACCTACGTATATGATTGTGAGTGGAAAGCATGGGGCAGAAATCAGGTATTGGCAGTTTCTCCATTTTCATTTTTAATGTAACTGCAGGGATGTAAAGCATTAAAGCAACTCAAAATGTTACAGTGAGCAAGTTTCAATTCATCCTCATAACAATTATAATAAAACCTGCTTCATTTTTCTGGAAAAAAAAAACTACAAGAAACGGAAGAAGCCCCCCCAGCGCAGCCTCGCGCCGGGAACGGCCCTGCATTACCTCAGGGGAAAACAAGAACTACTCTGCCATTTTTAAGGAAGCCAGATACCCAAGGACAACTCACACTGCAGACCCCCACAACACCATTCCTGGTAACTACAAGATGACTGCTGTGCCGCATCAGCTGATAATTATCCCTGTGTACCAGAACTGCTTTCCTGAAACTGCATTCCTTGGAGACTCACCTACACTTGTGGATCTGCCGGAGACCCTTCCTTATCCAACCCTGAGTGGAGTTTATGCTCCCTATTACCAAAAACTTTATGAGCTGATGGTTGGAACTTGTGGCCTCTCTCCCTTTACTTGTATGTATCACTTTTTCAGTAACTCTTCTGGAAGACAACTGTATATAGCAGGGATATTGTAATGGGAGAGTGAGACAGGGCAGAGGGACAAACATAGGAAAAATAAAAAAAAATAAAAAAAAAGAGGAAGAGGAAAAAAAACATATATGTGCATAAGCAAGAAAGTAGAAGTGGAATATTATTGATGATAACATGCTTGATTGGGTCACTGTGCAGTTTATTCTAGATGGGAGATTACATTTAGTACGCTGTGATGATGCTCAGGGAATGAATGTTAGGGAAAAAAAAAAACGAAAACAAAAAACAAACAAAAAAAAACGGTTAAACTATTCGTACCATTTAAAAAAAAAAATGGATATTTGATGGCTGCAGTGAGCGGTATGGGCCCAGTTGGGTTCTACTTTATAGTATGCTCTTTTTACCCAATGGGGTTTAGGCCTAAAGTCAGACTTGAGTTCATGTAGAGGCATGTGTCAGCTGTGATAACTATTGGAGAGACTTAGACTAATTAAGATCACTGACAGATCATTTGGGGAGGGGTGAGGCACGGAGGGCAATCGGGGATGACAGGGACAATGTGGGAGGAGGATGGGTCATAACAGAGGGAGGGGGATGGGGAATCTAGGATGGTAAAACAAAAGGCAAGGTATGCAGGACACAAGAATTGGGAAATTATTTGCTGAGAACATATATGTTGACGTGCTTGATTGAGCCAACGCACAGTATATATTGGATGGAAAATTCATTTGTGTGTTGCGATGGGAAAAAAAAAATTATAATAAAAAATAAACTATAAAAAAAAAAGAGAGAAGAGGATAGAGAAAGATAGCAAGTGAACAATAGAGGGGATGTTAGTGAGAAACAGATATGGTTTATTATCTGTTGAAGATGACGTGTATAGTATTCTCAACTGGACTGGTCTGGGAAGTATTTCATGATGGGTGAAGTCTTTTAACAAGCAAAATGAGAAATAGTGATTGACTGTTTTAAAAAATTATAATAATAATAATTATTGGGAAATGCATGGAAAAGACTTTGAATGATAAAGCGGGGAGATCGATGCCTCTGTATTGACTGACATGCATGGCATTAAAAAAAAAAAAAGAAAAAAAAAAGAAACGGAAGAAGTGCAGGTATGTGCGAAGTCTGAGAGACTTGTAGGGACTCTGACTGGTGCTGGGAGTGGGGTCAGATAGCTTGGTGTCGCAGACAACACCGCACCTTAGACTGGGTAATTTATAAACAACCGTATTCTTCACATTTCTATTGCCGTGGAAGTTGTACAGTCCAAAATCAAGGTGCCAGCAGATTGGTGTTTCCAAGAAGGTACCAGGTGGCCGTACCCCTTGTCTGGAAAGGGCAGAGGGGACTAAGTCACTCCCTTTGACCTCTTTTCTACAGGTGGGGGCGGAGCCCTCCCAACTTCTTCACTTCCCCAAAGGCCCACCTCCTGGCACTACCACCTTGAGGACTAGGCTCCGCCGTATGAATGCTGGAGGGAGGCCAACATGCAGACCATGCGCTTGGGAAGGCAGGTGGCATTAGAGCAGGGCCTTTGGACTAAAGTGGCTTCTCAGTGCCAACTCAGCTAGTGCAGTCCCCAGATTCCCAGTCCCAACCTCATTCTCTCTCCAATGTGTTTTACTATGGCCCTTTAAAAGTGCTTTTTCTTTAAAGATCTAAGACTAGACAAACTCTTAGAAAAAAGCAGGGAGAAGTTAACTGCAGTACGATAGGAGGAGTAAGTTCAAGCGTTCTATACCACCGCGGTGTGGCTGTAGTTAGCAGTAACTGTGTTTCAGAATAACTAAGGGGGAACGTTTTTCATAAGGCGCGTGCACTTGCCGGAGGAAGACACAGAGAGAGGAAGAGGCAGAAAGCACCCCCTCCAACAGGGCATGTTCACACTGCAGCCCCGTCTCCGTTTCTCCATCCTGTCGGGACATACTTACCTGGCATGTTTTTCTAGCTACCAGGGCCAGGATCAAACCACGGGGTTGGTGCCCGATATTTTTGGATTGGATGTTGGACATTGTCATATTTTACATTATTGGATGCTATATTTTGTTGTATTCTTTATTAAAATGTTTTAAAAGTTGATTTCTTTTTCTTTTATGAGAGAGAAAGAAAAGAGATAGAGACTCACCCTGGCAGGGTCTTGTCTTGCTGCTCCCCTCCCCCGAGCCCTAGCCAGTCAATCATGAGTATACCTCAGGCATGTCTAGTTTTGTTCAGGTGACATCGGACCCAAACCTGGGACTCCTGTGTGGCTCCATTATCACACGATGGCACCTGCTCCACTACAGCCAGGCCTGCCAGAGTCTTTTAAATTGTGTTGGACTTTTTCTCTGCTAAGCAGTTCACTAACTCATTCTTCTCAAGATTTGTTTTTAAACTCTGTAGGCCAGCGCAGCCTTTCAGTGTAAAAGTAAGTGAGCTTTTCTACTAAGGTGGAACTTTTCTGAGGGTCCTGCCAGATGGCCTGTATTATGATGTCTTCACGCTCTGGCCGGTGACAATTTCCAGCCCTGCGTGAGTTCCAGGAATTGTTTGACCTATTGATTTTCAGCGGTGTTATCGCTATCCCCACAGTTTCCCCACATAGACACAAACGAAAGTATTCAGCCAAGGTCTCTCTAGGGGACTCTGCTGCAGACTCCAAAATACATAGTCACTCCCTCTCTTTCCTCCTCTGATTTGGTCTGAATGTTTGCACCCCCTTAAAATTCACACGGTGACATTCTAAGCCCCAAGGTGATGGTGGTAGTAGGTGGGGCCTTTGGAAGGGCTTTGTGCCCTGACAGGAAAAGGTCCGGGGAGCTTGTTTCCTCATTGCCACTGTGTGAGATTGCAAGGAATCACCATCAACGAGGAAAGGGTCCTTGCAGACAATGAACCCGCCAGCACCTTGACCTTGGACTTCCCACCCTCCAGAACTGTCAGAAATAAATGCCTGCTGTTCATAAACTGCCCAGTCTATGGCGTTGTGTTATAGCAGCCTGAAGGGACAAAGGCACACTATTTCTTTCTCTCTCTCAGCAGCTCCCTTCTCTCCTGTGACTGCGTTTTAAATTCTAGCTGTCTCGGCCTCCCTGGACTCTGACCTGTCCCCTCAGCCCAGTGAAACCACGACCTCTCTGGTCCCTTTTCTGTGTGGTGCCTGGAAACCACAGGCAGGAAGTGGCCTGGAGCTGCCATGGGGCTGCCTTGTTTGTTTCTCTCCATGATCAAAGTCCTGCCCTGCCTGGCATGGCACGTCTGAAGACAGTTTCCACACGGTGTGTTGGGTTTGTCCTCACTTAGTGGGGAATGGAGAAGTAAGCTGGCCTCTGGAACTCCGTCATGGTGGAAAGTGGAAAGCTCCTCACTTATTTTTAAAACCTCAGGTAGAATTCGTTTTCCCAATCCCACTGAACCTCTTGACACACACATTTCTGAGTGTACTCAGTATTTTTGCTTTCAAGCAGTTTTTAGCAGGGAGGAGGGTTGTGAGAGAACCACTGGAGACTGTCAGCAGATCCCTCCAGGGCATGTTTGACACCGGTTCTGGGAATTCATCTGCACCTTCCACTGGGTATTGGAGATGTGGTGAGTCAAGCAAGGGGGAGCGCCACTGCCCCTGCCGTGAAGACACCGCGGCCCCCACACCAACAGCCCTTCACCTCCTGCGACGTCACCAGCCACATCCTGTCCTTGCAGTTGCTCCCCTAGCTCTTCCCTTTTTCTGCAAACACGTCAACTGAAGGAATGTCAGGAAGAGGACAGGATGGAGAATTTCATAAGTAGGGCTTCAGTTTTCCCTGAGCCCTCAGGTTCAGCCATCTGAACAAGAAGCCACCATTGAGAAGGGCGCCCGGAGGCTCTCAGGCCACAACTGGGGCAAGAGACAGCCAATCCACATGGAGCAAACTCTTCCAATGGAAAGAGAGTGAAAAACACCTGGCGGCCTAGTCAAAATTATTGTCTAAATAAATGTCTGCTAAGCACCCTTCAGGCTGCAAGTAAGTCAAACTTGGAAAGAGCTGCTGTTACTGAGAACAGCTCCCCTCTCAGGGGCTCCAGACCAAGCTGGGCATGCAGTGATTCTGCCCACGTGTCACAGGGTTTCAATGTGCAAATGTGTTTGAAACACAAACTCTGGAACTTTCTTTTTTTAAAAAAATTTATGACAGGGCAAGTGTGCTTGCCAGAGACACAGAGAAAGGGAAATGAGAAATGCCCCCCGGCGGGGGGTTGTATGGCCACTCTGCAACCCCTCCTCCGTTCTCCTCTCAGGACTTGGGGCACGCACACACACGCTCCCATCTTGTTTCTCACATCACTGAGCCCAGAACTTGAACCATGCAGTTGGCCATGTGGGATCCAGCTCCCTTTACTGCCACGCCACTGGCTGGCCTAGCTGGGACATTTTTACTGTACATTTCTTTCTTGAGAATGGAATGCATCCTCTCTTAACCGGAGGTTCTCTAAGAAGCTGTAAAGTGAGGACTCGTGAATGGGTAAGAGATCACTGACCTCACGCAGCAGTTCCATTTTCCTTCCCATTGTGCTTACTAAACTGTGGAGGTCCTTTTTCAGTTATCTTTTTTTAAAAAAATGAATTAATTATGGGGCTGGTAGGTGGCATGGTGGTTAAGGACATGGACTCCCACATAACCGACCACAGCTGTGGCTTGAAAATCACATGGGGCATGTGTGTGCGTGCTCAAAATCCCGAGAAGAGAATGAAGGAAAAGGGACTGTGGCATGGCCATTCCCCTTAGAGGATGGGAAGAGTGTGGTTTCTCATTTTCCCTCTCTCTTTGACCATCTGTCTCCAGAGAGTGCATGCATCCTATGCAAAAAAAAAAAAAAAAAGATCAAGATAAGAAGA
>NW_006159977.1:1039558-1042935 GCF_000334495.1 Tupaia belangeri chinensis | reverse complement strand
AGCGTCAAAGGCCCACTCTTTCTTTCTCTCTCTCAGCAGCTCCCTTCTCTCCTGTGACTGCGTTTTAAATTCTAGCTGTCTCGGCCTCCCTGGACTCTGACCTGTCCCCTCAGCCCAGTGAAACCACGACCTCTCTGGTCCCTTTTCTGTGTGGTGCCTGGAAACCACAGGCAGGAAGTGGCCTGGAGCTGCCATGGGGCTGCCTTGTTTGTTTCTCTCCATGATCAAAGTCCTGCCCTGCCTGGCATGGCACGTCTGAAGACAGTTTCCACACGGTGTGTTGGGTTTGTCCTCACTTAGTGGGGAATGGAGAAGTAAGCTGGCCTCTGGAACTCCGTCATGGTGGAAAGTGGAAAGCTCCTCACTTATTTTTAAAACCTCAGGTAGAATTCGTTTTCCCAATCCCACTGAACCTCTTGACACACACATTTCTGAGTGTACTCAGTATTTTTGCTTTCAAGCAGTTTTTAGCAGGGAGGAGGGTTGTGAGAGAACCACTGGAGACTGTCAGCAGATCCCTCCAGGGCATGTTTGACACCGGTTCTGGGAATTCATCTGCACCTTCCACTGGGTATTGGAGATGTGGTGAGTCAAGCAAGGGTGAGCGCCACTGCCCCTGCCGTGAAGACACCGCGGCCCCCACACCAACAGCCCTTCACCTCCTGCGACGTCACCAGCCACATCCTGTCCTTGCAGTTGCTCCCCTAGCTCTTCCCTTTTTCTGCAAACACGTCAACTGAAGGAATGTCAGGAAGAGGACAGGATGGAGAATTTCATAAGTAGGGCTTCAGTTTTCCCTGAGCCCTCAGGTTCAGCCATCTGAACAAGAAGCCACCATTGAGAAGGGCGCCCGGAGGCTCTCAGGCCACAACTGGGGCAAGAGACAGCCAATCCACATGGAGCAAACTCTTCCAATGGAAAGAGAGTGAAAAACACCTGGCGGCCTAGTCAAAATTATTGTCTAAATAAATGTCTGCTAAGCACCCTTCAGGCTGCAAGTAAGTCAAACTTGGAAAGAGCTGCTGTTACTGAGAACAGCTCCCCTCTCAGGGGCTCCAGACCAAGCTGGGCATGCAGTGATTCTGCCCACGTGTCACAGGGTTTCAATGTGCAAATGTGTTTGAAACACAAACTCTGGAACTTTCTTTTTTTAAAAAAATTTATGACAGGGCAAGTGTGCTTGCCAGAGACACAGAGAAAGGGAAATGAGAAATGCCCCCCGGCGGGGGGTTGTATGGCCACTCTGCAACCCCTCCTCCGTTCTCCTCTCAGGACTTGGGGCACGCACACACACGCTCCCATCTTGTTTCTCACATCACTGAGCCCAGAACTTGAACCATGCAGTTGGCCATGTGGGATCCAGCTCCCTTTACTGCCACGCCACTGGCTGGCCTAGCTGGGACATTTTTACTGTACATTTCTTTCTTGAGAATGGAATGCATCCTCTCTTAACCGGAGGTTCTCTAAGAAGCTGTAAAGTGAGGACTCGTGAATGGGTAAGAGATCACTGACCTCACGCAGCAGTTCCATTTTCCTTCCCATTGTGCTTACTAAACTGTGGAGGTCCTTTTTCAGTTATCTTTTTTTAAAAAAATGAATTAATTATGGGGCTGGTAGGTGGCATGGTCTCCCACATAACCGACCACAGCTGTGGCTTGAAAATCACATGGGGCATGTGTGTGCGTGCTCAAAATCCCGAGAAGAGAATGAAGGAAAAGGGACTGTGGCATGGCCATTCCCCTGAGGAGGGGGGGATTTCTCACTTTCCCTCTCTGTCTCTCTTCATGTGTCTCTGTCAAGCACACACACCCTATGTCAAAAACATTTTAAAAACTTAATTAACTAATTAATTTTATTTGCCACAAGGTGCACGCACTCATTGGAGAGAGAGAGAGACAGTAAGAGAGCAGCCTCGGGGGATGGCCACCCTGCAATCCCTTTTCCGCCATTCTCCTCTCCAGATTTCGGACATGCGTGCCCACACATACACACGCACCCAGGATGTTTTCAAGCTGCTGGATCCAGGACTCAAACCGTTCAGTCAGCCATGTCAGATCCAGCTGCCTTAACCACCATGTCACTGGCTGGCCTTAGTCATCATCTTTGTTACGTCTTAACAGCTTTATGTTCAGTTCTATAGTTAAAACAGTTGCATGGCTCCAGTAATATTTTCTTTTTTTTTTTTTCTTTTTTTTTGGGGGGAGGGGGGAGAGTTGTTTTTTTGTTTGTTTTTGTTTATGTTTTTTGTTTTTTGTTTTTTGCTATAGGGCGTGTGCGCTCGCCAGACAGACAGAGAGAGACAGAGAGATAGAAAGCGAGAAATCACCCCCCAGGGGGGATGGCCATGCCGCAATCCCTTCTCCTCCATTCTCCTCTCGGGATCTTGAGCATGCACGCACACACGCCCGGTGTGAGTTTAAGCCACCAGGTCCAGAACTCGAACTGCAGTCGACTACATGGGAGTCCAGCGACATAGCCATTACGCTAACTGCTGGTCCCAGTAATATTTTCTTGTTGCCGTGAGCTGTTGATTTCCCAATACCTTGTTTTAAAAATAATTATTGTATTTAACTTTATTCATTTATTTATTTTTATTTGAGCAGAGAGGGATAGAGCGAGTAAGGAGGGAGAGAGAGAGAGAGACAAAGTGAGAAGGCAAGCTGCCAGGTCAAGGACTCGAACCACAGCCAGCCATGTGGGAGCCTGGCGTCCTTAACCACCACACCACCTGCCTGTCCCAACTTCCCAGTACCTTTAATCTGACACTCCCCATAGAACCCTCTCCACTGAACGGTGACAGGCATGCTCCCGTTTCCAGAGCGAGGCTGAAAAGGGCCCCCATCAGGGCATCGCAGTCAGCAAGCACGCAAAGCCGCCTTCACCTGCGGATGTCAGCACTGTGGTAGGAAACCAGCTCTCAGACAGGTCAGAGGCGAAATCCGAGAAGCAGTGTCGCCAACAGAAGAGACTGGGAAACGCTGGGCGGGAAGCCTGAGTCCCGTGTCTCAGCAGTCCTGGGCTTCATGCCCTCCTGAGCCAGTCAGAGAGCACGGCTGCCCTGTCCGCTTCACTGTGCTGCTTCACTGACACATGCAGAAAGTGGAAAGAAGTTTGGCCTAATAAGAGTACACTGGAGACCAGCAGTTAGCATAATGGCTATGTTGCTGAACTCCCATGTAGTCGACTGCGGTTCAAGTCCTAGACCCAGTGGCTTAAACTCACACCGGGTGCATGTGTGTGCGTGCCCAAGATCCCAAGAGGAGAATGAAGGAGAAGGGATTGCGGCGTGGCCATCCCCCCTGAGGAGTATAATTTCTTGCTTTCTATCTCTCCATCTCTCTCTCTTTTTCTCTGTCTTTCTGACGAGTGCACGTGTC
>NW_006159977.1:1038679-1039515 GCF_000334495.1 Tupaia belangeri chinensis | reverse complement strand
AACATCGAAAAAAAAAAAAAAAAAAAAGAAAGAAAGAAAAAAAAGAAAAGAAAACTATATAGTGAAGCACAGTTGAGGAGCAATTTTAAAAATTTTTTCTCTTTTGGGGCTGGCAGGTGGCATGGTGGTTAAGGGCACTGTACTTCCACGTGGCTGACCACAGTTTGAGTCCCAGACCTGGTAGCTTGCTTTCTCACTTTCCTCTGCACTCTCTCTCTCTCACTCTGTCCCTCTCTGATGAAATTAAAATAAATAAATAAAGTTAAATCAAATCATTCTTTAAGAAAAATTTCAGGGCCAACAAGTGGCATGGTGGTTGAGGGCACTAGACTCCCATGTGGCCAATCGTGGTTTGAGTCCCGGACCTGGCAGCTTGCTTTCTCAGTTTCTTTCTCTCTCTCACACACACACACACACTCTGTCCTTCTCTGGTCAAATTAAAATAAATAAATAAATGGATAAATAAAGTTAAATAAAATAATTTTTAAAATTTTCCTATTTTTCAAACCTGCGTGAAAGGAGCGAACCTGCCTGCACCCCTCTGGGTGGGGCACTCACTCCTGCACAAGGCAGCCTCCTTCCCACAGCACACCTCCAAATGTTCCAGTCTCCTGAACGTGCCCTAATCACCTCTCTGCCATTTCTCCCTGCTTTCAGGATTTTGGACACGCACATGCTGGGAGTATTTCTTTTTTTTTCTTTTTTTGGAGAGGTTTTTGCTATAGGGCGTGTGCACTCGCCAGACAGACAGAAAGAGAGAGAGAGACAGAAAGCGAGAAATCACCCCCCAGGGGGGATGGTCACACCGCAATCCCTTCTCCTCCATTCTCTTCTTG
>NW_006159977.1:1036628-1038410 GCF_000334495.1 Tupaia belangeri chinensis | reverse complement strand
CACACACACACACACACTCTGTCCTTCTCTGGTCAAATTAAAATAAATAAATAAATGGATAAATAAAGTTAAATAAAATAATTTTTAAAATTTTCCTATTTTTCAAACCTGCGTGAAAGGAGCGAACCTGCCTGCACCCCTCTGGGTGGGGCACTCACTCCTGCACAAGGCAGCCTCCTTCCCACAGCACACCTCCAAATGTTCCAGTCTCCTGAACGTGCCCTAATCACCTCTCTGCCATTTCTCCCTGCTTTCAGGATTTTGGACACGCACATGCTGGGAGTATTTCTTTTTTTTTCTTTTTTTGGAGAGGTTTTTGCTATAGGGCGTGTGCACTCGCCAGACAGACAGAAAGAGAGAGAGAGACAGAAAGCGAGAAATCACCCCCCAGAGGGGATGGCATTGCCGCTATCCCTTCTCCTCCATTCTCCTCTCGGGATCTTGGGCACACATGCACATGCGCCCAGCGTGAGTTTTAAGCCACCAGGTCCGGGACATGAACCGCGGTCAACTACATGGGAGTCCAGCGACATAGCCATTTATGCTAACTGCTGGTCCCCATGCTGGGAATATTTCTAAGGCTGCTGGGTCTGGGACTCGAACTGCAAGGTGGGCCATGTGGATACCGTTGCCTTACCACCAGGACACAGGCAGTCCAGTACTGGCTCTCTCAAGATGCATTTCTCTATGACTTTTGCAGCCAATAAGGGCAATAGGCGTGCCCATCCCGCTCCTCCTCTGGTGCCCAGCGCTGGGAGCAGGGGCCCAGCAGTGCACCGCCCCCCTGCCCCTGCCCTCTATTTGCCCAGCTCACACGTGCATGTGCAGGTCAGGGGCCCGGCCAAGTTTCTCCAGCTGGCAGCAATGGAGCAACCAGAACTCAGTCTGAAACTCAGCCTGCCCCAGGAGGTTCTCCCAAATGTGGAACTGAACTGAGCAGTTTCTGCTAAGGACAGACAGGCCTTGCTGTTCTCAGCCCGCACCCCACATCCCCCTGTGACAGATGTGCTTCGGGTTGTTTTTCCAGCTGTGATACTGGGCTGGGGCCCGAGGCCCACCTGGCAGCCTGGCGCTCCTGTGTGGGAAACTTGGTTTGGTCCCAGAAGTGCACAGAGCTCCCCTGGTCCCTGGAGCCCACAGGCACTGCCAGCCCCAAGCACGGTCTCTGTCAGCCTGGTCTGGAAGTGTCCCGACCCGGGGGACAGTTGAACAGGTTTCCTGAGGGAAGGAGTGAGAGATGGGACAAACGACACAGTGTTACAACACGGAGACCACGCAGTGTTACAACTCTTCAGGGTCCTCTGTTTATTGTGGGCAGAACAGAGACGACACAGTGTCACAACTCTTCAGGGTCTTTAGGGTCGTCTGGCGATTGTGGGCCAGGGATCGTGGTTATATACATGTTGGTGGGCAGTGATTGGTTGAATGAAGGATTGTAAAACGTGGGTTATCATTGGTTGCTTTTGTGGACCAATCATGAGGTGCTGGATATGCAAATCTGAGGGAGTCTAAGCTTACCAATTTGCTATGGGAAGTGGCCAATCAGAGTACGGTTTTGAAGGTGAGGTTTTGAAGGGGAGCCAATCATGGCCTTTGTCATTGTGTAATTGTTTGCTCTCTGAGAAACCGGGCGATATTCGCCTGTGCGCAGCCTCCCACATAGAAGGAAGGCACGGAGCAGGACACAGGGAGGCCCCGCACTTGCTAGCCCTGGGGCCTGGGGTGTGCACAGCTGTCCAAGAGGTATCTGCAGCTGCCAGGCCCCCTTGGCTGGGGGGGGCC
>NW_006159977.1:1026721-1032551 GCF_000334495.1 Tupaia belangeri chinensis | reverse complement strand
AACATCGAAAAAAAAAAAAAAAAAAAAGAAAGAAAGAAAAAAAAGAAAAGAAAACTATATAGTGAAGCACAGTTGAGGAGCAATTTTAAAAATTTTTTCTCTTTTGGGGCTGGCAGGTGGCATGGTGGTTAAGGGCACTGTACTTCCACGTGGCTGACCACAGTTTGAGTCCCAGACCTGGTAGCTTGCTTTCTCACTTTCCTCTGCACTCTCTCTCTCTCACTCTGTCCCTCTCTGATGAAATTAAAATAAATAAATAAAGTTAAATCAAATCATTCTTTAAGAAAAATTTCAGGGCCAACAAGTGGCATGGTGGTTGAGGGCACTAGACTCCCATGTGGCCAATCGTGGTTTGAGTCCCGGACCTGGCAGCTTGCTTTCTCAGTTTCTTTCTCTCTCTCACACACACACACACACACTCTGTCCTTCTCTGGTCAAATTAAAATAAATAAATAAATGGATAAATAAAGTTAAATAAAATAATTTTTAAAATTTTCCTATTTTTCAAACCTGCGTGAAAGGAGCGAACCTGCCTGCACCCCTCTGGGTGGGGCACTCACTCCTGCACAAGGCAGCCTCCTTCCCACAGCACACCTCCAAATGTTCCAGTCTCCTGAACGTGCCCTAATCACCTCTCTGCCATTTCTCCCTGCTTTCAGGATTTTGGACACGCACATGCTGGGAGTATTTCTTTTTTTTTCTTTTTTTGGAGAGGTTTTTGCTATAGGGCGTGTGCACTCGCCAGACAGACAGAAAGAGAGAGAGAGACAGAAAGCGAGAAATCACCCCCCAGAGGGGATGGCATTGCCGCTATCCCTTCTCCTCCATTCTCCTCTCGGGATCTTGGGCACACATGCACATGCGCCCAGCGTGAGTTTTAAGCCACCAGGTCCGGGACATGAACCGCGGTCAACTACATGGGAGTCCAGCGACATAGCCATTTATGCTAACTGCTGGTCCCCATGCTGGGAATATTTCTAAGGCTGCTGGGTCTGGGACTCGAACTGCAAGGTGGGCCATGTGGATACCGTTGCCTTACCACCAGGACACAGGCAGTCCAGTACTGGCTCTCTCAAGATGCATTTCTCTATGACTTTTGCAGCCAATAAGGGCAATAGGCGTGCCCATCCCGCTCCTCCTCTGGTGCCCAGCGCTGGGAGCAGGGGCCCAGCAGTGCACCGCCCCCCTGCCCCTGCCCTCTATTTGCCCAGCTCACACGTGCATGTGCAGGTCAGGGGCCCGGCCAAGTTTCTCCAGCTGGCAGCAATGGAGCAACCAGAACTCAGTCTGAAACTCAGCCTGCCCCAGGAGGTTCTCCCAAATGTGGAACTGAACTGAGCAGTTTCTGCTAAGGACAGACAGGCCTTGCTGTTCTCAGCCCGCACCCCACATCCCCCTGTGACAGATGTGCTTCGGGTTGTTTTTCCAGCTGTGATACTGGGCTGGGGCCCGAGGCCCACCTGGCAGCCTGGCGCTCCTGTGTGGGAAACTTGGTTTGGTCCCAGAAGTGCACAGAGCTCCCCTGGTCCCTGGAGCCCACAGGCACTGCCAGCCCCAAGCACGGTCTCTGTCAGCCTGGTCTGGAAGTGTCCCGACCCGGGGGACAGTTGAACAGGTTTCCTGAGGGAAGGAGTGAGAGATGGGACAAACGACACAGTGTTACAACACGGAGACCACGCAGTGTTACAACTCTTCAGGGTCCTCTGTTTATTGTGGGCAGAACAGAGACGACACAGTGTCACAACTCTTCAGGGTCTTTAGGGTCGTCTGGCGATTGTGGGCCAGGGATCGTGGTTATATACATGTTGGTGGGCAGTGATTGGTTGAATGAAGGATTGTAAAACGTGGGTTATCATTGGTTGCTTTTGTGGACCAATCATGAGGTGCTGGATATGCAAATCTGAGGGAGTCTAAGCTTACCAATTTGCTATGGGAAGTGGCCAATCAGAGTACGGTTTTGAAGGTGAGGTTTTGAAGGGGAGCCAATCATGGCCTTTGTCATTGTGTAATTGTTTGCTCTCTGAGAAACCGGGCGATATTCGCCTGTGCGCAGCCTCCCACATAGAAGGAAGGCACGGAGCAGGACACAGGGAGGCCCCGCACTTGCTAGCCCTGGGGCCTGGGGTGTGCACAGCTGTCCAAGAGGTATCTGCAGCTGCCAGGCCCCCTTGGCTGGGGTGGCCTGCAGGAAGTCGAGTTGGTGTCTGGAAAGCTCCTGCTCCCTGGGCTGGCTCTGGCGCCATCCCCTAAGAGGTCAGTCTCGGGGCTTCTGCTGCTTGGAAACAGACCGCTATCCAGGTGCAAGGCCTTGGTGAAGGTCTGTGTATGCACAGACACCATCAGTGCTTCAATGCCTTTTTTAAAAAAAATTGCTATGGGGTGTGAACACTCCCTGGAGAGGGGCAGAGAAAGTGAGAAAGCACCCAGGGGCGGGGGGAGGGGTTGAGCACATGGCAGTTCCTTCTCCTCTGTTCTCCTCTTGGGATTTTGGGTGCGTGCATGAGCCTGACATGTTTTTCAAGCCTCCAGGTCTGGGACTTGAGCTGTGTAGTAGCCATGTGGGATCCAGCCGCCTTAACCACTACCAGCTGGCTCCTTCAATGTTTTCTTCTTTTTGTTTTTAATTTAGAGATTTTTGCTATAGAGCGTGTATGCTTGCTGGGGAGACAGAGAGCGATGGAAAGAAAGAAGTCACCCCCTCCTCCGGGGGGATGGCCATACTGCAATCCCTTCTCCTCCATTCTCCTCTCAAGATCTTGGGCATGCACGCACACACAGCCAGCATGGTCACCGGGTCTGGGACTCAAACCATGGTTGACTAAGTGGGAGTATGACGATGTAAACATTATGCCATCTGTCTCTTTAATGCCCTTTTAAACAAAAAAATCAAACTGAAAATGAATAACCACACAGCCTTCCTATGAACTGCCCCTCACCTGCCCCACCCAGCAACGCCAGACAAGCTCTCCCTGGAGCTGAGCAGTCCTGCCGTCCTCACCTGCACCGCGCAGCCCTGCCTAACCCAAGAGACAGTGGGGCAAAGACACATGGCTGTCTCTGTGATGGCCAACACCGGGGGACTGGAACGGGAGCAACTGGTCTTCCTCCAAGCTGGTAATTGTCATCCTCTCCGACGGGCAAAGCCGTTCGTCCCAAGCTCTCCTGGGATGGAGAGAGCAGAGAAGGCCACATTCCAGTCTCTGATGACAGAGGCTGTTCCTTTAGTCTCTTGTACTGTCAGGACATGGGGGATCAAGATGGGGGACTGAAAGACCACAGCATGAACAGCTGAGTTGCCATCTGCCTAGAGGGTATGCAGGAGCGGTTTCCCACCCAGCTCCAAAGTGGAGTTCATGCAC
The DNA here is from genome assembly GCF_000334495.1 of Tupaia belangeri chinensis. Classification (NCBI taxonomy): domain Eukaryota; kingdom Metazoa; phylum Chordata; class Mammalia; order Scandentia; family Tupaiidae; genus Tupaia; species Tupaia belangeri. The sequence continues at coordinate 1,029,192 of NW_006159977.1, read as the reverse complement.
CCCTTCGCTTCCTCTCTCACAAGGACTCCCCGGCCACCGTGGTGGATGTCCAGCACTGCACTGCCCGGACTGGCGGCAGGACAGCAGGGACTCACCGCAGCTCAGCTCCCACTTACGCAGGGCGGATATCAGCAGGTTAATCCACGTGATGTCTCCACCGTCTCCACTGCGAAGAGGGGCTGAGTCGATTGCTCAAGGTCACGCAGCCTGGTAAGGGTGGAGCAGGGTCCAGACACGGGCAGGCCGCTGGCACCCAGGATGCCCTCTGAGTGGAGGCCGTCCAGCAGAGCACAGGTCGTGAGTGCGCCTCGAGGGACACTGCTGGGAAGAGAGGCGCCATCAGACTCCCGAGAGGATGACCGTGGGGTTGGAGAAGAACATCCAGAGGGGCTCAGCCGGGGATGGGAGTCCGTGGGAGCAGGCCTCAGTTCGTGAGGCCTTGGGGTAGGACCAAGCAGGGGCAGTGTCCCTGGAGCACTGGAGTGAAGGGGAACATGAAGGAGGTGGGTGGGGAACAGCAGGGACAGGCAGGCCATAGAAGAGGGTGGACTGTGCCCAACGTGCCATCAGACCTGAGCGAGGTGACATGACTGCTCTATGCTGTGTGGGGAGAGGGTTGGAAACAGGAGGCCGGAGTCTGGGTGACAGTGATCAAGGATCGTCACAGTGGTCAAGGAGACGTGGCCCCATACTCGGCTGAGTGTGAGTGGAGTGGCTTTTCCTCCCTTCCCACCCCCACATCTCCAAGAGCTCAACATCTGAGTTAGATGGGCCCCAACCCTCCCACTGCAGATAGCTCGCTGGTTTTCCCAGGTTCGGCATTTTCTGACCGTCCCAAGGTGCTGACTCTCCACCTGCCGAGGGAGCCGGTGCCCAGGCAACTCCGCCATCCCTTCTCCAGCCTCCTCTAGGTATTTTGGCATGCACGCACACGTGGCCAGCATGAGTTGTTGTACAGGACTCGAACTGTGGTTAACAAGGTGGGAGTCCCACACCGTAATCAGCACGCCATCTGCTGGTCCCAGCGTAATGGTTCATCTTAGGACTGATGTGACTTAGATTCCATATAAGCCGGAAAGGCGGGTGCTGGGCTTGGCTGCAGGGAAATGGCTAGAATACATACAGCACGCCACTGTGCAGGCCTGTCAGGAGCTGTAGGCAGGAAAGAGGAGAGACGGAACAGGCGCCTCGGGCCCCTCCCTAAGGTCACTCCCTGCATTGTGAAACAGGGCTAAGAGAAGAAGGGAGAGACATGTCTCCAGCAAGACGTGAGCAAGTGAAAACAGAAGCGTGCATCTACGAGTCTGCGTGCACATGAACACTACTAGGTGGGATACCAGCATGCCAGGAGGACTTCCTGGAAGAAGTGAGTTTAGGGTATAAAAAGAAAACAGGGCCAAAAGCTAGCCCACCTCCTTTAATGGGCACCTGGTTTACAGGAGGCAGTCACATCTCCACTTTACAGAGGAAAAACAGTTCAGGGCCCAGTCACAACAGTGCAAACAGGTCACCACTGCGTAGTGGCTGAGGCCACAGCGGAGGCCTGGCTGTAGGTCCTGGCCTGTCCTAAGTACATTGACACACTCTGGTCCCAGTCAGCTGGGAAGCTGCGGTGGGAGGATCACCACAGGTGAGACCCTGTCAGGAAAATACTGTCTCCCTCCTGTGAGGAGGGGGATGGACTGGGGCGTGTGGGAGCACCAGGCCCAGGTGCCCCCACAAACGGTTCACTCTGGGCAAGGGCTGCAGACCCAGACAATGGACTCTCTTCCTGGGCTCTCCGTAACCCCTGGACTCCCCAGGTCATCTTCCCCGGGGCTGTCAACCCAGGATCCGATGCCTGGGCGCAACTGCATGTCTGCAGGACAGGACACCGTCGGGCTTGGCGCTGGGCACTCTGCCCCTTCTGGAACCCGCCCAGGAGCCTTGACCCACAGACTTCAGAGCACAGAACCGGCCAAGAGAAAGGGCCGGCTGGTGTGGGGCTGGAAGCCCTTGTGGGGCCTGGAAGCCCTTCTGGGGCCCTGGGACCAGCTGCCGTAGCGCATCACAACACAAGCCAGCGCCACGCCAGGCCCACTGGTGCTCCTGAGAAAGCCCCGCCCCTGGCAGCCCAGTCCAGGAGGCCCCTGGCCTCAGGGCTGGACCCTTGCCTCAGTTTACCGAGATGTCCAACAGGTGAGGAGGGTGGGGAGCAGAGAAGGCAAGGCCGCGGCGTGAGCCCGGGCGGTGGCCTGGGGATCCCATCCTAGTTCTCCCCTTGACAACACAGAGCTGCTTCCCAGCACCCGCAGACGCACTGGGCAGTACAGACAACGTTTAGCCAGCTCTTGCGAGGCGTCAGCGCTCTCCGGGCGCTCTGCGAACTCCCTAAACCGCCCCAAACGTATAAAGTGGGCGCGGTTATCACCCCCCTCCACCCGAGGGAGGCTGAGGCACCCGTGGAAGTGGCTAATACACGCGGCGCAGAA
>NW_006159977.1:1026100-1026637 GCF_000334495.1 Tupaia belangeri chinensis | reverse complement strand
AAGACCGCCGCAGAGGTGGGCGCAGCGCCCAGGCTGGATCGGAGCGGAGGTTTCCAGATTCGCAGGGCTTCTCGGACCCACTGCCCATATAAGGCCTCGGGCGTCCCGAAACGTTTCCAGGCTCTCCAAGGCCCCTGGCGGGTGCGCCCTCCTCCGCGGTGAGGAATGTGTGGAATCTCCCTCCCCAGCTGCTGCTCACCGCAGGCAGGACTTTCGCCTGCACATCAGGGCTCAGGGTTGACCTCCCAGCCCCGGAGCACCAAGAGCCCACGCCGGGCCTCCCCGCGCGCCTGGGGCCGCGTCCACGCCGGGCCTCCTCGCGCGCCCTCCCCGGCGCGCTGCTGCCTCCCGACTGGGGGAGCTCCGCGCATCGGGGAGCGGGACCAGGGCACTGGGAGCGGCGGAGCACCCTCCCCTGCCCGGGGCGGCCGGCGGGGCTGGCGGCGGCGGAGGAGGAGCAGGGGAAGGCCGGGAGGAGGCCGGGGCGGAGCCTGGCGGGGCGGGAGCAGCAGCGCCAAGGGAAAATGCGGGAAGGTG
>NW_006159977.1:1013450-1025856 GCF_000334495.1 Tupaia belangeri chinensis | reverse complement strand
CGCCAGGGCGTCGGAACTGTGCGAACCGGGGGCGGAATTTTTGAATGAAGGGGCTCGAGTGACGCCCAGGAGCACTCTGGGCTGGGCCGGGTGACGCTGGGCGGCCGCAGCCCTTCCTCGGAGTTGCATTGCTGAAGCGCCAGCTCTGCTCTTTAGCCCTGGCGCTGGTGTGGCCGGCAGCGGACCCACTCAGGACCCTCGAGGGGCGGACGGGGAGCCGGCCTGCTGTGTGCTCGGCGCCCGTCTTTAGCATCTGTTAGTGGAACCCTTTGGTTTGTGCAGACAGGCTCCTCTCCAGGGGGTACGGGGACACACCGCGGGGGGGCACCCTTGTCTCCTGTTCATGGCTGGTGGAGAAGGGAAGCCTCAGGACTGACTTGTGCGACTTGGAGGCGTATACACCACCCAGCCACTGTCCGGGCATCATTCCGCCCCACGGTATTTCACCACGGGCTTCAGGAGCCCTGAGACAGGCTCGTGCTGAGGACTTCAGAAACATAATCTCAGTTTCACAGTTTTGTAAAATTTTTGAAGCCCGTTTTTCCCCATGTTACAGATGAGCAAACTGAGGCTCAGAGGGGCTAAGAAGTTTGCCTCTGTACTGGGTGACAGGCCGCCTGCCTGTGTGTGGCTGTTTGGAATGTCTTGGTCTGGCCAACCTCTGGTTGCTGGCTTTGTGGCCAATGAAGGCAGCCTAGGTGGCACCAAACCCAGGGAAACCAGGCAGGATGTGACGCTGCAACCCCGGAGAGCAGGTGCACAAGCTTAGGTGTCCCGCCGTGCCCCTGAAGTGCAGGCCTGGGTCCCTGTACATCGGTGACTGGCCGATGTGGCAGGCTCTGGCTGGCACCGCACTTGCTAAGTGTCTCTGGTCTTGTTTTCACAGAGCGGTTAGGATACGTGACTGGGAAAGTCTACCTCTCCCATGTCCACTTCACGGATCACTTCACGAATTACTCTTACGTGGCTTGATTTCAGCCACTGGCTTACGGAGACAATGTCTCCAGTATTCTCAGCAAAAGCGTGCAGTGGATTGTAGATTAAGTTATTATCAGATTATTCCCATTTGTGCTCTGTCCCGAAAAGTCCAAGTTTGGTCATTGGGGATGGCCTTGAAAGAAAAGCACAGACATTTCCATTCCATTTGAGATGCCTGCTTCATACCACACCTATCAGAACTGGGAGATTAATTTCATGGTGCAGACCTGCTGCTGCATCAGGTAGGTTAGACTGTCCTTCGGCTGGATTACGAAGCCAAGCTTCATAGTCTTTTAAGAGTTCCTATGAAGCCACGTGGAAAAAAATCCTTTATTCTCTCAACAGTGAAGATTTTAAAGTGACGAACGAGTCTGGGCTGAGATGAGTCCACACCACGCTGGTGGGTACAGTACTGAGTTTTAGAGCGAAGCGTGCCATGAAAGGAATTTGCTTGTCCTCATCAACTCATGCGGTTCACATTTGTCTCTGAAGCTAGAATTCATTTTCAGTAGACCTTGGGCTGAATACTTTCTTTTTTGAAGTCTGTTTTACTTTAACAAAGTGAAGCTACTTTTAAAAGGAACTGTAGCAGTTGGCAGTATCCAGACAGGGACTGGAAGAGAGAGCCTCCTGTTACTAGAAAGTTATCATTTCAAACTTTTGAAGTACCCAAATGCATCACGTTAGGGCAGCATGCCTCTGGACTTGAAATCCCCTCCCATGTTCCAAGGGCTAGCCGGCCGTTTTGTTCTGCTTCCCTCAACAAGATTGAGTGATTATCTTTTTGTGTCTTTTTTTTTTTTTTGGAGAGGTTTTCACTATAGGGCGCATGCGCTCGCCAGACAGACAGAGAGAGACAGAGAGATAGAAAGCGAGAAATCACCCCCCAAGGGGGATGGCCACGCCGCAATCCCTTCTCCTCCATTCTCCTCTCGGGATCCTGGACACGCACGCACACGCGCCCGGTGTAAGTTTAAGCCACCCGGTCCGGGACTCGAACTGCGATTGATTATGTGGGAGTCCAGCGACATAGCCATTACGCTAACTGCTGGTCCCATCTTTTTGTGTCTTTTAAAGAGAGATTTTTGCTATAGGGTACGTATGCTTGACAGAGAGACAGAGAGACAGAAAGAGAGAAATCACCTCCAGGAGGGATGGCCCTCCTACAATCCCTTCTCCTCCATTCTCCTCTCAGGATCTTGGACACACACAGATGTGCCCAGCGTGAATTTTAAGCTGCTGAGTCCAGAACTTGAACTGTGATCAGCTGCATAGGAGTCCAGTGACATAACCGTTATGCCATCTGCTGGTCCCTGAGTGATCATCTTTTACAAGAAGGTTGGAACTTTACTTTCGTGAGAGACAGGACACTTGTGGCAACTGGTATAGTTGGCAGCCTGATCGGGACCTCTCGCCCTTTCCTTGAGGTTGAGGACTGGGAGCGGCTTCCTTTCTGCTTCTGCTGTGGCTTCCCTGTGGTGGGTCTCAGATGAGTAATCAGCGGTGAGGAGCTGGCATCTGGGAGTGGTCTTCCCGACCTGAGCCACTGTAGATGGCCCCCAGCTCTGCTGCGGACTCGCCACAGGAGCATCAGGAGGTTTAGGGGAGCCAGCCTGATTACGAGGTGTGCCCTCCTGAAGCTGGTTGCCAGCCCTCAGAGCACATCTGACCCCTGGAGGAGCTCTCTTGAAATGCCTTTCTTGGAAGGGCTCAGCAGTTCCTTAGTGTTTCCAGGCAAGACTTGAAAATGGTGAGGCTCTTGGATTGGGTGGATTGTTGGACTCCTCACCTGTCCCCACCTGTCCTCACCTGTCCTGCTCTAATGTGAACTCTGCCCATGGCCTCCATGCTAGGCCATCGGGCACTGAGGGAGTCATTCCGAACTTTCTCTTCAACAGAATGAGGCTCAGCATCTACCTTGGATGTGGATCCAGGGCAGCAGGATCCCAGAGGCAGAAAAACCAGTTGTATTGGCCCCAGTTTAGGTTCCGTCACACCTCTCTGGTGACCCGATTCAGAAGTAGGTGGCGGCTCACCCACAGGAGAACGCTGCAGCCTGTAATGGCTTCCCTTGCTACGACATCAAATCGGCAGACAGATGTTCTCTGATTTGCACGCTGGGACAAAGAGCTGCTGTCTTTCTGTCGCTCTGCCTCTCTTTGAGACTTACGGTGACCCGATGAAGGGTGGTGTGCTCATCCAAGCGGATTTCGTCCATTTCCAGAAGGCGCTCCAATGCTCCAAAGCTCAGTGCCTCTGCAGTGCCCCCCAGGAGGGCAGCCCATGTGTTTCCACATGTGTTCCCACGTGTGCTAAACATGAGCGAAACTGGCCTCCTTCCCTACAGCCTCGCACAGCAGGAGGGAGGGAGAGGTGCAGAGGGAAGCTGGAGAGACTTAATTGCATTAATTAGTGAGCGTTCCTAAATTACTTGGCACTTCTGGGGTGAGGTTCTGTGTAAACAGCAGGCCTCCGGGTTCATGTCATGCTGTGTTTGGTTGGTGAAGTGGCCTAAGGCTGAGCAAGGCAAGCAAGGTCTCAACTGTCACTCTGGTCACTTCCTTAGGCTTTGTGGCCCGGGGTTATTGCTCAGTGACTAGAAGTTTGACCTGTTTATGAGCCCCACCCGGAGAGAATCAAGTCAGTGACTATTTTATTAAGTCTCTCGGGAAAGGTGGAAGCGCAGCCACGTGGAGGATCAGCTGAGACTCCGGAACTCCAGCAGGGGACCAGGGCCTCAGCGGCTCGGTTGTCTCCCTGCAGGTTTTTGCAGCATGATATTTGTAAAATTGAAAAGTGGGAGGCCACCCCATAGCCTGGGGGTTAAGGGAGCCGGGTCCCCCATGGCCAACTGTGCAGTTCAAATCCTGGCACTAGTGACTTGAGAACTACACCAGGTGCATGTGTGCCCTTACCTCCAATCCCAGAAGGAAACGGGAAGAGATTGTGGCAAGACCATGCTCAACTGGGAGGTGCCTTTCCCCTCTCTTTCTCCAGCAAGTGCACGCCCCCTAGGACCAAAAAGGAGAAATGCAAACTGGTTGGTGTGTGCTTGTCCCTGTTATTTTTGACTCACTGTGAGACCGTGATTTCAGCTCTTGGCAGACTCTCGTTTGGGCTGGGTGGCACAGTAACTGTTTTAACCTTTGATTGTGAAAATGTTCGAATGTACACCAAAAACAGAGGGGAACATGACCTCCGTGGTCCTGTCCCTCAGCATTGATAGTTACCCACATATTGTCAGTTTTATTTCACCTGACTCTGCAGTGTTTTTGACAAAAAATTAATCTCTTAAATTTTAGTCCATTCAATGCCAGGCAATATTTTAAAGTATTTGGATTGGCCTTTCTTTGCCCCCTGACTTGCATTTCTATATGCAAGGTCAAGGAATGTTTTACTCTATAGTAAATTGGCAAATGACATGTTTTTGTGGGGTGCAAAACAATGTCAGGATACACAATGAGGAATGATTAAGTCAAGCCCAACTATATTTCTATCACCTCAAAGACTTTTTTTGTGGTGAGAACATTTGAGGTGCACTCCCAGCAATTTTAAAATATATTGAACATCTATTTATTATAAACTGTAACCATCATACGTGCAATACGTACGTTCCGAACTTACTGGGCAGATTCGCCATGACCTACAGCACACATGGTGGTTTCAACTGATCCTGAGATTCTGGCCAAGATACTTTTTTTTTTTTTTAGAGAGATTTTTGTTATAGGGCATGTGCACTTGCCACAGAGACAAAGAGACAGCGAGAAATCACCCCCAAGGAATATGGTCACGCCGCAATCCCTTCTTCTCCATTCTCCTCTCAGGATCTTGGGCACACATGCACACACGCCCGGTGTGAGTTTCAAGCCGCCAGGTCTGGGACTCGAACTGCAGTGGACTATGTGGGAATATAGTAATGTAAGCATTATGCCATCTGCCACTCCCCAAGATACATTTTGAAAAGCCAAGTGGGAAGGGTAAAGCATAGCCCAGAACCACAGTGTTCTCTGGGGAGGGACCCCACAGCTGGCCTGATGGCATTGGTGGGCTCAGAAGAAGGGGCCCAAGTCCCAGTCAAGAGGGCAAGCGGGTGTCTGCCTGGCCGTTGAGGTCTCCTCCTAGACCACTCAGTGCCCAGCCTGTTTCCTCCTGCACCGGCTCCCCCAGGACCTCGGCAGACCATGCAGCGAGTGTGTGTGTGTGTGTGTGTGTGTGTGTGTGTCTAGCCTTGGGATGTGGGCTGCCAGGGTGTGGGATGTGCCGGATAGGCTGGCCTGGACACACGCTAGCCAGGCGTGCTCATGTGCGTGGACATGCCCGATGCGGGGCAGGGGGCAGGAATGGCTGGGGTGGCTCTCCCGCTGGCTGCCTCTGGCCCTGGCCTTCTAATTAGTCATGGATGTGCTTCTCAGGGAGGGAGAACTTCACAGTGTGGGTGCCATCGCAAGCTTTAGAATAGTTGGTCTGTGGGGGTGCAGAACTCCACCAGTTCTGTAGCCCCAGACCTGCACATACACAGGGGGCCTGCTCTCAGTGTCCTGTGAGCCTGGGTCTCAATTCTAGTGTTCTCAGGTGCTCGGCTTCCCCTTGGTGATTTCTGGCTGCTCGGGGTCCCTTGCTGGGCTCCTTCAGCACTGCCACAGGGGACTGGGAATATTTAAGGACCTCCCACTTAAACGGTCCTTAAAGCCTTGGGGAATTGACCCAGACTTGAATAAGCCCAGACTGGGGAATTAAATGTGGGTCCCTAAGCACTTCCGGGCAGGGCCAGGTGGCCTGGTGGCTAGCCCACAGTAAGGCAGAAACCAATCGGGCTGGGAAGGTGCCTGTGCCTGACGAAGCCTCCAGGCAGCCCTCCCATTACCCATGCAGGTAAATGCGGGACTCCATGGCAGCCAGGTCCACCCTCACTGCCCCCACCAGATGCCCCGCTGAGGCCCTCATGTTTTCAGCGCCCACTTGAGGAAGCCCTTGGCACTGCTCATGGGAATGAAGTCATCCTTTCTTCTGGGCCTGGGGATTGAAGCAAGTGGATGAAAACCTTTCCAAGTAGCTGTGCCGCTGCTCTAGTGTAGAAATTCGTCTCAAGTAATGGTTGTAGGAGTCCGTTTTGCCTTAAGGATGTTTGCTGCAAGCTGCTTTGGATTTTGTTTTGTCTTGTCTGCTTATGGTTGCCAGAGAGAGACTGAGAGAAGGAAAGTGAGAAATCACTCCCGGAGGGGATGGCCATAAGGGGGTGAATCTTTCCTCCTTCTGTCTCTTCTCGGAATTTTGGGCCTGCACACACACATGCTTGGTGTGATTTTCAAGCTGCCAGATCCAGGTCTGGAATTGTGGTCACCCATGTGGGTTCCACACCACCTCTTGCATTGAATTTTTTTTTTTAATTGCCAGAGGGTGTATGCACTTGCCAGAGAGAAACAGAAAGAGGGGGAGAAGGAGAAAGCTCCCCTTCCCCAGCAGGGTGTGGCCATATTGCAATCCCTTCTCTTCCATTTCTCCATTCTGTAAAATCGGGGCATGTGCACATGTCACCCAGTGTGTTTTTTAAGTTGCTGGGGCCGGGATTCAAACTGTGGTTGGCATGTGGGATTCTGCTCCCTATGCACAAGCTTTAAGCACTGTGCTATGGGGCTGGCTCTGACTTTTTTTTTTAGGTTTTGGCCCATAGGGCATGTGCCCTTGTCAGAGAGAAACAGTGAGAGGAAAAGTGAGGAATCACCCCCCAGTGATGGCCACAGTGCCATCCCTTCTCCTCTCTTCCCCTGAGAGTCTGGTCACACACACGTGCACATGTGGCCAGCATGATTTTCAAGGCACCAGGTCCAGGACTTGACCGTGGTCAGCCACGTGGGAGTCCAGCACCTCAACCACCATCCCACAGACAGACTTTTTATAGTGTGGATTCAGACCGAGGGAGCTAGTCACCACTTTCCGAGCTCAGGGTACAACCTTGTAAAGGGATCTTGATGAGAAGTATGTGAAATAGGTTGGTTCATGAGGGCTTTGAACCTGTGTCCCTTGAGGGCTGAGAAGACCCTCCAGCTGGGTCATATTCTGTGTGGGCGTCCCAGCGCATAGAACAGCCTGACGGGGACTCGGGGTGCTCTGTCTCCCAGCGTGGAGGAAGTGAGGAGACTCCAGGCTCCCCAGGGCGTCCATCTGAACATGAGGACTGTCAGACAGGTGGGGTGTTGTGATGAGCTCATTTCCTGTGTCTGGGGCGGGGAGAAGTCCCGCAGGGCAGTGCCAGAGCACCTGCAGGAAAGTCTCCTCCCTTCTCCCGCAGGCTGTTCGGAGGGCCGAGGGTGCTCTGCCAGGTGAGCGGACAGAACCCACCGCGGGGCCCTGGGCAGGTGCCAGACACCTGTGAAGAGTCTGCACCTTGGCCAGGGGCCCCATGTGGGGAGCAGATGTGGGTGCACACGGCCTAGGAGGCTGACAGGCTGCCACTTGCTCAGGAAGCTTCCTGGTTCAGAAAGTGACTCAGAGCAGAGGACTTGCCCAGAGCATCTCGACCATGGAAGGCAGGGGGGTCACTTGTTCCTGTGACCTGGCTCACCGGGTGTGGGAGCAGGTGCCGGTGTGAGTGGAGAAGTCCGAGCTTGGTTGTTAGGCCGCACTTTGAGGATTTGGGACTCTGATGAGGCTGGTGCTGCTTCCTTTTTAAAGCTTGTCTATTTACTTCCGTGAATACCGGAGCAGCAGCCCCAGTGGGGTCTCAGTGCTGTAGTCCACCCCCTCAGCAAGCCTGGGATCGCAGGCACACACGTGACCAACGCGCGTAGGGAGGTCTTGGGTTATGAACCTGGAGCTTTGCCTTGTGGGTTGGCCTCCCAGTGCATCCCGTTTTACCGCTGCGTCGCCGTCCAGCCTGTCCCTGGCCAGGCCTCTGTGATACCCTGGGAGCAGTGCCCATTTTCTGTCCTGCCTCCTCCCCTCCCTGAGGCTAGGACCGGTGGGTCCTCTGTGCTCTCCCAGGTGTGGCAGTCTGTCTCAGGTCACGCCCCAGGGACGGCCTTGTCCCAACATGGCCCTGACAACTTGCTGCAGGTGCTGAGGAGTGAGGGCATCCACGGGCCGTGGATAAGGGTACGTCCCTTCTCCCGTCCAGCAGCCTTTGGTTCAGATGCTCCTGGCTTCGGAGTGGAGGTGGGGCTCAGGGTGGGGTGGGGAGCAGGCAGGCTGCACAAGGCTGCTGCTCGGACCCCGGGGTGGGGGGCTGCTCAGCCTTCTGTCCAAGGTGGGACGTGGCTGGCTGCGGGTGAGCACGGCACCCAGGCAGGCTCTCACCTCTGCCGTGAATGGACGAACTGGGGTGACAGTGCATTGACTTGGCACTGACGGGGGGGTGGTAATCTTTATTCTGAAAAGCCAACTTCTTCTTCCCTTCCCTCATGTCTGACCGTGAATGCTCCACCATCCTACCTTCAGATCCTCCCCCGTTTCCTCCCCCACCTCTCAGCCGTTGACTGCAGGGAACTGGAGTGGCTACTCCCCTGATGCTTGGGAGGTGAGCGGTGGGGACCCCAGCCCTGAGTGCTGGCCTTTCCTGGCCCAGGCCCCAGTCTCCCCTTCAGCAGCAGTCACCCCCTTTCTTCCAGGGAGCACGTGCCAGTGTTGTAGCTTGGGGTCTGCTGGATGTGGAGACGGCCTAGCTGACCCTCCGGTCTGAATTGTTGAACAGGGAGAGTGCCTGCACCTGGCGATCACACGTGCTGGAAAAGTGGTGGCTACTGTGACCACAGTGACCTGGAGAGGGACAAGCCAGCCTCAAGGGGACTGACCAAGAACAGCCACCTCACCATAAATCAGCAAGTGGGGACAGCAGTGCTCCCAAATCTATACTCATGGGTTTTCTGAAAATGCAGGTTCTGCCTGGGTAGCTTGGGGAGCGGGGCCAGGAGGGGAGTGGGTTGAGCAGCTACATTTCTTTTTCTTTCTTTCTTCTTCTTTTTTTTTTTAAAAAGAGGTTTTTTCCTTAGGGCGCGTGGGCTGTGAGGGCCTCAGTGAGACAGATACAGTGAAAGGGGAAGTGAGAAATCACCCCCCAGGGAGGTGGCCACACGACAGTCCCTTCCCTTCCATTCTCATCCTGGGAGCTTGGGCATGCACGCATGTATGTCTGGTGTGAGTTTCAAGCCACCGGGTTTAGGAATCAAACTGCTGCCAGCCACGTTGGAGTCCAGCAACGTAGCTGCTGTGCTATCTGCTGACCTCGAGTGGCTGCATTTCTCACCAACTTCCAAGTGCTGCTGGTTGGCGGACCAGCTCTGAATACTGGCATCTGGCTCCAGCGTGGGAGGGAGAAGAGCTGAGGGTTTTGTGCCCCATTCCTTCCCCTGGGGGAATCTAGTTCCTCTCTCCAAAGCTTAAACTCTTCATCCGAAAACAGATGAATTACAACCTGTGTTGCCTTTTCCTACTCAGATTCATGTATCTCAAAAAACGAGGAGCCTTCCACACTGAACATAGCACCATCGCTACTTCACACCCTGACACTAAAAACTGCCCACACGTTTGAGTCTTAGGAGAAGAGGGCTGTCAAGGTAGAAGCCTAAACGGCTTTGCAGGCTGAGCTCACCGGAGAAATCAGACGCTGTACGCCTTGACTGGATGCTTAAGGATTCACGAGAACGCATGAGTGATTCTGATCGATTCTGATGAGTGATTCTCTCCTTGCTTCCGTCCCTTTCCCATAACCAGCAAAAAGCTTATAAAAAGCAATGGCAATTTAGGCTTATGCTCACAAGCAGAATAAGATGTTTGTTAAAATATAAACTAGACTGGGCTAGCTGCATAGCCTAGTGGTTAAGGGAGCTGGACCACATGGCTGACCGCAGTTCAAATCCCCACCCCTGGTGACTTGAAAAACACCCTGACGGCATATACGTGTGTGCCCGAAATCCTGACAGGACGGAGAAATGAAGGAGAAGGGATGCTGGCGTGATCCTTTTGGGGGGTGCTGTCCCCCCTCCTGCCTTAACTCTGTCTCTCTCTTGTGAGTGTTCCTGGCCTCTGACAACTAGGGTTAAAAAAAAAAGTGCAAAGGCTGCTAATTCCGTGGCTGCCTTAGCAGATCCTTAGTAAGCGCCATCAGTATTGTTAAACCCCATTTCTCATCATCTTGTAGCATTTGTTTTCTCATAGCCTGGACTGTCATGGGCCAGGGAGGGGGGCTGTGTGTCTGGGAGCGCGCAGTCTGCTTTCATCTGTTTCAGCTAACTACACGGTGCGTGAACTGAGCTGCACCGCGAATCCTACCCAAGGCTGAGAAGCACTGCTGGAAACGTTCTCCTCAGGGGGAGGAGACCGTTCTCTGCAGTGCCGGCCGCCTGATCAGGGAACGCCGAGGTCAGGTGGAGGCCAGCTGGACCCTGCAGGCAGCGAGGAGGGATCCAGATGCTGTCACATTCGGCAGGCGCACACATGCTCCGGCCGACAGAGCTGTGGCACTCACTGTCACGGTCTGTTCCAACAGTGGGTTGTTTGTCTTTATTGAGATGACGTGGACGAAGAGAGGATCATTGGAAAGCCAGGGCTGGAGGTGCCTTGCTGCTGCCCAAGTCTGAGCCAGGCCCTGGTGACAACTGTCAGCTCTTCTCTTCACCTGGATCCCTAGGGAGGTGGGCTGGGGTGAGAACTACGCCTGGGTGGGTAACATGGGAGGCCAGCAACAGAGCTGCAAGAACAGGCGTGCACACGGAGGCTTGTCTCCAGAGTAGATGAACGCGGTCTTGTGCAGTCGTGAGTCACTTAGTGCTGGGACATGCTTGGGGAACGCATCAGAGGTGACCTTGTCATGGCACAAACATCACGGCATGTACCCACACATGCCGGACGGTGCGTCCTACTACACGCCTGGGCTCTGGGACATGGTCGTCTGGGACCACCGTCACACATGCAGTCGGTCGCCAATGGAAACGCGATGGGCTGCATGACTGTGTTTTCAGTCCATCAGAAGCAGATTTTGATTTATTTTAAATTACAAGCTGAGTATTCCTTACCTGAATCACTTGGGACCAGAAATGTTTAGGATTTTGGATTTTTTCAGATTTTAGAATGTTTGCCTATACATAATGAGATGCCTTGGGACCCAAGCTTAAATATCAAGTTTATTTAGTTTTATATACACCTTGTACCCATAGCTTGAAGGTAATTTTATACAATATTTTTGTATTGTAGTATTTTGTGTTGCAAGAACATGGGTGTGCTAGCTGAGAGAGAGGGAGAGAGAGAGAGAGAGAGCGAGAGGAAGGTAGAGAGAGGGAGAAAGCCCTCTTTAACAGGGCGCGGTCATGCCACAATCCCTTCTCCTCCAATTCTCTGTGCACCCAGTGTGCTTTGCAAGCTGCTGGGGCTGGGCATTGTACCACGGGCAGCCATGTGGGACCAGCCATGTGGGACGCAACTCCTTAGGCTGCGGAGCGGGCCTGGCCCCATAACAGTGTTTTCACTGCAGTTTGTGACATGCAGACAGATGTGGAATTTTCTTTTCTTTTCTTTCTTTTTTTTTTGGAAAAGATTTTTGCTATAGGGTATGTGTGCTCACTGGAGAGACAGGGAGAAACAGAAAACGAGAAATCACCCTCCTGGGGGGATGGCCATACCACAATCCCCTCTCCTCAATTCCTCTCTTGGGATTTTGGGCACGCATGCACACGCACCTGGTGTGAGTTTTAAGCCACTGAGTCCAGGACTTGAACCATGGTCAACTATGTGGGAGTCCAGCAATGTAACCATTACACCGTCTGCTGGTCCCAGGTGTGTGGAATTTTCTACTTGTGGCATCATGTTGATATCCAAAAAAGGTTCAGATTTTGGAGTATTTTAGATTTTGGGTTTTTGGATTAGGTATGTTCAACCTGTATTATTATTTTTGCCATTTATTGTTGGGGAAGAGGTACAGTTTCCACTGGGATATTAAAAATATTAATAATTCTAAGGATCCCAGAGAGTCCAGATGGGAACAGAGAAGTCTAAATCACTGTAAAAATTTCTCCAGGGAATTCTGGGACAGAAGCTTTCCCTTCTCTCTCCCCACTTTCCAAGCTTGACTCTGTGGATCTGAATCTGTCTGGGTCACACACTCTCTAACTGACATGAAGGCCCCTTGTGATTCTAGGCTGCCTGGGAGAGTCACTGGGTAATGACCTTTTTGTAATCCGCATGGTAGTGACAAAATTTTCTTTTTCTTTCCTTCTTTCCTTCTTTCTTCCTTCCTTCCCTCCCTCCCTCCCTCCCTCTCTCTCTCTCTCTCTCTCTCTCTCTGTTTCTTCTTTCTTTCTTTCTTTCTTTCTTTCTTTCTTCCTTTCTTTCTTTCTTTCTTTTTCTTTCTTTCTCTCTCTTTCTTTCTTTCTTTTTCTTTTTTTTTTTTTTGCCATAGGGTGCATGCCCCCGCCAGAGACAAACAGAGAGAAAAACAGAG
>NW_006159977.1:1005828-1013381 GCF_000334495.1 Tupaia belangeri chinensis | reverse complement strand
CACACACACACACACACACACACACACACACACACACAGCACCTGACGTGATTTTCGAGCCACCAGGTTCAAGACTTGAACCACTGAGCCGTGTGGGAGTCCAGAGCCTTAATCACCATACAACCTGCTGGCCCCCGTCACAAAATTTTTAATCCAACTGCAGAAATGGATTTGTGGGCAACTTCTAAAACATAGGAGCAGATAGCATGAGATGAGAAGAGATGGTGTGAAAACGCACGTGAGTGAGAAGAGATGAGGAAGTGTCCTGTGTGCATAAGAGCAGCTCTGGGCCTGGGGGCTGGCCTGTGCAGGACATCAGCAGCACCCTCCCCTCAGGTTTCCGGTTCAGTTCATTGTGCGAAACTGGGTTACTGAGAGCTTCGTAGGATTTTGCCTTAAAAGAGAACGTTGACTCCAAACAAAGACCCCAAGGGGGCGATCCTCTGAGAGAAGTATGAGCGTTAGACAGTGGGTGTTGTGACCCAGTTTTATTTCTGCTTTCTTCCTGGGCCTTCCTAGGCACATCTCGGGGGGGCTTCTGTTTCCTCCCCTTCTGACCACTCTCAAGGTCTCTTACGTGGAGGATGAGGAAATGCAAGGACTAGACCCTGGGTATCTGGAGCGAAGTGAGAACCACATCTGGGCTGTGTTTGGCATACTCCAGGAGACAGAAAGACACGCGCATGCATGCCCACCCGGGGAGGCATAGGTGACATCAGAGTGGGATGTTCACAACTCCTGGAGCCAGGGGATGAGCTTGGGGGGGGGGGGCGTCATTAGGCTTTGTGAGTTCTTCGCTTGTCTCCTTTCAACATCAACTGATAAAAGGCAGTAGTCTTCCCATGTACCATCATTCATCAGTTACAGCACGTAATGGGGAAAAGGGTTCCACTCCCACAATTTCTGGGAGTAAACAAAATACAGAAATCCTAACAGGAGAAAACCATAACCCTTCACCGAATTGTGAAAGGGTTGAGCGCTGAATTGTGAAAGGAAGACCGTGTTCTCAGGATGAACAGCAACACTGTAAAGATGTCAGTCTTGGGTGGCCCCAAGACAAGTAGCTCTCTCCACCCAGCACCCCCAAAATATTTGCTTATGTGGCTTATGTAGGAGGGAATGGAAAGGGGGTGCGTGTGTGGAGGCCTTTGGGGGCAGCAGGGAGCAGTTTTAGTGTCAACACCATCTGGTAACTGATCAGGGACCCACCATGCCCTGGATGAAAAATATAGGCTGTTTGCTATAACACCCAAGGCCATATTCCAGCCTTAGGGGTGTAGCCGAGGAGCTTGGGCATGCTCTGAGGTCAGGCCAGCCACGATGGCAGATTAGCTGCATGACAGAGGCACTTTGGTTCCTCCACCGTGTCCACTTAGAAAGGAGTAGGCCAGGGACTAACGCTTGCTAACAGGACAGAGCTGTCGGATCCCTTCTGGGGAGCGAGTGACCACGCAGGTCTACCTGGTAACTAGCTCTTCCCCAGCTTGAAGGCCATGCCCCGTAAGAGCCAGACTTCCTTATGAAACTCCACACATAGAGATTCCAGGCTATAACCCCTGCTGACCCGTAGGGTCTTACCTGTCTAGAAGCAACTTGCCATAAACAAGTTGTCATAAGCAACATAGTCCAGGGTCACTTGCCATTCTACCTTTATGGCATGCCCAGGGATCCAGAGCTCCAAGGTGAGCAGGTGAGACATTCTCATACAGAAAGAAAGGAAGGGTGTGTCCAGCCTGTGTCCCCTCTCCTTATGGAGCTAGAGCCCTGCAGTATATCACGTGTTAAAATAAATTCCAGAGGTAAGTGTAAAAAAAAATTAATATCCTACTTTCAAAGTATGAGAAGAAAATATAGGATGTGTTTGTGGTTGCATGGTATGGAAAAGCTTTCTAAGCAAAGCATAAAACTAAGATGTCATAAAGGAAAGACACCTATCTGGTTTGTGTGTGTGTGTGTGTGTGTGTGTGTGTGTGTGTGCTTTTAAGTTTGTGATAGGGTGTTTGTGCTCACTGGGAAGAGAGAGAGAGAAGTGCAAAGACACTTCGCAGGGGCTGGCTATGCTGTAATCCCTTCTCCTTTCACCTCTCAGGATTTGAAGCATGCATGCACACACACCCAGTCTAATTTTCCAAGCCTTTGGGCCCAGGACTTGAACAACCAAGTTAGCTATGTGAGATCCAGCCACCTTAACCTCCACACAATCTGCTGGCCCAAGAAATAGTTTTTATTGAAGAGTAACCTATTAATATGTGTATTGGGTCATCTGGAAAGTCATGATGCATTTTTGCATAGAAAAACAGAAAAATACGTCATGCTTTCCCGACGACCTAGTGGAACGATGAAGAATGGACTCTAAATGAATTTTCACCCAGTGATCGCAGGTCTGGAGAGTGTTGGGCGCACCTACGCTTCCTGCCTTCCCTTTCACTCTGGGTCAGACTGATGGATTTAACTATGCAAAACCGAAAACTCTAATGTAGCAAAAGACACTGAAACGGAGATGGGCAGCCTCAGGGAAGGAGGCTGCATACAGCCCTCTGCAGCATATCAGAGGGCCGGAGACTGATAATGAGCATGTAAGAGCTCCCTCGGAGCCCAGAGAAGGGCGCGGTCCAGCAGGGAGATTGGTGGGGCTGGGAGCAGTTCTCCTGGGGCAAGTCCAAGTAGCCTTCGGTACTACGGACATGGGCTGGCTCTCACGCCCCTGCCTCTAAGTTAGTGGTCTCCCTCCTGTGACTTGTGCATGATGACAGTGCTCTCCTTCCTGGCCTGCACACCTGTCCCCCCCCCTCCCCCTCAGCCCACCCCTTCCTGGGCAGTTCTCTCTGCACCTGCACCCGGCTCAGCCTCACAGGCTTCCCAACAAGGCCAGGTTGGACTTGCCCTGGGGAGCACACCTGCTTAGGTTCCAGCCCAGACAAGCTCAGGCCGGAACAGCAGGTAGGACTTGGCCTGTGGCAGGGTCTGGAGCAGTGGCGGTACAGGGCCTGGTGTTCAGAGGTCAGGGCAGATGGTGGGTGAGGCGTCCTGCAAGGCCAGGGTGAGAGAGGATGAAGCTAGTGGCCAAAGGAGTCTGGAGCCAAAGGATCCCATGAGCAGGTACCTGGGACACCGTGTCTGGGCTAGACTCAAGCTTTGGTAGATGGATCAGCTCGTCCCCTAGCCTTCTGGAGCTGTCCTGTCTTCAACAAAACCCTACGTGGTTGCCCCTTCTTGGAGGGCCAACACAGTCCCTGCACACATGCCCCCAACCTGGGAGTGTCCTCAGCAGCGGTGCTTGGGGGTGGGGTAGTCGTCCTTGTCCCTCTGGGCCATTTCAGGCCAGGGCTCTGCCTCCCTCTACAGCAACTGCCTTGTTGAGGTGTCCCTCCCTTGCGGCCACGCCTCACCAAACACTGGGCTGAGCTGCTGGTTCCCTGCGTCCTTCCACCCTCCTCTATGCCTGTCTTGGGGAGGTCATGCCTGGAGGGCAACTGCCCAGTCTGCTGCTTCTCTCCCCACCCTGACCTCCTGAAGTCCAAGTCTCCCTCCCCTCTCACCTCTAGACCTCATCCACCCCATCATGAGACACCCAGAAGCCCAGTTTCTAGCCTCCTGCCTTCTTCACCTCTGCCCCTACTCTGCCCCTCCTCAACTCCTCTTCCAGTCCCCCAGCTCCTTAGTCCTTTGACTCCTACCCTTCCCACCATCCTTCACTTCCTGCCGTCCCTTACCTCCCTCACACCCTGCCCCTCCTGATCCGGAGACTCAGCCACCTGTAATTTCATACTTGTGTACACCCTCGCTCTGGACCCGTTCTCTCCCTTGTGCTTGTCGGCCCAGTCCCCAGCCCCGAGCGAGCCCAGCTCCATCTGTCCCCTGACTGCACTGTAGATGCCACACGTGACTGCAGGACATGAAGGGGTAGGCTCCACTGTGGCATCCTGAGGGCCCTGCCCGCCATGCAGTGGTCCTCAGGATGGTCCCATGGATTTCTCTGATCTCTCCAGGATGTACCTCGTCCATCTCACCTAATGATTCTGCTTCCTCTCTCCCGGGGAAAGTGAAAGGAGTGAAGAGAGCTTTCACCACCACTGTCCCTGTACTGGCGGCCTCCCTGGCTCCCACGTTGCCCTATCCTCTCTCACCTTCCCAGACCCTGCTCCCACAACATGCTCCTTTCTTCCCTACCTGGTTATTGCTGCCCTTGCACAGTGTGCTGTCCTGTCTCCTGCTAAGCCCTCCTGGGCCCCCACCTCATCTCTCTACTCCATGTGAAGGGTTCGTCCACACTGCTGTTCTGCTTTCCTCTTCCTGGCCTCCCTTGAAGCAACCCAAACCTGCTTCCGTCTTCGCCACACCTCTGAAACCGTACGTCGGGGTCCCAGGGACTTCCACCGGCAGATTCCTCTGTCCCACAGCCCCCCAGGGATCACTCTGCTGCTCCAAGTGGTTCTTCACGTGGCTTCTGTGATGCACTGTTCTCCTGGTTGTATTCCTTCCTCACGGCCTGTTTTCCCAGTGTCCAGAACCCCGCCTGGCACACAGCTGGCATCTAGAATCCTTGCGGAGGGGAAGAATTGGAGTATGAGGGGGCCTTCCCCTTCCCTCAGGTTCCCTCAGGTTCCCAAAGCCTCTCTCTTCCCTCTTTGGTTTCATTTAGCACAAGAAGGTGTTGACGGAAATAGTAACTCTGCAGAAATAATAATTCATGTTGTTCATCTCTAAGCATGAATGTGAGTGGCCTACTGGAGAAAGGCAAGTGTGTCTTTCTCAGGGTGCTCAAATACAAGGGTTCCTTTTATTTGGTTTTGAGAGTGAGTGTCCCGTCCCTGTTCGGGCACCACGTGTCCCGACCTGGGGGTTGGGGGAAGACAGCCGAACAGGTTTCCTGAGTGAAGGAGTGAGAGCCGGGACAAGCGGCGTAGTGTTATACAAGCGGCGTAGTGTTATAGCACAGAGATGACACTGTCTTCAGTGTTGTCTGTTTATTGTGGGCAGCACGGTACAGCACGGAGACGACACAGTGTTACAACTCTTAAGGGTCGCGTCGTCTATTGTGAACAGCACGGAGACGACGCAGTGTCACAGCTCTTCAGGCTCGTCCGGAGACGATGTAGTGTTACAACTCTTTAGGATCGTCTGGAGACTGTGCGGTGACTCAGCTCTTCAGGCTCTCCTGGTCGCCGTCTTCTTCCTGGTCGCCTGTGTCGTCTTCCTGATCGTCTGGCTACTGTGGGCCCGGCCTCGTGGTTATATACACGCTTTATATACACGCTGGTGGGTTGGGTGGGCCGTGATTGGTTGTAAACGGTGGGTTATGATTGGTTGTAAACGGTGGGTTATGATTGGTTGCTTTTGGACCAATCATGAGGTGCAGGATATGCAAATTTGAGGGATTCTAGTGGCCAATCAGAGCAAAGTTTTGAAAGTCAGGTTTTTTTGAAGGGAACCAATCATGGCAATTGTTTGCTCTCTGAGAAACCTTGGCAGACTCGCAGGTGCGCAGCCTCCCACAAGTGAGAAACAAAGTTTGGAATTTAGTGAAGAGTTTTTCCATTGTCTGGCCCAAAACGGCAGGATATCTGGAAGTGGAAGGCAGTGGGGTGGGGTGGGGAGAGCTTGGGAAGAGCTCAGTCAAAAAATGCACTTTAACAGAAATAAGGAGGCTTAGTGTATATCACAAAGATGCAAGCCAGGGACAGAAAGTAGGAGTCCTGTTATCAATGGGCCAAAATGCTCCGTTAATGTCGGTGGGTGTAACTCCTCCCAGACAGGATTTCTCAAATATGGAAAAAGCAGTCAGACTTTTGTCCTCAAAGGTACATATGATTACATTGCTGGACTCCCACGTAGTCAACCTAGCTCAAGTCCCAGGCCTGGTGACTTAAAACTCACATTGGTCAGGTGTGTGTGTTTATGCCCCAAATCCCAAGAGGATAATGGCAAAGGGATTGTGATGTGGCCACCTTCCTGGGGGGTGATTTCTCGCTTTCTGGCTCTCTCTCTGTCTCTCTGGTGAGTGCACATGCTCTATACAAAAATCTCTCTTAAAAAGAAAAAGTACCTATGGATCAGTTCACATGGCCTCCAAAGGGGTGTGTGTGAGCGGGTAAGCGTGTGTGTTGAGTGTGTGTGAGCAGGTGTGTGTGAGTGGGTGTGTGTGAGTGTATTCATGTGCACATGGGTGGAAATTGGGAGGAGGTGCAGTGGTAGGGGGTCGTTCTGGGGGGGAATCTCAGGTAAGAAAGAAGAGGTGGGAGAGAGCCGAG
The DNA here is from genome assembly GCF_000334495.1 of Tupaia belangeri chinensis. Lineage (NCBI taxonomy): Eukaryota > Metazoa > Chordata > Mammalia > Scandentia > Tupaiidae > Tupaia > Tupaia belangeri. The sequence goes on along the minus strand of NW_006159977.1, from coordinate 1,007,130 downwards.
GGACTGGTCTGGCCAGACTGTTCAGGAGGAAGTGAGGGAAGAAACCGGTAAGGTATCTGGGAGCAGAACCTCCAGCTGCCAGGCCAGGCCCAGCATTTGGGAGTAAAATGAAGGGACTGCCGTGTGAGGAAATGCTGGATGGCAGTCTTGATCCAGGAGGACTCCCCGGGGAGGGAGAAGGCCCCTTGTGAGGTGGGTGGTGTGGCCTTGAAACTGAACTCTGACCAGGTCTGGCCAGTTTGTCGTTGTTGTTTATAATTATTTATTTAATTTTATTTATCATCATCATCATTATTATTATTTTTAATTTGACCAGGCAGAGAGAGAGAGGGAAAGTGAGAAAGCAAGCCACCCGGTCCGGGATTTGATCTGCAGTCAGTCATGTAGGAGTCCAGTGCCCACTGCCTGCCACCTGCCAGCCCCTGTGTCAGTTTATTTTAAAGTTGCAAATTGCTTTTCTAGATTCTTTCATTTTAAGGAAGACTCAGTGGCTGGTCCTGCACTCAGACCCTTTTGTCCCCCTCTGGCCTGGTCACACAGTCACATGATGGCTCGGTGCAGGCAAAGGTGTGGAGAGGGCTGGGTGGGCCCCTGGCCCCCCTCCTGGCTGCCTGCCCTCGCTGCAGGGGTAGCCGAATGTTCCGCCTTCTTCTGGCTGGGCGGTAAGGCTGGCACAGCCGGAGGAGCAGAGCCCTCACTGAAGGTCAGTCCGGGGTGCCCCTCTGCCCAGGGCTCCTGTGTGTGGCCTGGACTTGCCGGTATGGGAGGACTGGGAGATCTCTTCCCCATGCATCTAGCCAGCTGGCCTCAGCCTGGGCCTCAGGCTCTGTCAGACCGATGTTTTGTTTCCACTTTGCTTAGCAACCACCGGTGGCCCTTCTCTGCCCCAGGAAAACCGTTGTCCCCACGAAGAGCAGCCTTGGCACCAAACTGGTCATTCTGGAAGGAACGGCCCCCAGCCAGTTGAGCTAGCTCGGTTAGCACGTGTAGGAGACGTTGACCTTGATCTGGACAAGTCTGTCCTCTTGGGACCCTGAAATACAGGAAAGTTTCATGCCATGCCCAAGAATGTGGGCACAAGGTGGCACCTCGGCTTGGGCTGTCGCATGGTCAAACTGACCTCCGTTCCCCTCCGACCTGGGGCGGGGTGGCCGCGCTTCCTCATGGCTGTCACCATGGAGAACATTAGTGAAGACGGGACTGCGTTGTCAGTTTAGAGCGAGGACACCACTCTGCCTGGGACATCAGCCAGTGGGAGCGGCGGCTCCCCCCTGCCCCAACCCCCACCCCGGGGGGGGGGGG